>NC_143384.1:84220194-84825471 GCF_980474605.1 Leiobunum rupestre
TGTTATGTACTGTACTTCGTTCAGTTACGTATTGCTCAAATATGTGTGACACTTATCGGAGGCCGTTCTAATATGACCCAAAGTAACAAATATGTGTGACACTTATCGGAGGCCGTTCTAATATGACCCAAAGTAACAAATATGTGTGACACTTATCGGAGGCCGTTCTAATATGACCCAAAGTAACAAATATGTGTGACACTTATCGGAGGCCGTTCTAATATGACCCAAAGTAACAAATATGTGTGACACTTATCGGAGGCCGTTCTAATATGACCAAAAGTAACAAATATGTGTGACACTTATCGGAGGCCGTTCTAATATGACCCAAAGTAACAAATATGTGTGACACTTATCGGAGGCCGTTCTAATATGACCCAAAGTAACAAATAAGTGTGACACTTATCGGAGGCCGTTCTAATATGACCCAAAGTAACAAATATGTGTGACGCTTATCGGAGGCCGTTCTAATATGACCCAAAGTAACAAATATGTGTGACACTTATCGGAGGCCGTTCTAATATGACCCAAAGTCAACGAATATGTGTGACACTTATCGGAGGCCGTTCTAATATGACCCAAAGTAACAAATATGTGTGACACTTATAGGAAGCCGTACTAATGTTTTGACCCAAAGTAACAAATATGTGTGACACTTCTCGGAGGCCGTTCTAATATGACCCAAAGTAACAGATGTCTGTAACACTTCTCGGAGGCTCATCCTCAGGATACTGACCCAAAGTAACAAATATGTGTGACACTTTCTCGGAGGCCGTTCTAATATGACCAAAAGTAACAAATATGTGTGACACTTATCGGAGGCCGTTCTAATCTAACCCAAAGTAACAAATATCTGTAACACTTATTAAAAGTTGATGCTAATATAACCCAAAGTAACAAATAAGTGTGACACTTATCGGAGGCCGTTCTAATATGACCCAAAGTAACAAATATGTGTGACACTTATCGGAGGCCGTTCTAATCTGACCCAAAGTAACAAATATGTGTGACACTTATCGGAGGCCGTTCTAATATGACCCGAAGTAACAAATATGTGTAACACTTATCAGAAGCCGTTCTAATATGACCCCAAAGTAACAAATATGTGTGACACTTCTCGGAGGCCGTTCTAATATGACCCAAAGGAACAAATATGTGTGACACTTATCAGAGGCCGTTCTAATATGACCCAAAGGAACAAATATGTGTGACACTTATCGGAGGCCGTTCTAATATGACCCAAAGTAACAAATATGTGTGACACTTACTAGGAAGCTCATTCTAATATGACCCAAAGTAACGAATATGTGTGACACTTATCAGAAGCCGTTCTAATATGACCAAAAGTAACAAATATGTGTGACGCTTATCGGAGGCCGTTCTAAAATGACCCAAAGTAACAAATATGTGTGACACTTATCGGAGGCCGTTCTAATATGACCCAAAGTAACAAATAAGTGTGACACTTATCGGAGGCCGTTCTAATATGACCCAAAGTAACAAATATGTGTGACACTTATAGGAGGCCGTTCTAATATGACCCAAAGTAACAAATATGTGTGACACTTATCGGAGGCCGTTCTAATATGACCCAAAGTAACAAATATTTGTGACACTTATCGGAGGCCGTTCTAATATGACCCAAAGTAACAAATATGTGTGACACTTATCGGAGGCCGTTCTAATATGACCCAAAGTAACAAATATGTGTGACACTTATCGGAGGCCGTTCTAATATGACCCAAAGTAACAAATATGTGTGACACTTATCGGAGGCCGTTCTAATATGACCCAAAGTAACAAATATGTGTGACACTTATCGGAGGCCGTTCTAATATGACCAAAAGTAACAAATATGTGTGACACTTATCGGAGGCCGTTCTAATATGACCCAAAGTAACAAATATGTGTGACACTTATCGGAGGCCGTTCTAATATGACCCAAAGTAACAAATAAGTGTGACACTTATCGGAGGCCTTTCTAATATGACCCAAAGTAACAAATATGTGTGACACTTATCGGAGGCCGTTCTAATATGACCCAAAGTAACAAATATGTGTGACACTTATCGGAGGCCGTTCTAATATGACCCAAAGTAACAAATATGTGTGACACTTATCGGAGGCCGTTCTAATATGACCAAAAGTTACAAATATGTGTGACACTTATCGGAGGCCGTTCTAATATGACCCAAGGAATTTATCAACAAATATGTGTGACACTTATCGGAGGCCGTTCTAATATGACCCAAAGTAACAAATAAGTGTGACACTTATCGGAGGCCATTTTATAATATGACCCAAAGTAACAAATATGTGTGACACTTATCGGAGGCCGTTCTAATATGACCCAAAGTAACAAATATGTGTGACACTTATTCAAAAGTTCATTTTAATAATGACCCAAAGTAACAAATATGTGTGACACTTATCAAGAAGCCGTTCTAATATGACCCAAAGTAACAAATAAGTGTGACACTTATCAGAAGCCATTCTAATATAACCCCAAAGTAACAAATATGTGTGACACTTATAGGAGGCCGTTCTAATATGACCCAAAGTAACAAATATGTGTGACACTTACTCGGAGGCCGTTCTAATATGACCCAAAGTAACAAATATGTGTGACACTTCTCTAGGAAGTTTGATTCTAATATCACCAAAAGTAACAAATATGTGTGACGCTTCTAGGAAGTAAGTACTAATATGACCCAAAGTAACAAATATGTGTGACACTTTACTCGGAGAGTTTGATTCTAATATAACCCAAAGTAACAGATGAGTGTGACACTTGTCAAAAGTAATTTTGCTAATATAACCCAAAGTAACAAATATATGTAACACTTATAGGAAGCATCCGTGCTAATATGACCCAAAGTAACAAATATGTGTGACACTTATCGGAGGCCGTTCTAATATGACCCAAAGTAACAAATATGTGTGACACTTATAGGAGGCCGTTCTAATATGACCCAAAGTAACAAATAAGTGTGACACTTATCGGAGGCCGTTGCTTTAATATAACCCAGATTAACAAATATGTGTGACGCTTATCGGAGGCCGTTCTCATATCTGACCCAAAGTAACAAATATGTGTAACACTTATCAGAGGCCTTTCATATAATATAACCCAAAGTAACAAATATGTGTGACGCTTCTCGGAGGCCGTTCTAATATAAGCCAAAAGTAACAAATATATGTGACACTTATCAGAGGCCCGTTCTAATATCAACCAAAGTAACAAATATGTGTGACGCTTCTCGGAGGCCGTTATAATATAACCCAAAGTAACAAATAAGTGTGACACTTATCGAGAAGCTCATGCTAATATGACCCAAAGTAACAAATATGTGTGACACTTACTAGGAGGCCGTTAGTAATCTGACCCAAAGTAACAAATATGTGTGACACTTATCGGAGGCCATTCTAATATTGACCCAAAGTAACAAATAAGTGTGACACTTATCGAAGGTAGTTCTAATATGACCCAAAGTAACAAATATGTGTGACACTTATCGGAGGTCAGTTCTAATATGACCCAAAGTAACGAATATCTGTGACACTTATCAGAAGTTGGTCTAAAAATGAGCCCAAAGTAACAAATATGTGTGACACTTATCGGAGGCCGTTCTAATATGACCCAAAGTAACAAATGTGTGTGACACTTATCGGAGGCCGTTCTAATATGACCAAAAGTAACAAATATGTGTGACACTTATCGGAGACCGTTCTAATATGACCCAAAGTAACAAATATGTGTGACACTTATCGGAGGCCGTTCTAATATGACCCCGAAGATAAACAAATCAGTGCTGATGGCTTATCGGAGGCCGTTCTAATACGACCCAAAGTAACAAATATGTGTGACACTTATCGGAGGCCGTTCTAATATGACCCAAAGTAACGAATATGTGTGACGCTTCTCGAGAAGTTTCATACTAATCTAGACCCAAAGTAACAAATATGTTGTAACACTTGTAAAAGTGCCGTTCTAATATGACCCCAAAGTAACAAATATATGTAACACTTATCGGAGGCCGGTCTGATCTGACCAAAAGTAACAAATATGTGTGACACTTATCAGAAGCCATACTAATATGACCCAAAGTAACAAATATGTGTGACACTTATCGGAGGCCGTTCTAATATGACCCAAAGTAACAAATAAGTGTGACGCTTCTCGGAGGCCGTTCTAATATAACCCAAAGTAACAAATCTGTCTGACACTTCTCGGAGGCTCCATTGTTGATCTGACCCCCAAAGTAACAAATATGTGTGACACTTACTCGGAGGCCGTTCTGATATGACCCAAAGTAACAAATATGTGTGACACTTCTCAGAAGCCGTTCTAATATGACCCAAAGTAACAAATATGTGTGACACTTATCGGAGGCTCATGCTGATCTGACCAAAAGTAACAAATATGTGTGACACTTATCAGAAGTTCAGTTCTAATATAACCCAAAGTAACAAATATGTATAACACTTATCAGAAAACGTTCTAATATGACCCAAAGTAACAAATATGTATGACACTTATCGGAGGCCGTTCTGATATGACCAAAAGTAACAAATATGTGTGACGCTTATCGAAAGTTGGTCTGATCTGACCCAAAGTAACAAATATGTGTGACACTTATGGGAAGCTAATACTAATATGACCCAAAGTAACAAATAAGTGTGACACTTATCGGAGGCCGTTCTAATATGACCCAAAGTAACAAATATGTGTGACACTTACTCGGAGGCCGTTCTAATATCTGACCCCCGAAATTAACAAATATGTGTGACACTTATCGGAGGCCGTTCTAATATGACCCAAAGTAACAAATATGTGTGACACTTATCGGAGGCCGTTCTAATATGACCCAAAGTAACAAATATGTGTGACACTTATCGGAGGCCGTTCTAATATGACCAAAAGTAACAAATATGTGTGACACTTATCGGAGGCCGTTCTAATATGACCCAAAGTAACAAATATGTGTGACACTTATCGGAGGCCGTTCTAATATGACCCAAAGTAACAAATAAGTGTGACACTTATCGGAGGCCGTTCTAATATGACCCAAAGTAACAAATATGTGTGACACTTATCAAAAGTATAATTGTGATATGACCCAAAGTAACAAATATGTGTGACACTTATCAGAAAGTCATGCTAAATATGACCCAAAGTAACAAATATGTATAACATTATATAGAAGGCCGTTCATAATATGACCCAAAGTAACAAATATGTGTGACACTTATCGGAGGCCGTTCTAATATTGACCAAAAGTAACAAATATGTGTGACACTTATCGGAGGCCGTTCTAATATGACCCAAAGTAACAAATATGTGTGACACTTATCGGAGGCCGTTCTAATATGACCCAAAGTAACAAATATGTGTGACACTTATCGGAGGCCGTTCTAATATGACCCAAAGTAACAAATATGTGTGACACTTATCGGAGGCCATTCTAATATGACCCAAAGTAACAAATATGTGTGACACTTATCGGAGGCCGTTCTAATATGACCCAAAGTAACAAATATGTGTGACACTTATCGGAGGCCGTTCTAATATGACCCAAAGTAACAAATATGTGTGACACTTATCGGAGGCCGTTCTAATATAACCAAAAGTAACAAATATGTGTGACACTTATCGGAGGCCGTTCTAATATGACCCAAAGTAACAAATATGTGTGACACTTATCGGAGGCCGTTCTAATATAACCCAAAGTAACAAATATGTGTGACACTTATCGGAGGCCGTTCTAATATGACCCAAAGTAACAAATATGTGTGACACTTATCGGAGGCCGTTCTAATATGACCCAAAGTAACAAATATGTGTGACACTTATCGGAGGCCGTTCTAATATGACCCAAAGTAACAAATATGTGTGACACTTATCGGAGGCCGTTCTGGAATGTGACCCAAAGTAACAAATATGTGTGACACTTATCGGAGGCCGTTCTAATATGACCAAAAGTAACAAATATGTGTGACACTTATCGGAGGCCGTTCTAATATGACCCAAAGTAACAAATATGTGTGACACTTATCGGAGGCCGTTCTAATATGACCCAAAGTAACAAATATGTGTGACACTTATCGGAGGCCGTTCTAATATGACCCAAAGTAACAAATATGTGTGACACTTATCGGAGGCCGTTCTAATATGACCCAAAGTAACAAATATGTGTGACACTTATCGGAGGCCGTTCTAATATGACCCAAAGTAACAAATATGTGTGACACTTATCGGAGGCCGTTCTAATATGACCCAAAGTAACAAATATGTGTGACACTTATCGGAGGCCGTTCTAATATGACCAAAAGTAACAAATATGTGTGACACTTATCGGAGGCCGTTCTAATATGACCCAAAGTAACAAATATGTGTGACACTTATCGGAGGCCATTATTCTAATATGACCCAAAGTAACAAATATGTGTGACACTTATCGGAGGCCGTTCTAATATGACCCAAAGTAACAAATATGTGTGACACTTATCGGAGGCCGTTCTAATATGACCCAAAGTAACAAATATGTGTGACACTTATCGGAGGCCGTTCTAATATGACCCAAAGTAACAAATATGTGTGACACTTATCGGAGGCCGTTCTAATATGACCCAAAGTAACAAATATGTGTGACACTTATCGGAGGTCCGTTCTAATATGACCAAAAGTAACAAATATGTGTGACACTTATCGGAGGCCGTTCTAATATGACCCAAAGTAACAAATATGTGTGACACTTATCGGAGGCCGTTCTAATATGACCCAAAGTAACAAATATGTGTGACACTTATCGGAGGCCGTTCTAATATGACCCAAAGTAACAAATATGTGTGACACTTATCGGAGGCCGTTCTAATATGACCCAAAGTAACAAATATGTGTGACACTTATCGGAGGCCGTTCTCATAATATGACCCAAAGTAACAAATATGTGTGACACTTATCGGAGGCCGTTCTAATATGACCAAAAGTAACAAATATGTGTGACACTTATCGGAGGCCGTTCTAATATGACCCAAAGTAACAAATATGTGTGACACTTATCGGAGGCCGTTCTAATATGACCCAAAGTAACAAATATGTGTGACACTTATCGGAGGCCGTTCTAATATGACCCAAAGTAACAAATATGTGTGACACTTATCGGAGGCCGTTCTAATATGACCCAAAGTAACAAATATGTGTGACACTTATCGGAGGCCGTTCTAATATGACCCAAAGTAACAAATATGTGTGACACTTATCGGAGGCCGTTCTAATATGACCCAAAGTAACAAATATGTGTGACACTTATCGGAGGCCGTTCTAATATGACCAAAAGTAACAAATATGTGTGACACTTATCGGAGGCCGTTCTAATATGACCCAAAGTAACAAATATGTGTGACACTTATCGGAGGCCGTTCTAATATGACCCAAAGTAACAAATATGTGTGACACTTATCGGAGGCCGTTCTAATATGACCCAAAGTAACAAATATGTGTGACACTTATCGGAGGCCGTTCTAATATGACCCAAAGTAACAAATATGTGTGACACTTATCGGAGGCCGTTCTAATATGACCCAAAGTAACAAATATGTGTGACACTTATCGGAGGCCGTTCTAATATGACCAAAAGTAACAAATATGTGTGACACTTATCGGAGGCCGTTCTAATATGACCCAAAGTAACAAATATGTGTGACACTTATCGGAGGCCGTTCTAATATGACCCAAAGTAACAAATATGTGTGACACTTATCGGAGGCCGTTCTAATATGACCCAAAGTAACAAATATGTGTGACACTTATCGGAGGCCGTTCTAATATGACCCAAAGTAACAAATATGTGTGACACTTATCGGAGGCCGTTCTTCTAATATGACCCAAAGTAACAAATATGTGTGACACTTATCGGAGGCCGTTCTAATATGACCCAAAGTAACAAATATGTGTGACACTTATCGGAGGCCGTTCTAATATGACCAAAAGTAACAAATATGTGTGACACTTATCGGAGGCCGTTCTAATATGACCCAAAGTAACAAATATGTGTGACACTTATCGGAGGCCGTTCTAATATGACCCAAAGTAACAAATATGTGTGACACTTATCGGAGGCCGTTCTAATATGACCCAAAGTAACAAATATGTGTGACACTTATCGGAGGCCGTTCTAATATGACCCAAAGTAACAAATATGTGTGACACTTATCGGAGGCCGTTCTAATATGACCCAAAGTAACAAATATGTGTGACACTTATCGGAGGCCGTTCTAATATGACCCAAAGTAACAAATATGTGTGACACTTATCGGAGGCCGTTCTAATATGACCAAAAGTAACAAATATGTGTGACACTTATCGGAGGCCGTTCTAATATGACCCAAAGTAACAAATATGTGTGACACTTATCGGAGGCCGTTCTAATATGACCCAAAGTAACAAATATGTGTGACACTTATCGGAGGCCGTTCTAATATGACCCAAAGTAACAAATATGTGTGACACTTATCGGAGGCCGTTCTAATATGACCCAAAGTAACAAATATGTGTGACACTTATCGGAGGCCGTTCTAATATGACCCAAAGTAACAAATATGTGTGACACTTATCGGAGGCCGTTCTAATATGACCCAAAGTAACAAATATGTGTGACACTTATCGGAGGCCGTTCTAATATGACCAAAAGTAACAAATATGTGTGACACTTATCGGAGGCCGTTCTAATATGACCCAAAGTAACAAATATGTGTGACACTTATCTCGGAGGCCGTTCTAATATGACCCAAAGTAACAAATATGTGTGACACTTATCGGAGGCCGTTCTAATATGACCCAAAGTAACAAATATGTGTGACACTTATCGGAGGCCGTTCTAATATGACCCAAAGTAACAAATATGTGTGACACTTATCGGAGGCCGTTCTAATATGACCCAAAGTAACAAATATGTGTGACACTTATCGGAGGCCGTTCTAATATGACCCAAAGTAACAAATATGTGTGACACTTATCGGAGGCCGTTCTAATATGACCAAAAGTAACAAATATGTGTGACACTTATCGGAGTAATACGCGATGCTTACAACGTATGGCCTGAAGTAACAAATAAGTGTGACACTTATCGGAGTAATACGCGATGCTTACAACGTGTTCTAATATGACCAAAAGTAACAAATAAGTGTGACACTTATATTTCCGCCTGAAAGTCGACATAACGTTCCTTAATTTAAGTCCGATTTTCATGAAAGTTATATTTTTGAATAGCTGTGGTTTACATATAACCAAGAGTTGCAAATACGTTCCTTAATTTTAATTCTAAGTAAGGTTTTTTGGGCAGCATATACGGAGCCCCGCAATTTCCAACATTGTAAATCCGCGTGTTTATAGAGGTCTACGCGCCCGTTTCCCTCTGGCGTTTTTCAAGGCTGTTCAGAGTGCGCCGCGCTTTCAACGTATGATCAGAAGTAACAATTAAGTATGACACTGATCGACCTAGTCCTCGGCGTATGACCAGAAGTAATAAGTGTGATCAGAAGTAACAAATAAGTATGAAACTGCTAGAACTAGTCTTTGCCTAAGGTGGTGCCTTGGGTATTAGCCTAGCTGATTAGTATTATTATTATTATTATTATTATTATTATTAACCAGAAGAAATAAGTGTGACACTCAACGGCTGACTAGTAGTAACAAATAGGTGTGATAAGAAGTAAAAAATAAGAGTGACACTGATCGAAGGAATCTTCGATGCTTTCAAAGTATGACTAGAAGTAACAAATAAGTGTAAATATGTATATATGCGTGACCGTGGATATATTTTGGTTGTGATACCGGCGTTGCAGGTTGCTGTGAATAGCTCAAACAAACTTAACACATTAGAAGGATTGTGTGTATTCTGACCGTCGTACGTCTTGTTTCCAATGTTTGCAGTTTTTTTTAAATGTCCTGTTGATCCACCGATAGAGTTTATTTACTTTTAAGCAATATCTGGTGAAATTTACAATTATTATTTTTATCTTATATTATATTATATTATATTACTTTATTTTATTTTATTTTATTTTAATTTATTTTATTTTATTTTATTTTATTTTACTTTATTTTATTTTATATTATATTATATTATATTATATTTTATTATATTATATTATATTATATTATATTATATTATATTATATTATATTATATTATATTATATTATATTATATTATATTATATTATATTATATTATATTATATTATATTATATTATATTATATTATATTATATTATATTATATTATATTATATTATATTATATTATATTATATTATATTATATTATATTATATTATATTATATTATATTATATTATATTATATTATATTATATTATATTATATTATATTATATTATATTATATTATATTATATTATATTATATTATATTATATTATATTATATTATATTATATTATATTATTTTATTTTATTTTATTTTATTTTATTTTATTTTATTTTATTTTATTTTATTTTATTTTATTTTATTTTATTTTATTTTATTTTATTTTATTTTATTTTATTTTATTTTATTTTATTTTATTTTATTTTATTTTATTTTATTTTATTTTATTTTATTTTATTTTATTTTATTTTATTTTATTTTATTTTATTTTATTTTATTTTATTTTATTTTATTTTATTTTATTTTATTTTATTTTATTTTATTTTATTTTATTTTATTTTATTTTATTTTATTTTATTTTATTTTATTTTATTTTATTTTATTTTATTTTATTTTATTTTATTTTATTTTATTTTATTTTATTTTATTTTATTTTATTTTATTTTATTTTATTTTATTTTATTTTATTTTATTTTATTTTATTTTATTTTATTTTATTTTATTTTATTTTATTTTATTTTATTTTATTTTATTTTATTTTATTTTATTTTATTTTATTTTATTTTATTTTATTTTATTTTATTTTATTTTATTTTATTTTATTTTATTTTATTTTATTTTATTTTATTTTATTTTATTTTATTTTATTTTATTTTATTTTATTTTATTTTATTTTATTTTATTTTATTTTATTTTATTTTATTTTATTTTATTTTATTTTATTTTATTTTATTTTATTTTATTTTATTTTATTTTATTTTATTTTATTTTATTTTATTTTATTTTATTTTATTTTATTTTATTTTATTTTATTTTATTTTATTTTATTTTATTTTATTTTATTTTATTTTATTTTATTTTATTTTATTTTATTTTATTTTATTTTATTTTATTTTATTTTATTTTATTTTATTTTATTTTATTTTATTTTATTTTATTTTATTTTATTTTATTTTATTTTATTTTATTTTATTTTATTTTATTTTATTTTATTTTATTTTATTTTATTTTATTTTATTTTATTTTATTTTATTTTATTTTATTTTATTTTATTTTATTTTATTTTATTTTATTTTATTTTATTTTATTTTATTTTATTTTATTTTATTTTATTTTATTTTATTTTATTTTATTTTATTTTATTTTATTTTATTTTATTTTATTTTATTTTATTTTATTTTATTTTATTTTATTTTATTTTATTTTATTTTATTTTATTTTATTTTATTTTATTTTATTTTATTTTATTTTATTTTATTTTATTTTATTTTATTTTATTTTATTTTATTTTATTTTATTTTATTTTATTTTATTTTATTTTATTTTATTTTATTTTATTTTATTTTATTTTATTTTATTTTATTTTATTTTATTTTATTTTATTTTATTTTATTTTATTTTATTTTATTTTATTTTATTTTATTTTATTTTATTTTATTTTATTTTATTTTATTTTATTTTATTTTATTTTATTTTATTTTATATTATATTATATTATATTATATTATATTATATTATATTATATTATATTATATTATATTATATTATATTATATTATATTATATTATATTATATTATATTATATTATATTATATTATATTATATTATATTATATTATATTATATTATATTATATTATATAACGGGTTATTTAGAAATTCAGAAGCGGTTAAGTACAAAATATGCGAAATATTAATTATCCGGTTAATTCAACATAATTTAAATATTAGGTTATTTAAAATATAAGTAACATAATAAACATAAGTTTGACACTTCCTAATATCACAACGCTAAGTTCTTTAATAATAGGCTGTTTCTCCAATGACCATATAAATAATTACCTGGCCAAGGACCGACAAGTAATTGTCTATTGAATAAACGATTACATTAGTTAGTTATTTTCAAATTTGAGACTTGAACGCGTTTTCGCTCGTATTTATAACCATCAAACTAGAATGGAAGTAATTTCCGAGTTTCCAGTTATACGACTTCCGATGACGCAATCACTCTGCGACAGACTATCATTAGACGAAATTGTTCAGGGTCATAAATATGTTATTTTGTTAGTTATAGTATTCCGATTAATTGGAGAAATTATTATCGGTTTATTTGAGAAGATACTGAAATAAACTGATAATTAAGTGGTTTTCACTGAATATGAAACTTAAAACTAAATCTATACCTCTCTGATTGTCAATTTTTGTTAAAATTAAGAAAACTTTATCATTTACGTTATATTAAAAGTAGATAATGTATCTTTGACAAGAGTAGAATCCATCTCCCAATAGTGCTAGTGCTATTTGGCTGTAGCATGTACCTTCGCAGGCCAAAACTAGTCTTTTTAAAACACGTTTCGGAATAAAAATAGTTTGTCATTTTATTTAAACTATTACATTCCAAAAACAATTATCTTTTATTTATCTACTCTGTACCGTTGCCTACGTTATTATAATTGCCCAAACACGCCTCCCTTTTAAGAAGGTACATTTATCGATGCTACGACTTGTAACTTTTGACCAAAGATGGCAATCTAATATTGAAATTGTCATTTGTCAGGAGTGAGTGGAGAGATTACAGTTTTGAAACATCAGATTGCGCAATCTTTCGAAGTGAATAAATTATTGCCCGATGTAGCTTTGTGTCAAACAAATTTTGTTATTTAAGCTACTATAAATATTTCAATATTTTCAATTCTGCAAAACGGGCGTACATTAATCAGAATATAATTATTCATAAGTGTGATTCTGTACAACATTTCCATAGACAAAATTTCAATGATACTTTGTTTCCCACTGAAAATAGAATAAGCAAACACAAAAATGCAAAAATTCCTATACTCCTTGCGCTATTAAGAAGTTTACTATAGAAACGAAATCAAGTGATTGCAAGGCACGAGCCCAACTGTAGATTGTCAGAGACAGTTCAAAATCCGCTTCACTAACTTCCGTTTCACATCAGTAAATCTGATGACGAGTTTTGCCTCAAGGAGTAGGAAGTAGGTTACATTAGAACTATTTTATGGCATTCTTATTGGGGATTATGTTACATACGATAAGATCAATAATGTATTTAATAAGATCATTTCTTCAGCGTAACTAAAATTAAGTTATAATTAATATTACATTAAGATCAAAGTGACCAAATTTCAACCGTGATGGAGTTAGGAGAGCAGCGAGAGGAGATTGAAGTCCTAAGAAGTATATTCGACGAAAGTGTCTTGACAGTTCACAACCGGGGACAGTCCACGCGGGACAATCCAAATCCAGCCCGTGTTGCCAGACACTTTCTTCATCGTGTCGACCACTACATCGGGTAATGTACACTTTCAGCCCATCTACCTCGTTAATTACTAAATTTCTAATTTACTTCATTTCATTCATTGATTTTTAGATGGTGAAAATGGAAGGAAAGTTCAGTTGAACTTCCTCACACCAATGACCTTGTACTTCAAATTTGTTCGAAGCTATCCATCCACAACTTGCCCGGCGTTTCTACTCACTTGCCATTGGCTATCTTTGGAACAGGTATTTATTTACCTTCTAGAATGCAATCAATGAAGTAGTGATATTGATAGAAGAAATCTGTTTCATAACAGCTTCGAAAATTATGCGAGAATTTAGATTTCCTTTGGAAAAAATTCAAACCGGAAGTAGTTCTGTACCGCTGGATCCGGTTCCTTCAAGAGGAAGCCCTTCAGTTTCTGGGAATTGACTCAACCCTGGACATATCGCCTTTGACGTCAGAGGCTTATGCTGTCCCTAATGAAATCCACTTTTCTCCGCCCCAAAAAAGAAAAGAACTCTGCGGTACGTCAATTTCAATCTTATAAGCTGATGGCGTTTTTCAAATTCCCCCGCAGAAACCATTAGCCCTTTGATATTATTTTTGAAGACACACCATACTTTTCCACTCCAAATTTAATCTCAATATTTTAGCGTCTATCGAGTGTTTATATTTAATTATTTAGGAACAGTTTTTTAGAAACGGTTATGTTATAGAGCTCAATACCATACCCTCGAGAGGGATGAAAATCGCGCCACCTGTTACAGATTAACAGAGATAAAGGGGGAATACAGCGCCAACCTTGGTAGGTGGAAATTTTCGGGGCTGTAATGACAGAGGGACGAATGCGTGTTTCTCTCCTCTCGTGGCTGGTAGAACGAACTTTTCTGCCACGACGGTGATTGGTGCTAGCAACGTAATGAGGGCGTAAACGTTGTAGTGTTCTATTAAACGATCTTTCGATTAAACGTTCATTAACTTGAAACAAATGTACACCAATACTATACAGCAGCGTTTTCCAATTTATTTTGCTATAGAACCCTAAATTATCCTCCTAATTCTGGCGGAACCCCATCTCATTTTTATTAACTTATCTTAAGAGACTCATGACAAAAACAAAGATGGCCGCGTGGCTAATTCTTGGAACCGATGGGCCTTTCTCTGGTTTTGACTTCCCCCTTTTCTGCACGTGTATTTTTTCCCTTAGTGTATTTCTTTATTAATTAATACTGCTAAATTCTACCCCTGTTATGTACTAGTTTACAAGGCAGGGGTATATAAATACTTTAACGTCTGTGACCCTTCCACGGATCCCCAGGGTTCCCCGGAACACTTTTAGTGTATTAGCTATTACGAGAAGATGTAGTGATAGTACAAAAGGGGAATTCAAATTTTGCAAATTGAAAAGTCGATATCAGCATTTCCAAGGTTTACAATTTATTATTTAATATATTTTTTATAAGCATTCTATGGTTGAAATCACTATTTACTGCAAATCTCCCGTTTTGGGCATGCGGACCTTAAGGGGTCAGGGTGTGCAATAACTGGTGGCTTTACCGGGGAGTGGGGGTCCGGTTCTTGTAACCCATAAGGGCGTTGGGCACTGGGGCATGTTAGCTCTGATGAAATGGTCCTATCCCCACCTCCAACTTAGGACAGGTATGGGCTGGAAACTGAGTTTCGGCTCCGGCTAGCGGAGATGGTCCGTGCAAACTGGCCGCCTCGGCGGATTGGGTAGCCTGCTGTGGGGTGGCGGGTCTCCGTATGAGGCACAGTGGCCCTTTTTCCAAGCCTTTTGGGGCAACACCGGGTGTCTGATGCCAGCTGTGCCGGGTTATTTGGACCGCTCTGTACCCATCGTTCCCCTTTAGGCGCTCTTTCTGTAGGGTATTACGCTCCACCTACGTAGGTAGGGTGTCGGTTGGAGTTTTCTATAGAATCCACTCTTATTCCCACGGCTGTGTTTGAAGTGAGGGGTTGGTCGTCCCATTGTTGCACCTTCTGCTGGGTTAAGTGGCGTGCTTCGAAGGTGCCTTGGCTGCTCTGTCACCTGTCCGGGCTGTGGACGCTAGCGTAGGGCAATATGATGAGAACCTCCGGTGGTGTGCACTCTGTTTGCACTACACCGGGCTACAAATCTGATACACCCCTGTAGTTGATTTGGTTTCAAAATCATAAAGATCATATTATTTTGTTATGTTGTATAGAAATTGGTAATAAACAAATCTTTAAACTCGATGGAGGATGAAAAAATTGGACTCACGTGACTAATTGGCGTTGTTAACCCTTTCATAGTTCTTTCTATAAAAATTTGTGATAATGTTAGTTTCCTCACGTGGTTTTTCTTTCACATTTTCCCAGATTGGGTAAGACCGGAAGAACTTTATAGTCTCGTCTATTACCAATGAAATGCTTGAAAGTGTTATAATTTTTTTTTCAAATCTGATCGTTCTTTTATATTCAGTTCGTCCCAAGAATCTGAGACAAAAGAACGACCAAGTTGATGTCGCAACAAATTTGAGACCATTAGCCGAGCCTCAGCGCCAAAGTGCGAGAAGACAAACCACTTTTTCCTGTTACAAAGCGAGCCGTACATCGTGTGAAAGTTCCTCCGATGTTGACGACACTACGAACATCAATAGCCCACACTGTACAGAAACGAATAAACAAAAGCTAGAAAATAGGTGGAACGTCAAAACCTACTATCCTCAGGTCGAAAACAGCCACGCGGATCCCAACCGCGACTCCAGAGCTGTTTTCCTTCCAACGAACGGATTAGATCTTGAATCGCATCTTATACGTAAGTTAAGATTTAAAAATTACATCTTCAGATAAAGGGCCAGTGAATCGTTGGAATTTAAATGGTGGGGCTAAAGAATTACTGGATTTTGGAAGTGAGAAAGTATGCCTGCTTCACATGACCCAAGGGAAATAGCTACCTGAAATTCTGCAGGCATTTTGGAAACGATTGTGTGAACGCCAAGTGGCATTTACTTACAGGTTAGAGTTATGGTAGCCTGCTTTTCCTCAACCATTTTCTTATGTTCTTACGGGCCTAAGCAACGAGAACTATTTTTGTCTTTAGCGTCAAGAATTTTGACATACGGTTTAAAGTTTCAACAAATTATCTTAAGAAAGCATGTGGTGCCAGGAATCGTGCGTGAATTCCAAGATTCCCTATGGAATGACCTCCACAATATTTAAACAATAAATCCTATTTTAAAATTATTTTACTCGTACATTTTAGAATTCAATGAGTACCGTAAACAAATTGAATATGAAAAGGAGTGGTTCACTTGTATCGTGTGCTTTGTCGACAAACAAGGACGCGACGGAATGCGGTTTCACCCTTGCAACCACATTTACTGCAAAGAATGTCTCCAGTCCTACTTCACCATCCAGATCCAAGAGGGAATTGTTCATGGTCTCACCTGTCCAGAAGATAAGTGCAAGTCCCAGGCACTGCAGCATCAAGTTAGTAATTAATTTGGGATTCGGTTAAAGATGAAATTTAACGACATGGTATCCTTTTGGTATGGAGGTGCGTGAGGTAGTAGGCAACGAATTGTTCTCCAAGTACGACAAAATCTTGTTGGATTCAACGCTGTCGCAAATGACTGATATCACTATTTGCCCTTTGAAGAGTTGCCAGTGTTCCATCATTTTCGACCAGGACAGTAAATTGGCTTCGTGTCCAGCGTGCGCATTCACTTTCTGCGTCTTATGCCGCATGACGTATCACGGCATAGAGCCTTGTCGCCTATATGAGGGTTAGTATCTGGAAGTTAGGTCTCCAAGTTTTATATATAGGTTTAGCTAAGACCGAGTTGTCACCAGTTAGTGAGACAAATAAACTACCGTGATTACAGGGCTTTAGCGTGATTCGCTAACCACGTAGTAATTATTGAATTCTAATTTAAAAAGGTATTGCACGGATGGAAAGGTTTATATAATAATATATCCAAAACTTGGCGAGGATAGAATTAGTTAAATCTCCAAGTCTTATCAGATCTGTGGCGAAGCATTTATTATTATTTCGTCTTAAATTAAGCTGAAGGTTTTTAATGAACTTTATGTGGCAGATGAAGTGGAGGCCATGGTGGAGGAATACCTGGAAGCTGACGATGACGAGAAGAAAGAGATCGAAAGGAAATACGGCAGAAAAGAGATCAGATATTTGATAAATGAACGTCTGTCTTGCGAGTGGGTCATTGGAAACAGTAAAAAGTGCCCCGATTGCTTCGCTTCGATAGAGGTAAACCATTTCTCTTAGATCGATACTTATTTGCCGAAGGGAGAAAATCATATCACAGGGGTAACGTCATTAGTGACTCTTCTTTAAATTCCGAAAATATTTACTTTTTATCAAATAGTTTACTGAGAGTTAGACACGGAGCGATGTCATCATAGCATTTTTAGTCAGGAGATGTTAAAGTCAACGTGAAACTAGAAGCTCATCAAGTTGTAGTTGGTGTATTTAAACGGGGTCTATCCTAAAGGGTTATAACACTGGAAATAAATGTTAATACGAATGACTCTTAAAGTGTCAGACAAGTTGTTGTGATCAATTTGTTTCGTTTCTGCCCCGTTAGTTTGAGGATAACATATAATGTCTTGTTATAGTTAGTTTTCATTGCACACCATGCTTTTACACCTCGTTTATTGAGTTTGGATGGTTATTAGCGCATTTAGAAACAAGTTTGTTTTTCATAAAATTCAACTGACGTTCTTGAACAAAGAAGTGGCAGTTGAATAGTCCTACATAATGAGCTCTTGGTAAAACGCAGAACTAATGGTGTCACGATCGAGCTAGTGACATAAAATATTTCAGTATGAAATATAATAAGTTTCATACTTAGGGAAAATAATATTATAATTATGTAAAAATTGTTTTAATTTAGTCTTTGTTATCGTTAAATAGAAAATTGATGGATGCAACAAAATGAGCTGCTCGAGATGCGGCACTTACTTCTGTTGGCTCTGCAGATCGAAACTGCCCAAGGAGAACCCCTACCAACACTTCGACGATCCCTTGTTTCCTTCGTGTATGAATAAATTGCGCCATAATTAACCAAATATTCGAAACAATTTACCTATTTGTTTATTTTCGTGATTTACAAACACAATGTACGGTCAAAAGTAAATTTTTCTAGTCAATTACAAAAGTTTAAAGCAAGTGTCACCTCGACGATAATTAACTTATTTTTTCAACAGATGTCGCTAGCGGCGCAATAAAAACCAAATATCTAAGTTACATTTTCACCCAATAGGCGGGACATAAAAGTACCCTCGCGTTGATTGGCTCGTCTTGAAAATTGAAAATAACTTAAGTTATTGTAATTTTTTACAATATATTTTATATAAGATATATAATTATGATTAAAATACACTTAGTAGAGTAAAAGTTTTTTAATTATAATAATTAATTATTTTCTCTGACGACGTGTTTGTTTAGCTAATTTGAATTTTAGCTTCCTTTCATTTACTGGCGAACGTGGTGCCATCTATTATAGTTGTATCTTCGAAAATTCAGATTTATTTCCATCTTTAATAAGAACGGTCTAATCAAAATACAGGTGGCAATGATAGAGCTTACAGTTGCTATAAATTGAAAAAGAAATTAGAAATTTAATATTGAAGCCGATAACTTTAAAAGTATAGGGAAACTGTTACTCATCTCGTTACGGATTTATTGTATATTTCTGATAAAATCAAAAAGGATGGATATTTTACAAAACGTAAACAAATATTCAAGAGTTTGTCGTCTATTTTCAGGGTTTATTCCTCTTGTGATAACCAGAATAAATTTAAATTTTCTAGTTATGTTTTAATTCTCATTGACGAAATTTGGTTCGTTGTGGTATCATACAACTAGAGGCTTGCACCGCCGCTAAACGCCGCCGCCGATAATTTAAAAAGCGCCGATCGCGCCGCCGCCGATTCTTTTTTTTCTTTATACACTTTTTTTTTGGTATATTAAGCTTGGTTTTCATTTACGTGAAAATAACGACATTTGAACACGACGTCGAACGTCAAAATTTGATTTTCGGATTTCGGTCGACGCCGAGTAATAGCATTTTCACTTAGCGTCAATAGATTCCAGCATTGCTATCTTGGCTATAGAGAGAGTCACTAATATAACCAAGGCATATCCACATTTTAATTTCCGTTAAATTTAAATGTTGCTTGGTTTATCGATATGTCCCCCCCCCCCTTTTTTTTTCCTTCTTCCCCGGTTGACCCTAGTTTTCCGTTAGTTCCTAACTCCGCCACCAGAGCGCACATTTAACAATCGCCCGAAGCAAATATTCGGAAACGGGGCGTCCCTGTTCGAAGTACATTAATTAGTCCATGGAAGGACTAGTACGAGTTGGTATTTGCCCTTGCCCTTCTTGTCGCGTGTTTTTGAAACTGTCGCTACCAAAAATAGCTCTAAAATTTATACAAACGCCGGCGTAACCCGCCGCCGCCGGTATATTTTGGGTTAAACGCCGCCGCCGACCCATATAAGATCGGCGCAGGCCTCTACATACAACCATTTATTTCGGGGGTCTCCTCTTTCCCACCGAGAACGCCACTGGAGCCTTTTACCTACAGACAGAAGGCCTTTACCAAGAACATGATCAATGTTATTTGGCAACAGATGCTAAAAAAATAACTAAAGGCAGTGGTGTAGCCAGGGGGGGGGCTTTTTTATTCAATGTCATGCGCCTCCCCCGAAACAAAATCTTGGCTACGCCACTGACTAAAGATATAACTGTGACGTAAAACGATTCGATAGATATAAATCAACGGACTTAATTTCCCTACAATTTTACACGGCCATCGTTGATTCTCGAGAGACAGAAAACCAGAGTACATTAATAAAGAAAGTACACTTTATCTTTATTTCAAGACTTACAAAAGATTTGGATTAATGTTGAGCATTATTTTGAACCAAGTATCGACTTTATCAACAAAATTTAAAAATGAAAAAATTCTTTTGAAATACTTTTCTAGGTGGAAGCTAGGAGCAACAAACACAAAGAGCCTTCAAACACTGTAACGCAGTGTTGTGTTCAAATTTCATTGGACGAATCTTTACACGGAACATTTCACGGGAAGGAGGTGAAGACAATTTCCGAATTTTCCCCTTCCGACGGCAGCAGCCGCTAAAGCGTCGAACCAATGAAAACTGTACACAAAATGAACGACTTTGGACGGGTTGCGTTCTCCTTGCGTGAGGTGCTGTTTGTTGCTCCTAGGTAGAAGCTACTCTTAGCGAAAATAAACTATTTTTGACTGTCTGCCATCTATTGGCGGCCAATCATATTAAAATACGGTACATAACAAAGGTGCGAGAAACCCGTTGTAGGGTTTAATAATTGGCAAACTATAATAAATACTAAGTAGCCTTTAGTTATATTAAATATATGATATTGGGCATTATACATTTATAATCATTTTAATAAAAGGGAGTAGAACCTTGGGTATTTAGTGTGGAACACTAAAACACGTCGAATATTGATGGCTCCGTTATATGGCTTAAGATATTTCTGGCATAAGTAAGTGAATTTTTGATCAAATTGTTAAGGGTCTTCCATTAAGGATGCGTTGAGGTTGTTTTCCCTTTAAGTACTTATTTTCCTCGCCGTGATGGTTACTTTATACGGCTTCGCTTGAATAAAGCCAAATGAAATGTCGGAAGCTAGAATATCATTGGTCGCGGCAGAGTCGAGATGAATTTCTACTTGTTGAATCAAATTCACCAACATCAGGAACAAATCGTTGCGGGCTAGTTTCTCGCCGATGCAAATTCTGGGACCTTCTCCGAAGGCCAAGAACCCCCGCCGGGTGTCGTGGTTGTAGCTGCCGTCGGTGTGCAGGAATCTCTCCGGGTGGAACTGGTCGGCTCTTTCCCAGAGGCCGTTGTCTGAGTGCGCCGCTGCGGAGACAAAGGCCACGATGGTTCCTTTCCGGATCTTGTGTGCCCCGAGTTCCGTGTCAACGTTGGTGACGCGTGGAACCCCGAATCCAACCGTTGTCCGAAATCGTAGTGTCTCGGAGATGACCGCCCAGGTGTACGGACATTTCAGTCTGTCAGACTGTAGAACCTTTCTCGATCCTGAAATGTGAACGGTTCAAACAGTTTAATTCGCGTAACTTTTTAAGATATCTTGTGGTGGGTATTCCTGACCGATATGCTGATCAATTTCGTCCCTTATTTTGCGTTGGACATCTTGGAAATATCCCAGAAAGAGAACTATCCATCTCAAAGTCGTTGCTGTTGTCTCTACTCCAGCTGTGAATAGATTATTTCACTAATTAAACTAAGGTTTAGTTGGAAGAATAATAATCAGCTAGACTAATACCCAAGGAACCACTTTAGCCTATAAGCCGAATCGATTCAATTGGCCGATTTCAAAATTACGTTTTTGCGCGTGACAGTGCCTCTACATTCTGAGGTAAAGCAGGCTCATTAACCCGCTTTTATACCCTTACTCTGCTGCGTATGACATACCGCGTTTACGACGGGGAAAACAGAGAATTTGGGTCTAGCATTATAGGAATAGCTCATTGATAATTTCGGTTCATGTATTTCTGCTAGTATATTATAAACTTATGTTTCAATTTATTATTTGAGGTTCGTTTTTAAATTTGGAATTAATTATATTAATTTTTAATAGTATAATTTATATGTGGTATATAATTTAGGTTAAAGTCTTTTAAGTAGTGTATATGTTGTCTAATTATAATAAATATAAATGCTGCTCTGACGACGTTCCTGTTTCGTTATTTTGATTTTCGGTTTCCTTCGCCAATAATAGATGGCACTACGCTCTTCAGTAAAGTCGCTTTTTCGAAGAGTCGGAGAGATTCATTGGAACTCTAATAACAAAGCGAAGGGGAAATAAGAGCCGACGCGACAGTTGATTTTAATATTTTACCATTAAATGAGATAGGTTGCGCAAACACATATCTATAAATATCATTAATCTGACTAAACATTCGCCCCTTCAAATGGGGAAAGCATTCTATCACCTTAGTACCTACAGACCACCTTAACACTAAAGTAAATATTGAATTCATTTTTTTATACATTGGTTTTTAGTTAAATACTTTAATTAGATTACCCAATTGCCAATATTCGGATGGCTACAGCCGCTACACGTGAGGATGGAGCAAGTGCTCAAAAACGATCAACACTCGCCAAACAACAAACCAATATCTGGTTAATTGGTCAGCCTGAATCAAGTTTGCCTACAAATGTTTTACCCACGTCCAGTGGCATATTAAGTACTCTTTTCCACCATCACATCGCGTGAAAGTATGAAATCTACTACAGAAGAACTTATGGCTATTTGGAGAAAAGCTCGTATTGAGACAGCCTACCAACCAAACATTATTTCAAAAATGAAATCTTGATTGAAGAATACAACCTACTGAAGAAAAACAAAGGGAGAGCTTCAGAAGCGCAAAGGTCTAAAGAAAAATCTTTCATAGAAAAAATCCTTTTGATATTGCTCACAAAAATTAAGGACGATAAGATTTTTCGAAAAGATCAGCGTGGTTGTCGTCAAATGAAGATGGTTGTCAAAGCTAGAAGATCGAGTAAGGAACGGAAGTGGGTTGAACAAGAACGGAGAGATCGTGAAGAACCAAGAAAGGCAACCACAAGTACAATTTGCTCTGCAACAATCAGTTCACAACCCAATGAAAACGAATCCGAAGTATACACTGATAAAAGTGAAAATGAAGACATTGACGACGTTCTAGCTTTTAGTTCTTTGATAAGTAAATGATGATGTTACATGAATGAGCTTTGATACTACTGCGTCGAATACCGGAAGCACAAAAGGTATATCTAGAAAAACAAATAGGGATAAACTTGCTATACCCAGAAAGCTTTGAGCATCGTTGCAGGCCCCAGATTTCATCGAACCTTGTTATCGGGCTTCAGATATCATTAAACCTCGTTACGGGCCCCAGATATCAATTAAACTCGTTACGGGCCCCAGATAGCATTAAACCCCATAACGGGCCCCAGATAGCATTAAACATCATTACGGGATCAAGATATCAATAAACCTCGTTACGGGCCCCAGGTAGCAAGTAGCATCGAACCTCATTACGGGCTCTAGAAAGCATTGGTCCTATATTTTGGCCCCTAGACATCATCGAGCCTCGATAATTCACCTCGGATTACAGGTATATCGATGTAAAATGATCTGGTTCACACTTCTCTAATTGTAACTAATCTAATCGTTCTAGTAATAATTTTAAATGACCTTGACGACTTGGTTCAAGGTCATTGTATTTTCGTTATTCGGTGACCCCTTAAGCGAGTTTAGGTTTAGGTTTTTTGTGAATTTCAATATCTCTCGTGGTAGTGTCCTAAAGTTAAACAAAGACCAAATATTCTAGAGGGCGGTCGTTATCTGAGGGGTTTCACCCCTCTGACGTCGGAAAATGTCCTCCCCCCTTATTTAACTTTATTTAATGGATCGATTCCCGTTTATTTTCCTTTGATTATAATTTTTTATGTTAAATCCTTATTTCCCTGAACTAATAGGCATGATTAATGTCTGACAGACAATCCGAATATTAGTATAAGACGTGTCCGATAATAGGGTTTTAATTACAATACGTAATCGAATTGTTTCTTTGCAATAAGAAAACGCAAAGCCATTATTATACTTTAAAAATTTCATTGATACCCAGAATGTATAATTGGCAACTACTAAAGCCCTTGAAAATAATATCCAAACCCCTTTTTAATTTAAAACAAAGAAAACTTAGTGATCCTGGTTCGATGCTGCTTTCTTCTTGCCACGGGGGCCCGCACCCCTGTTAACTATTCTGAAATATAAATGGAGATACCACCTATTGAAAAATGTATTTTGTTTGGTTTTTCTTTCGCGGGAGTTTTTTTGTATAATATCAAAAATAATTCGGTCCGATAATAGGAGCCCTATCACCTAGATCCCGCACATTTGAAAAGCTATAACGTACGGTTTTTAAAAATCCGTAGTTTATACATTGAAATATATTCTACATGTATTGTACATCTCTCGTGCATGGGCGCCCGCAGGAAGCAGCAAACGGTACAAATTCCCAGCCTATAATGAGCAATGAACGAAGGTATGAAGTTCTCACCCCAAAGGCCCCCTGGTTTTGAAGGTGGTTGTCCTACAATAACGTCGGAAGACGTTAGTTTTAGCAGAAGAAAATAGGGTGGAAGTACGTTTCATAGGATATTTCGCAAGGCGTCACTTTCTCGATTTTTTCGCGCCATTTCCTAGAGAGCGGTTAAGGCGGGAAACTGTGGATGGTTACACCAACTGCTTAATGACGTTAGTAAAATGGCAAAACAATTTTGTCGGCTAGAGTTCGTGTCGTCGGTTTCTCGTATGACATACCGCGTTTACGACGGGGAAAACAGAGAATTTGGGTCTAGCATTATAGGAATAGCTCATTGATAATTTCGGTTCATGTATTTCTGCTAGTATATTATAAACTTATGTTTCAATTTATTATTTGAGGTTCGTTTTTAAATTTGGAATTAATTATATTAATTTTTAATAGTATAATTTATATGTGGTATATAATTTAGGTTAAAGTCTTTTAAGTAGTGTATATGTTGTCTAATTATAATAAATATAAATGCTGCTCTGACGACGTTCCTGTTTCGTTATTTTGATTTTCGGTTTCCTTCGCCAATAATAGATGGCACTACGCTCTTCAGTAAAGTCGCTTTTTCGAAGAGTCGGAGAGATTCATTGGAACTCTAATAACAAAGCGAAGGGGAAATAAGAGCCGACGCGACAGTTGATTTTAATATTTTACCATTAAATGAGATAGGTTGCGCAAACACATATCTATAAATATCATTAATCTGACTAAACATTCGCCCCTTCAAATGGGGAAAGCATTCTATCACCTTAGTACCTACAGACCACCTTAACACTAAAGTAAATATTGAATTCATTTTTTTATACATTGGTTTTTAGTTAAATACTTTAATTAGATTACCCAATTGCCAATATTCGGATGGCTACAGCCGCTACACGTGAGGATGGAGCAAGTGCTCAAAAACGATCAACACTCGCCAAACAACAAACCAATATCTGGTTAATTGGTCAGCCTGAATCAAGTTTGCCTACAAATGTTTTACCCACGTCCAGTGGCATATTAAGTACTCTTTTCCACCATCACATCGCGTGAAAGTATGAAATCTACTACAGAAGAACTTATGGCTATTTGGAGAAAAGCTCGTATTGAGACAGCCTACCAACCAAACATTATTTCAAAAATGAAATCTTGATTGAAGAATACAACCTACTGAAGAAAAACAAAGGGAGAGCTTCAGAAGCGCAAAGGTCTAAAGAAAAATCTTTCATAGAAAAAATCCTTTTGATATTGCTCACAAAAATTAAGGACGATAAGATTTTTCGAAAAGATCAGCGTGGTTGTCGTCAAATGAAGATGGTTGTCAAAGCTAGAAGATCGAGTAAGGAACGGAAGTGGGTTGAACAAGAACGGAGAGATCGTGAAGAACCAAGAAAGGCAACCACAAGTACAATTTGCTCTGCAACAATCAGTTCACAACCCAATGAAAACGAATCCGAAGTATACACTGATAAAAGTGAAAATGAAGACATTGACGACGTTCTAGCTTTTAGTTCTTTGATAAGTAAATGATGATGTTACATGAATGAGCTTTGATACTACTGCGTCGAATACCGGAAGCACAAAAGGTATATCTAGAAAAACAAATAGGGATAAACTTGCTATACCTGGCTTGCAGGCTCCATATTCACAAACTGATTATTGGAGGAGTGTTCTTGACATCGTTTGGGCCATCAAAACGTCCAAACATACCACTGTTCTAACGATTCCAGAAATCTGGGCCTAATTTAAATCACAAGAATTTTAAACCTTTGAATGACCAACGACTCAACTTGACATATGTGCGAACACTACTGGAAGACGTTACTTCATTTCGACCAGGGAAGCTTATATTCCTAGGGATGATTACAGAGAGATCATGGAATTGAGTCTCTTAATTTTTAAGTGTTACCTCCAAACAAGACGTATAATTAAAAACTTCCCGGGGCATACCACTTGGCCAGATGGATGGCAAAGGTCATTTATTGTTTTAAAATTTACCTCTTCCGAGACGAATTCACGTTAACCAAAAGAGAAGAAAGGAATTTTGCCGAATTTTGCTGGTTCGCTAGCTTGATCTACGTGAAGAAGTGGATTTCCGGTCCAATAGCAAGCTATGCTGCCTTCAATGATCTTTCCTTATTCAAAGAAAAAAAAACAGTACGAAACTGTTAACAAGGCTGTATCGGAGGCTGCTTGTTAAAAAATTCTAACCATCTGTGGTATCTAGGATCCGAACTCGTTACTTTATCACTGTTCTCAGACCAACTCTCAATTGAAGAAAAACGGATGAACGTAGAAGTAAGGAATTGTTTCTCAGAAAACTGGAATGAAAGAGGAATTAACATAAAAGAGTGTGATGGACTGGAAAAGAAAGTCCTGCATAATTTAGTGAGTTTTGCGTCAATTTGCGCCCTGCGTTCGCTTCGTATCGTCGTAGATTTCTTGCACTCTGATCCGAGTGCGTGGAATGACTCTGAGAAATACCAGGAGGGCAAACAATTGTTAATTCATTGAATGTAGTAAACAACGCTGCTGAACGCTCCGTTTTAACAATTTAATCACAAAAATGAATCCGAAATGCAGAAACTGATTCAAGTAGTAGAAGTTCACCGAAAACGTATACCGGATGCTAGAACACAAACTCGTTTAAGCTAAAAGCCACGTTGAATCGTTGACTACGAGAACAAGCTAAAACATTAACCATTTAGTTTAAAATTTACTAAATAAAAATATCAAATTATCTGTTCACTATATAAGTTTCACTCGTATGTATTATGTAATTTGGGGTATTATTAAAAATCAAATAAGAAGAAACACTGTAATCCCCAGATAGTTTGAATAATTTTTAACTAGCTGGCGTATGATTTTCTCGTATTTGATTTAGGGAAACAATGAGATACTGTTTCTGCTTCTTTTAGGGTGAAGTGGACTTTCTCTTCTAGCATGAGGAAATGGACAGTTAGGTTAAAAATCTCCTCGTCGTTGTCATTCCCCCTAAGTGTATATAAATACTACTTCCGCTGAAGTGCGCTTGGTAGGTTCTGCAATAAATCTTTATCCCAACAGATTTCTGGTCATGCAAGTAATGAAAGGCTCACCAAGAAACAACGTGCCTACAATCTTGATCATGTTTTCGTCGTTTAAATAGGCCTTGGCGTCTGAATCTTCTTGCTCCGCCTCAATACTGGCCGTTATTAAGGCATCCGTAAAGTTGCGTATCACTCCTGCTCAAAATTCAAAATATGCTTTAAAATACGAACCATGCTACTAAAATTCTTTGGAATATCCTAAAGCAACTGGCGGCTCTGGAGCGATGACGTTGTTGGGATAACTAATTAATCTTATTATAAGATTTCTAAACAGCGGCGGGTCCCGGATTGGTTTCGAGGTAATGGGCCCCCAAACTCATTCTATTCCCAGAAACGTTTTTAAGTAGACAATTTAAGAAAGCACTTTGGAACCCCCCAAAAAAATTACAAGTAAGCTTTAGCCAACTTAGCCTAGGGTCAGTCCCCCTGTTATCGGACAACTTATTGAAAATTCATATTTAAACTAAGGTAAACAGCAGAGAGCCTTTTTTAAACCTCAGAACTATGGAATATCGAACATTATTGACCAGATGCTTTCGAAATTGTTTTAAAAAAATATGTAAATTAGTGCTAAATTGAAAACTTAATTGGCTAGTACGAGTACCTATTATCGGACATTTGGATAATGAATCGGACAGCACTGGTCCTTTTATCGGAAGATGTACCTTTGGTTCGGACACTAGGAGCTAAGAACTGGACACACGAACTTAAGTTCCGGACACCAGTGCCTTCTAGCGGGACAAATGAACTTAAGTTTTGGACACCGGTGCCTTTCATCCGGACAAAGGGCCCTTAAAACCGGATATTTTCTACATTTCCACTGGTTCTGACTTCATCGAGCGTAATAATAGAGCTTCGATACTGGTCGTGATACGGGCCCTATTAATAATTGAGCTTCTTTAAGGCCCGTATATCATCGGGCTTTGCTGCGGCCCCTATTAATAATAGCTCTTCATACCGATATCATGGGAACTCGTTACGAGCCCCGGTATCATCAGAACTTTTTATGGGCCCCTGATATCATCAAACCTCGCTACGGGCCCTAGAAAGCTTTGAGCATCGTTGCAGGCCCCAGATTTCATCGAACCTTGTTATCGGGCTTCAGATATCATTAAACCTCGTTACGGGCCCCAGATATCAATTAAACTCGTTACGGGCCCCAGATAGCATTAAACCCCATAACGGGCCCCAGATAGCATTAAACATCATTACGGGATCAAGATATCAATAAACCTCGTTACGGGCCCCAGGTAGCAAGTAGCATCGAACCTCATTACGGGCTCTAGAAAGCATTGGTCCTATATTTTGGCCCCTAGACATCATCGAGCCTCGATAATTCACCTCGGATTACAGGTATATCGATGTAAAATGATCTGGTTCACACTTCTCTAATTGTAACTAATCTAATCGTTCTAGTAATAATTTTAAATGACCTTGACGACTTGGTTCAAGGTCATTGTATTTTCGTTATTCGGTGACCCCTTAAGCGAGTTTAGGTTTAGGTTTTTTGTGAATTTCAATATCTCTCGTGGTAGTGTCCTAAAGTTAAACAAAGACCAAATATTCTAGAGGGCGGTCGTTATCTGAGGGGTTTCACCCCTCTGACGTCGGAAAATGTCCTCCCCCCTTATTTAACTTTATTTAATGGATCGATTCCCGTTTATTTTCCTTTGATTATAATTTTTTATGTTAAATCCTTATTTCCCTGAACTAATAGGCATGATTAATGTCTGACAGACAATCCGAATATTAGTATAAGACGTGTCCGATAATAGGGTTTTAATTACAATACGTAATCGAATTGTTTCTTTGCAATAAGAAAACGCAAAGCCATTATTATACTTTAAAAATTTCATTGATACCCAGAATGTATAATTGGCAACTACTAAAGCCCTTGAAAATAATATCCAAACCCCTTTTTAATTTAAAACAAAGAAAACTTAGTGATCCTGGTTCGATGCTGCTTTCTTCTTGCCACGGGGGCCCGCACCCCTGTTAACTATTCTGAAATATAAATGGAGATACCACCTATTGAAAAATGTATTTTGTTTGGTTTTTCTTTCGCGGGAGTTTTTTTGTATAATATCAAAAATAATTCGGTCCGATAATAGGAGCCCTATCACCTAGATCCCGCACATTTGAAAAGCTATAACGTACGGTTTTTAAAAATCCGTAGTTTATACATTGAAATATATTCTACATGTATTGTACATCTCTCGTGCATGGGCGCCCGCAGGAAGCAGCAAACGGTACAAATTCCCAGCCTATAATGAGCAATGAACGAAGGTATGAAGTTCTCACCCCAAAGGCCCCCTGGTTTTGAAGGTGGTTGTCCTACAATAACGTCGGAAGACGTTAGTTTTAGCAGAAGAAAATAGGGTGGAAGTACGTTTCATAGGATATTTCGCAAGGCGTCACTTTCTCGATTTTTTCGCGCCATTTCCTAGAGAGCGGTTAAGGCGGGAAACTGTGGATGGTTACACCAACTGCTTAATGACGTTAGTAAAATGGCAAAACAATTTTGTCGGCTAGAGTTCGTGTCGTCGGTTTCTCACCTGCCTGGCTGCCTCTCTCAGGATTACGGATTTGCGAGTATTGTTAAAAATGTTATTGGAAAATTTAATTTATCTTTAGAAATTTAATTTAGACAGTGTGTCTATTAACCCCAGACTGTCGGTTCTAGGCAAACTAGGAGAATTTCGTTTGTCCGACTTCTCATTTGGCCGACCACAAAATACAAGTTACGCCGACTGCACATTTGTCCGACTGAGAAGTCGGCCAAATGGACAGTGCATTTTGTCGACTGTTCATTCGGCCGTTTGCTCTTTTGGCCGACTGCTCATTTGACGATTGGACGATACTAGGTGCGTTTGGCTAGGTACTGTCCTCTAGGTCACGTTTTAGAAGAACCAGCTTGGTTATAAAGAACGGGGCTGGGAGGCGGCGGTCCGGGCCCCCAGTGCCAATACTTAGAATACATTGCCGTTCTATGAGTCAACCTAACACTTAAGACATAGTATAGGACAGGCTCTAGTATAACAGTCGGTCAAATGAGGCGTTCATTTGGCCAAAAGAGGAGTCGGCCAAATGCCCCCATCCGGCAAATTCGCGGGTAAATAACATCCGCCGCGTGCTTAAGACTATTTAATCAAGGTGGGCCATTTCTATGTTCCCTTATCCCTTTATACCGTTTTGAGGGGTCAAAATTTTCATAGATGTAGGAAATTTTCCTCAATCTGGCATCACTTATCGACTCTCGAGTCTCTCTCGACGTGTTTCGCCAAGTAGTCACTAGTTCGTTTTATGACCATTGGGTGGCGCCACTACAGTTTTCTTTGGCTACAGAATCGTACTTCCCCCTATTTTAGTCTGGTTTTAGGTAACCTATGAGAAACCACAGTTAGAGTGTGAGGGGGATTGGGACCAACTCTAAAATTCGTTTCAACATAGTCAATCTACCTTTATAAAAATAAACAAATACATATTTGGTAAAACAGAGAAGCCAAATCCAATAGAAGAATTATCTTTATCAATGAGATGAATGGTACATTTGACTTCACACAGGGCAGCACCAATTTTGTTTCCTTGTTTTCTTTTGAAGTGTAACTTCATAATGGATTTAAAAACACTTACATTAGTTTATTAATGTACTTCTCTCCTGTTATTTGAAGTGAACCCATAACCATGAGTAAACATGGAGATAATTTAGGGTGTTGCTTTCTGATAATTTGGGTAAACGTATTTAAATGAAGGGGTTTCTCTAGAGTCGCCATTTCTTTTAAGACTTTATTTATAAATCTTGACTCTTACCTTTCTGAAATGTCTCCTTGTTTACACGGTATTTTAATCCCAAAATGTCGGCCAATTCCTTGGCCGTGTTTTTGACCCTCTGATCTCTCGCGTAGTATATTAAAAGTAGTAAAACCGACAAATCTCCCGGTGTGTTTCCACTAAGTTTTTGAAGTTCTCTTAAACACGCTTGAATTTGTTTATTTTCCTGATCGTTTAAGCAACCGGTGCTTTGAAAACAATTTTTGTTAATTTTCCGTTTTATATTTTGTTCGAGGAGCTAACCACTTGCCGTATTCGCTGTATGCTCTAACTGATCAGATTCCGGTAATCATTCCTTAATCACCCAGTAATTACGTCTTAATATTTTCGTAATCTTTATGTTGTAATTTAGTAATTACTCCGTAATCACTCTGTATTCATTTAATAATTACTCCGTTACCGCTCTGTATTCATTCTGTAACCCAACGTAAAAACCCTTTAACCACTACCTAATACCTCCGTAATTGTTCCGTAAGCATTCGGTAATCACCGTTTTCACCTTTTATCACTCCTTCAATATTTTGAAATAACTGTAATCTCTCGTTAAAAGCTGTAGTCGTTCCCATTATCGTAATCGGTGTACAGGGCCGTCTTAAGGCATGGGCTAAATGGGCTACAGCCCAGGGCCCCCAGCCAGTTTTGGGGGCCCGGAAAGGCCGGCCATACAGCTTCTACTCTAGGGATAAGGGTTTAGTTGGTTAAATATTATTTATGCTCATTTAATATTATGTATATTTTAGTTACGTCTTAAGTAATTTGACTCATCGCCACATCGCGTATCATACGGTACCTACAATATCTAAAACCTAACAGCGAATCTTATTTTAATCTTATTTTCAGACTTAGTAGGCCTATGTTATACTTTTGAAATTAAAAGTTTTGGTTGATTATTTTGTAGTTGAATTTAGACAACGGACATACAAAGGCTGACCGTTGGGGATCGCAAAGGTTTTAAGAAATAATTTATGCAAGGCCCAAAAGGTCTTAGGACGGGCCTGTCGGTGTACGTAAAAATGCGAAGTGGCTAGCTCCCCACAGACACAATTGGACTAACGAAAATAGACGAACCCAAAAGCGGTGTCCGACATGACGTTGATCGTCAAGACCTGCAGGTCAAAAGTTGGATCGAATGATTTTCCGTCGTGCTTCAGCATCTTGAGTATCATTTCTTCGGTTCCGTTTCTCACAATTGCAGCCAATTTTTCCGCCTCGGCAAATTTTCTACATAGCAAAACAATATGATAAAAATGCTAGATAGTTTCATGATATGACACATTTGCTGCTCACAATAATACGGTCACTAGAAATGGAAGGAAGCAAAATGATTATTCTGAAAAACGAAACTTTTGGAAGACTCCTTTGAGGAACGGGCCAACGGGGTTTTTAAAAAGCACTTATGCCGATGGGTGCCCAAATGGGCAATTTTAAAAATAATGTATTTCGACCTTAAAATTTGTGATCTGAATCTTCAAAATGTGGTGCTTGGCCTTCAACATGTTCGTCTCAAAATTGTACTAACACCTTATGATAATAAAAGTAATAAAACAGACGGATGTCGCCTTTGAAAATGGCCATCTTGACCTTCAAAATGGTGATTCTGAGGATTGAAAACTTGGTCACCCCAATCTTTGCAATTTAGCGTGAGTGATGACGCTGAGACAGCACATATTTTTGCCTTTAGCTGCTAAATTTCTACTATGGGTTAATTTACGCATCAATTTATTTTTTCAAATTTGATCTTTAAGCCGACCAACTTTGAATACATAACGTTTGCTCAGATACGTTGGCCATTTTGAACCAAAAGTCGGGATCGACTTTAATTAACTAGGAAAAAGGTTTCGTGGCAAAATTAAGTCTGTCGAGGATATTGGCAAAAGGTAACAGCGTTCCTGATTTGTGAAGAACAAGAAAATCTGGAATACATTTGCTTACCTGATAGCGAATGATCCAACTTTGCGACTGACTTCCCAGTTTCGGCCATTTGGCTCGAAGGCGATTCCGAAGATTTCTTTTCGCATATGATTCACTATTTACAAGGAAATTATTTGAAGAACAAGCTGATCTGAAATACATTTAAAGCCGTGCTAGCTCGTTTAAGACACTTTAGTTCATACCAAGGCCTAAATCGAAGCTTAAGCCACAAAGTCTTAAAAAAAACCAATAGTGGCTTGGTTTTTTAAAATAAAAACCATGAGATTTTCATTTGTTAGAAAAATAAAGAATTTGTCCTAACTTTTCAAAAATTAATAATAGCTGAATATTTTCCAAAAGAGCAACTGCGCCTAGACGTTTGTACCTTTTTTAATTATAAAATTAATATTTAGGTTATTATTAAATATTTACCAACACTTGAATTTAAACCTGTTTTAAACAATAACTGTTATTTGGTTTATTAAACCAGGTTTTATTCCAACCGTGCTTTAAAGTTTTAAAATCAGCCTTGTGCTACTAAACTTTGTCCGGTAGTTTATTATTATCTAAAATGTGTGTCACAAAAAAACCAATTTGAATTATGAATGTCAAAATTACATGGCAAGCATAGGCCCCATAAAACACCCTTGAGACAAACGCCGTCACCATCGTAGCGAATGAATAGAGTTTTTTTTTTAATTGGGGGAAGTAATTGTGGAAGCAGTTAATGTGGAGGCCAATTGCGTAAGGCGTGGCGTATGGAAGGCAACACAATCTAATCCGCCTTATGTCAATCGACAGTGAGAAATTCGTGGATTCACCAGGGAACGTACTACTCCTTTAAAAGGAATATAACCTGCAAAGCAATCTCTATGGAAGACGCCTTTAGTTTTTCAAATATGGGCGCCAAACATTTCTAAAGGCAAGAGCGGCCAAAAACCTGAGGTTATAATCCTGTAAGAGATCATTTATAAGGGGGGTGTCGTGTATTCATTATCAAAAGCCCTAGCAAATGCAGAGTCGTAATCTACTGAATATGTCCAAAGCCTATCTCCGTCATTATCATCCCCCTTTCTTGTCAAGAATGTATTTATTTTTAATGAGCGATCAATAATGAAAGTGTTAAGACAAACCACGGGAATAAATTACCCCCCCCCATGCTGTAGAGAACCATCCTGTTCTGATTGGATTGGTTCTCGGGGAAGGAGCTAAATTTGTGAGCATAAGGAGTATCGGGAGCAATAAATGCATTCTTGTTCAAACAGAATCCTTACGAAATTCCGAAATACCAATAAACCGATTTCGTGTTGCCGTTTAGAACCGAAGGAGAACCGAACCAAAAGAACAGAATATTTTTCGAAATGTGTATCATATGCGTTATTGTGGTTCCATACTATAATGAATCCATTTCGCTGAACTAAAGGCCAACAAAAGTGGGATGGGGAAATCTATATACTCAGCTCAAACGGCACCGGGAGCGAGTTTACTCACATTAACTATATCCTATTTTGTCTAGTGGCTTAATCGGAGGGAAAAACGGTTTAATGATTTTTTTTTTAATTTCGTCGCGTGTTCTACGTTTCTTCCACAATAGATGAGCGAGTCATTTTTATTTCGGTGCCAGCCCCACGCGGGCGGGGACCGAAATTATGCGATCGAGATTGGGACATGAGAGCCGCCGGCGCCCCCATTGGCAAGGATTCGCGAACTGCGGAGCGGCAGCAGGCGGATCGAGGCGGGTACGGGAAATATGTGGGCAGCTCCAGCTCGCTATTTTGGTTGAGATTCGTTAGACTATCTTTCCGCGAGTAGCTTTTAAAGTATTTTAACGTACGCAATCTGATAAAAAATAGATAAGGAAAAATATAAAAAAGAGATAAGGGAACTAAGAGTGGAGGCATTTAAAATCAGTCTTATAAATTAGATTAATAACCATCTCAGGTATTTTGAATTAGGTGCGATTAGTTGGAAATCAGGCCCTGAGCCTTGAGTTAAAATGTTAAACCTCTAGGGCATACCGTTCTCGAGTTTTTAGGAAACATGCCATGCAAATAAATAAATAAATATAAAGTCGAGAGAGTTTCCAAACCGGACAGTGTACCGAAATTGTGCAATAGGCCCCCAATCCCTTCGCATTCCACCAGTGATGGACTGAGACTTATATTTAAACCAATTATTAAAGAAATTTCTGGAATCGAGATAAGGGAACTAAGAGTGGAGGCATTTAAAATCAGTCTTATAAATTATATTAATAACCATCTCAGGTATTTTGAATTAGGTGCGATTAGTTGGAAATCAGGCCCTGAGCATTGAGTTAAAATGTTAAACCTCTAGGGCACCGTTCTCGAGTTTTTAGGAAACATGACATGCAAATAAATAAATAAATAAATATAAAGTCGAGAGAGTTTCCAAACCAGACAGTGTACCGAAATTATGCAATAGGCCCCCAATCCCTTCGCATTCCACCAGTGATGGACTGAGTCTTATATTTAAACCAATTATTAAAGAAATTTCTGGAATCAAATAAATCTCTTGTTTTCAGTGATGGACTAGGTCTTATTAAATTAACAGCCCTGGGCCCACTTCACGAACGGCCCGTGGGGCAACTATAACGCTGTGATGTTAAAGGTGGCCCACTTTCCTCTATGGCCAGTCCGCCACTGCTTTCCACTCCCCTAAATGAAAACTTGGAATTAATTTAAAATTAAAGTCGAACTGAATGTCGGTTGAAATTACAAATGGGGGTTTGTCCCTCGAAGGGCTGACGAGTGTATCATAAGTAGCATAATACATATAAGTGTGACGCTATTCTGAAAATGCAAATTTTTTATGATAGTTTGTTTCGAGTAGTCTCTCCCAGATAACGGGGAAATATGGAACCAAAGTTACCAAACGCTTTTGTACGTCCCCGTTAAAAGAAATAAAACCTTATAATCAACACATAGACTTCACGTTCGAAATTTCCGCGAGCAAATCGGGTCGCTTCACGTGATGTTAATGATAATGTGCCCAACATCACGCGTAGCGACGTGATTTGCTCGCGAAACACGTAAGGTTTGCGAACGATTTCGTCCGCTACCTTTCGCCCACGCGACCATGCGCCATGGCTTCCATTCCACGTGAAGCGACGCCTTAAAGGCGGACGCACACGCGCCGCCTGATTAATATAATCTTTTAGGAGAAAAAATATATCTGGAAAAAATTGAATTGACAATTAATTTAATAAATATTTGATTCATGTCTTAAGCCTGACTTTTATTTTTATAACACATCCGTCCTTTTGCCTATTGGAAAGTCGTGGGTTCAAATCCGGGCTCTGAAGTATTATTTTGTGATGATTATAATTGTAATTCTGTACAATATGATCTGTTTAATAGTTTAAATTTTAAATTTTATCTAGTAACGTATCATTCACACTAAACAACTTTCGTTGACCATTTTGTTTAGGCATTTTTATTCTTCCAACTAACTTCCCACTTTGAAAGTGGAAGTTTAGCGAATTTTGGATGCTGCTATAATTGTTCGTTTTTACACTGTGCAATTAGTTTGACGGTTAGCGTCTCACTATACAACTTTCTTATATTATTTTCTTTGTATAAACTAAATTTTACTTCTTAGACGACACTTGAATCCCCGCCATTCTGTTAGACCAAGTGTTACATGTAGACAACGGGAGATGTCGCCACTATAGTGAAAGAAATTCACTGCTTTAACAATTAGTTGCTAATCCTTTGACCGGAGCTCTGTTGTTTGGGAAATTTTACATGGTGGGTATTTTCAGCTTCAATACTTTCTCCCGAAGATGATCACTATTCGCTTTTTTTACCAACTAATTTTTGGATTAGAAATCTATAAAATATAGCTTATGTAGGATTTTCATTGTCCCCCTTTGTCGCGCTTCAGTGCTCATCGCCTCTGCTAGAGGTATTGTATTATCCCCTCCAGAAACACCTTCTTTCCTCCAAGAGTCTATAAGGGTCGCTGTAATAGTATGTACTCTGAATAGTCGGTTACTGGAATAATGCGTAAAATGTTTCATTTTGGAGTAGTAGGTAACTGGAATAGTGGGTTATCGGAATAACCAGTAACGAGAATAGTGGGTACTCGGAAAAGCGAGGAACTGGAATAGCGCGTAATCGGAATAGCCAGTAATGCATTTAATGGCCCAATGTTTCATTACGGAATAGTCGGTAACCGGAATAGTGGGTACTCGGAACAGCAAGAAACTGGAATAGCGCGTAATCGGAATAGCCAGTAATGCATTTAATAGGCTAATGTTTCATTCCGGATTAGTCAGTAACCGAAATAGTGGGTACTCGGAACAGCAAGAAACTGGAACAGCGCGTAATCGGAAAAGCGCGTAATATGTTTAAATGGCCTATTTTTCGTTTCGGAATTGTCTGTAACCGAAGTAGCGTGTAATCGGAATAGCGCGTAATATATTCAAATGGTCAATGTTTTGTTTTGGAATAGTCTGTAACCGGAATAGTGGGAATAACCCTAGTAAATTAGCCTGAAATTCGGCAAGGGGATAGGCTAAAGGGGGTCTGGACCCGGAAACCCCCCCCCCCTTGTCTACACTATACTGACAACCCGCGATAGTGAGTTTCAAAAACTATATAATACTAAGGTGTAATTCAAATAGTTCTCTTTTTACTGTTGTACTCCACTCTACTGTACTCTACAGTGGCTTAGCAAGGGTTTGTGGCGCCGGGGGCAAATCTCTTCAATTGAGTACTTTTTGCATTAAAAAAAGCGTAAAATTCAACTTTGTTTGTCGAAAATAAAATCATTAAACATATTTAGTCGCCCATAATGCGTTAAGCCCGGGACGGGTGCAGGTGCCCCACCCCTCAGCACCCTCAATACGCCACTGGTACTCTATTAAAATTTTAATATTTTTGTTTAAAGTTGTTTTTATAGTAAATAAGTGATTATTGCTTATAAATGGCGCCATCTATTGTAAAGAAAACCATTATAATCGAAGCGCCAATGGCTTAGTTTCATACGCTTGTTTTCCTGTTTGCAATTTATGAAACGGTCTATTAGAATTAAAATTAAGCAACGTAATTGCAAATTTAGGTTATGTGGCAACCTCAGCGAGGTGGTGAACGCCGCCTGCGCCTTTTCCCCAAAAACGATTTAGCGCCCTCGATTCGACTACTTTAAAAATTTCAAATGAGGCGTTTGGCGCCTTTCTTTAACTAGCCGACTGCGCCTTTACCTTCCCAGTGCGGCCCTGCTTGGCATTACTGCCATGTGTAAATAACTGCGGCGTAGAGCTATCGTGGACTTACTCGTATCGCGGGTCAAAGCGGGCAAGCATTCTTTACTGTTTAAAGCATCGTCGGATTATCTATAGTAGTAACCATCATTTTTTCCTCAAGAGAAACTAGACGACCACGTTTTTTAAGTTCCATCTCTTTTCGAAGCCTGCTTTTATTTTTTTAACAGAATTAGATTTTCATTAACTATTCTGTACCTATGAGTAGTGGCGTTGCAAGATATTCGTCAAGGGGGTCGAACTATATAAATAATAATAATAATAATAATAATAATAATAATAATAATAATAATAATAATAATAATAATAATAATAATAATAATAATAATGAGCTAGGCTAATACCCAAGTCACCACTAAAGGCCTAAGTCGACTTTTGGGGTCTTTTTAACCAGTGACCGGGTTACATCGTAGGAGAGTGGTGGCCAACCCTTCATACCACGCGAGCTAGCAACCGTCTCTTACTTCCAAAAATAATTTTTGCAACGCATAACCGGGTATAAACATATAGTTTTCGTATACTTATGTTATTATGTTACTTCTGGTCATAAGTTAGGTTTAAAAAGTGGGTAAAAATTCACGTTTGACGCGAAATGAAATGGCTAATTAACTAAAAAGCTTACCCAAACTGTGGTGCACTTTAAATATAATGCGCAATAGTGCGGGCGCGTGTTTTGAGTTAGAAAATTAGTTAAGCCTAACCCAGAAAAACAATAAAGTTATAGTCAACGGGTTAAAAGTTATTCGTCATTTCTTGTTCACACTAAATGTTTTTAGACATTTTCGTTTTACTGCTACAAAACTACACCTGTAAGTTGAATGGTTCGGCCGTGTTATTAATAATATAAGATTTCATTCCTACAAATCTGAATATTCGGGTAGACGTACAAACAGTTCATATGTCCAGTTACTAGGAGTATTTACTAGGGTTATTCCCACTATTCCGGTTACAGACTATTCCGAAACGAAACATTGACCATTTGAATATGTTACGCGCTATTCCGATTACGCGCTACTCCGGTTACAGACTATTCCGGTTACAGGCTATTCCGAAACGAAAAATAGGCCATTTAAACATATTACGCGCTATTCCGATTACGCGCTGTTCCAGTTTCTTGTGTTCCGAGTACCCACTATTCCGGTTACTGACTAATCCGGAATGAAACATTAGCCTATTAAATGCATTACTGGGTATTCCGATTACGCGCTATTCCAGTTTCTTGCTGTTCCGAGTACCAACTATTCCGGTTACTGACTAATCCGGAATGAAACATTAGCCTATTAAATGCATTACTGGGTATTCCGATTACGCGCTATTCCAGTTTCTTGCTGTTCCGAGTACCCACTATTCCGGTTACTGACTAATCCGGAATGAAACATTAGCCTATTAAATGCATTACTGGCTATTCCGATTACGCGCTATTCCAGTTTCTTGCTGTTCCGAGTACCCACTATTCCGGTTACCGACTAATCCGGAATGAAACATTAGCCTATTAAATGCATTACTGGGTATTCCGATTACGCGCTATTCCAGTTTCTTGCTGTTCCGAGTACCCACTATTCCGGTTACTGACTAATCCGGAATGAAACATTAGCCTATTAAATGCATTACTGGGTATTCCGATTACGCGCTATTCCAGTTTCTTGCTGTTCCGAGTACCAACTATTCCGGTTACTGACTAATCCGGAATGAAACATTAGCCTATTAAATGCATTACTGGGTATTCCGATTACCCGCTTTTCCAGTTTCTTGCTGTTCCGAGTACCCACTATTCCGGCTACCGACTATTCCGTAATGAAACATTGGGCCATTAAATGCATTACTGGCTATTCCGATTACGCGCTATTCCAGTTCCTCGCTTTTCCGAGTATCCACTATTCTCGTTACTGGTTATTCCGATATCCCACTATTCCAGTTACCGACTACTCCAAAATGAAACATTTTACGCATTATTCCAGTAACCGACTATTCCGAGTACGTACTATTCCGCCCGCCCGTCTATAATGCTAAAACCAGGTTAATCATTTCTTAGAGCAAAACCACGTAACTATCAATTTCGTTTAGAAAGCTCCGCTCAAATCTATGTCAGCCCTGTTTAACTATAACACGGGCAACGAAATAATATTATCGCCTTCTTGGCGAACTTATTACTTTTATATTTAGACATACTGCTCTGTTCCGAAAATGAGTTCCCATAATTTATCAAGTATAAGCCTTGGTTTCCACTAGCGCGCGTCATAATACATTTTGCTTTACGCGCGTCAAATTGTTTGTACGTCCCAAAGTTAAATGACGCGTCGTTGCGCGACCTAGTGGAAACCAAGCGTTAGTTCAGAAACGTCGGGAGTCAAGTGAATATTTTACACCCTTTACTTTCTAGTTCGTACTATGGAGTCGAATATTTGATAACTTCAAGATGACGCCATATTTATGTCGACCTTACGTGACAGGTCGTAATATATTTATACTGTTTAAACACGGACATTCAATATACAGGACGAGTCACTGAATGGAGTCGCCCATGTTTTTTATTCTCGCCTTACTTGACCCAAAATCTGGCAGTACTGAAACAAAATTTATCAGTTAAAAGGAGAGACGATGTAAACAAACAAAATGGCGGAGCAGAGTGTTATTTAGGCGAGCTTTAGCCTTTTACTATTGTCTTGAAAATGTTTCATTATTTTGTTGATAAGTTAATCCCAGATACGTTTAACAATGGGAAAAGCTAAAAGATGTGTTAATGGGAGCTGTAAAAATGACTCGCTTTTTATAAAGAGCAAGGAAAAAGTTTTTTTGTACCATTTTCAAAACCTACGAAATCATTTAAGTAAAGAATGGATCGCCAGGTAGAAACAGGTATGGTGGTGATACAATAAACCATTTATAAGAGATTGTTGTGCAATTTTTTTTAAATTAGTGTGCGTATGAATGCTCCACAATAACACACATTTGGTGATAGTAGGAATGGTTTCTCCTTGATTTGTTAGAAAATGAGCGCTAGGCTTAGACTTCTTCGTTGCGATCTCTTTACCTTTTTTAACACTCGTTCCTCTCAAATTATTTGCTTCGCCGGGTAATAATCTTTTCTTTATTAATTTATTATTAGGATAATTTATTTTAAATTCTAAAATTAATATATCTTCATTTGTTTGCTTCCAAAGAGATAAGGCAAAGCGAGCAAAGTAGACGACTTTTACATGCGCTTTCAAAATCGTGACGTCACGGTTTGTTTACATCGACTCTCTTTGCGCGAAAAGTATCCGCTGAGACGTGGGAAGTTTCGCTGCGAAGTTTTCAATTCAGTGACTCGTCCTGTATATTGAATGTCCGTGGTTTAAATAAAAATACCGATGATACAAATTTTCCAACTCTAAAAATCGAGACAGAGTTAAGACAACTCATTATATATCTAGTTGCATACTTGTTAAAAAAAGAAAATACTTGTTTGATTTGAAATACGCCTAGGCCTTGAGCAATTAAGACGAATTTAGCGAAGTATAAAGTTTTATTTCGAATTTTTCTTTTGGTTCTCGTTTGGGTTAGATTGAGTCCCTATTACTTTTCGGTTCGGTTCCGGTTCCACTTAGTCGCTTCTCGGTTCGATTCCAGTTCCATGAATAACCGGAACCGAACCGACCCGTGGCAGACCTAAGCAGAATACTATCTAACAAATGCAAAGAGCGCGTTTGTGTTTGTGTAATTTCGAGGTGAGAAATTCCAATAATTGATCAAAATTCCAAAATCTAGAATTTCTGATGAATTAAATTCAAATCATGAATATTCAACTTTATAATAACTTATAATTAAATCCTTTTCTGGATAAAGACAAATTTGAAAGTTATGTCATTTTCATAGCGTATCAACTTAAAAAGCAAACGCTTGTCTCTCGCCGTAAAGTGAAAAAGCTAATAATAGAAGATTTAAGATTTGTCTCACTTGCTCTTTTTCTTTGATTGAAACATTATCGATCGGACCAATAGATTTACTGCACGTAAATTTATTTAAACTATAGTGATAGTAGAATAAGAACTAACTTGATCTTAAGTCGCTGGGTCGGGAAATGAAGTCGTTTCTTTTGGTGATGAGCCCTTCTTTAACGATGTTCCAGTCGGTCACCATCACGAACGGCTTTCCGCACATCCAAAGCGTGAAAATCCCCCCGTAGTCTTTCGCCATGTCCAACACAACATCGATAATATGTCTCTTCGCTCTAAACGCTTTAAACGAAGTATACAGTGTTTTGAAAATTGGGGGACATAATTGATGGGTCCAGTTATTTAATCTGCGCTTTGATTATTCGAGTTATTCACAAGTGTTCAATATAAGTTGTTTAGAAAAATTAGATACAATTGTATCAGAAATGATTTGGAATCTGATTGCTGTGTGAGAAGAATCTAAGAGATGAACATTATCTGGCTAACTGATTACCTTCAAGTATCTGACAATTAGGACATGAATAATGTGATCTGTTGGTCCAGTCAAAATTTATTTCTTTAAAATGTACAGAAATCCTGATATTTAAATGTAACTACAATGAAAAGGACGATTCCAACATTGGAAAATGATGATCTGGACCTTCAAAATGGCTTTCTTTAGAATTTTGAAATTTTTCGTTTAATATCAAAATAATTAAACCTAGATAAAAATTATGAAATTGTAAAATGTACAAACATGATCTTTTGTTTAATGTCTTTTAAGTGCGCATAAAAATACTTCTCATTCATTTAGATTAATTCTCGGGGTTGTTTGATTTGATTTGATTTGATGTATATCATCGAATACAATCAAGATATAAGTAAAGTGTTTACCCCTTTAAATAGTGTAGCATAATTTATGTAACTTTATTTTGTGATAGGGTCCACGAGCTGATGAGAACTGCTGATTGAATGTGTTGAAATATACAAAACACTTTCTGTAGGAAAGCCATTTTAAAGCTAATCAAATTAAAAACTAAAATAGTATTCAGATTATTATATATTTTAGTATATGCTAAACACTCCGCCTTTTTTTATTGATTTGGGCCCGTTCGGGGGAGTTGAGGCTCCCTTAAACATTTTAAGATAGACTTAAGCGTACCTTGTCTACCCCTGTTGCCGCCAACTCCTGTAGTTCAGAAACGTGTACTACCCTCTTAAATGTGGTTAAAGGCATACATTACCCAAGAGATTTCCCAAGAGTGGCAGCGGAAATGGTCCTGGCGGAAGCTCTCGGACTCTCATCCACTGGCTAACCAAATGGAACGTCACTAGGCCAACTAAGAGAGCCACTATCCATGACGTCAGAGCGGAGAAGTCCTCGTAGATGAATCTCAATGGCCAGCTCATCACAAACGCGTCCCTCATAATTTTCAATGAATTTTGTTTAATTTCGAAGCATTCGTCGCCTTCTTCGGGCGAAAGCCAAGCTAGTTTGCGAGATATTTGTAACCACGCCGGAGATATTTATTACAGAGGTAATACGCATAGACTATTTCCTGCCAAATAATGTTTTTTATCTGGACGCTTTAAGGTGACTAGACGATTAACGGAGACAATATTTTTCCTTAAACGAAAATTAGGTAACGAAGGTTACAAATATTTGCGTAATTGAAAAACAATGCCGCCAGCAAACCGGTAAATTAAAGGCCTGTGTCGTTTTTTTTAATGACAGGTTATAAAATACAAACATTCAATGGGCGTATCTCGTGCAAAAATATAAATCTTGCCAATAATTAAAAAACGCGGTTAGCGCCCGTCAACACGAAAATATTTTTCAAAGCAGTCTGGCACAAATTTACAGGCGTTTTCTTTGAGTAACAAGAAGTGAAAAAGGTCCTTCGAAACATTTTCCTAAATTAAACCGAGTTCGAGTAATTGGCCGTCCAAAATCGGGGTGGCGGAGTGGTTAGCACTTTCGCCTCGCAGCAAGAGGAGCCGGGTTCGATCCCAACTTGTGGCACTGGGTAAAAACTCCGAACAACTCCTTCTGCGTTGAGTTTGCAAGTTCTCTCCCCACTGGTTTAAGGGGCTTTCCTCGAGATCTTCGGTTTCCCCTTCCATAAAATCTTGTTGAGGGTAACGGTAATAGTTAGCGTGGCTTGGAGGGCTTGCCACCACCCTCCTACGCATTGTAACCCAGCCACCTGAATTAAAGGCTTTAAAAGTCGCTCGATGACTTAGGCCTAGGGTGTTGCCTTGGGTATTAGCCTAGCTGATTATTATTATTATTATTATTTAATAGGTATCCAAAACGACGAAAAACGGGCAAATGTGCAGTTTCAATTATTCCTTTGACCCAATTGTTTCCTTTTATTAAGCATTAGTTTCGATAAAAAAACAAAACTTGTATTAAAAGTGAGTTATTAATATGAAAGAAGTAAGCTACGTGTAGAAATACGTTTTAACAATAGAAAGGTGCTTCTAAGTGACTACGCCACAGTGTTCAAAAAGCCCATTTTTAAGGCAAAATTCCAGAGAGTGAATAAAATAAATATGTGTACATATTTCGTTTATTAAAAATACCTGGATTTGTCAAATTTTTTTTTCATGCGACCCCTAGAGGCCAAGTTAGCTTCCTATTGCGTTTTGGACAATTTTGACTTTTACTTTGGATATATTGAGCTATTCATATCACGTAGTATTTTTGGGATGGTGATGAAACGAAAACCATCTCGAAATGCACAAAATCAGCCATCTTGGACTGTCTTTAACTCCAAGCTTTGCGAGCCAATTTCGTAGATCTTTTCAGTATGGGTAGACAAGAAGTCATATCATGTTATTACCATTGACCTTTATCTATGATTAAACAATTTCTTAAATATAGCACAAATCTAGACAATATTTGGGCTGTTTTTGGGCTGGAAAAATAAAATGTTTAAAAACAAATTATAAAATTTAAATTTGCTCAAAAATAGTATTTTTTCAGTTTTAGAATAGCAACCTATGTAAGAAACAACCTTGAACTTTTTAAGCAAAAGTTTTGAACGTCTTTATTTTGGAACCGTATAAGGGGTCTAATTACGTCAAGCGTCTGCTTAAATTCCTAACATGCTAGCTGTTAAATCCCGCGCAATAAACATCACCAACTTGTTTAATCACGAAATTTCTTTAGTAAGAAATAGTGTATTTAAATTCATTAATAATAATAATAGTAGTAATTCTGTAATTGTAACATCTTTAACCTTTTTTGTAATAACATTTCTTAATTTTTCTTCGTTTAAGACGATTTGCCTCTCAAATTGTAACTTTGCTCGGGAATCCCAAAATTTCTTATCTATTTTACTGTAGTGACGTAGGGGCAAACCCCATCAATATCCGGTGACGTGAGGGTCCGGTATTTTTAAAAAACGGCTCTCCGCCAACGGAAAATCGAAGTTTGGGGCAGATTTTGATGAGATCGCGCGCCAAAAAGGCAGCCCTTTTTTGTAGCTCTCCAAAAGAGAGGAATTGTGTAGGTCCATATGGCCAAATAGTTAGTTTAATTTGCATTGAAATAAACTGCTAGTACGGAACCAAATGTTTCATTAATGTAATAGTTTTAAAAACAAGCAAGTTATTCCGGGGAATTTTTCAGTCGGTCCTCCGGAATCAAAATTAGCAATCAGCTCCCCAGAGTCGTGAATAATAGGCTGCGATTCTACACTAGCTTCCACAGTAGTTCCGCCCGCCGCCGTTAGGGAGCGCAGCCATAGTACTCAGTCGCGAATTCGTAACACGCCTCGAATCTTCGAATGGGTTCAAGAATTATTTGCGTGTGCCCTAGGTGATCATTTTGTACGTTTTTTCTAGTTCAGTAAAATTTGTACTTGTGGCATTTGAATAAAAAAAATGAAATTCAATAAGTAACTTTCTTTCAATTGGCGTGCTCACTATGAATCACCTTGTTATTGTTAATTTCTACACGTAGAATACTTCTTTCAATTAATAACGAACTTTTGATACTAGTGACCTTTTCTTATCTTTTACGATACAAAACGAAATGCTTAGTAAAAGAAAACAATTTGGTCCAAGGATGTATAAAAACTGCATTCTGGCGCGTTTTAAGGCGTTTTGGAGGCCGATTTTTGACGGCCAATTACTCGGATACGGTTCAATTAAGGAAAACGTTTCTCAGGACCTTTTTCACTCCTTGTTACCCAAAGAACACGCCTGAAAATTTGAGCCAGACTTATCTGAAACACCCTTTATACTGTTTAGCTTGCTTACACTGAGATAAATTTGTCTAGTTGAAACTACAGGAAATCCTGGCAACTGGAGTAGCCAGGATTGTACTGTATATTTGAAGTATTATCCTGTAAAATTGCGTTATCGATTATATCTGATAATTTTTACAGGACAACCTCTTGTAATTTCCAATAAAACAAAATTGTAATTTTAGCACTAAAAGCTGTTTTTTAACCAAATATAAAGCTGCAAATTCTACAGGACGGTGATATTATATTTCACCGAAAACATCTGGTGGTTTTTATAGGAAACATCTTGTAATTTCCACTAAACTGAAATTGCAATTTTAGCACTAAAAGCTGTTTCTTTAACCAAATATAAAGCTGCAAATTCTACAGGACGGTGTTAATTTAGTATATTTCACGGCATTACGATTTTTTGAAACCCAACAGATGGCGGTAATATGGGGAAAATAAGAAGCGGGAATTTTACAACTTAATATTTTGTTTCACCGTAAGCCTTAAAATATCATGTAATTATGAAAATATAACCAAGTACTTTATCATTTAAAACATTTTTAATTGTGAAAATATCACAAAATACTTTATCAATTAACATATTTGATTTTGACAATATTAAACAAGTGAATAGAGTGAGTATTATCACAATATAACACAGCGCATGCTTGTACAAAATTTTAACTAGGAAATGCTTACTACAAATACGCTGAGGTTCGTCTAAATTCAAGGTTTATTTGCATTGTCATTAGGAATCTTCTTCAAAATTGTCGGTTCCCATTTCCGTCGAAGTTTTTCATTTTAAGGAAATTTGTGAAACTAACTTTAGTTAAAGCAGCGTCAGTTTGCTTTTTAGTCGACCAGCAATTTTTGATCAAATGAAATAAGTACACTCACTTGTCACTGACAGGACACTGGACTTTCTCCAATAAATTTCGCAAATGTCCCATATCTTTTCAAAATCTTAAGGGATTCATTGGACATTTGTACGATAACTTTTCGATAAACTGGGAACCTTTTTTTTCTATAAAACCAAAAATTTTAAACAATTATTTATCGAAATAATGAGGAAGTACCGAGTTGATAGTTTTGTCAGTCTATCCTCTCTGTGAGTCTGTGCTAAAGAGAGAGGGATGGCGGCCCGGGGAGGCTTTATTGGAGGGTGGGAATAAAAAAACTCGAGTTTAACAGAACTCTTACTTGACTTACGACTCCTATCTTTATGCCTATAATTGTTAATAATTTTATTTTGTAAAAAAAAAAGGTTCCCAGTTTATCGAAAAGGTTATCAGACAAATGTTCAATGACCCCCTAAGATTTTGAATAGTTATCAGACTAGTCCAATGCTTTTGCCCTGTGTTTATTTCAAACCCTGCAGCCAAGTAAGGTCACTAGGTCTGTGTTGCCGACTTAATGCTGGAAACCACGGAATCAGGAACTAAAATAAGGATTTTTTTGAACTGGCTTAAAAATAAAACTGATAACGGGCGAGCTGCTATATAAAATCTACAGTCTGTTGAATCCCGTTGTTTAACTTAGGACCGAAAGGTAATCTGATACTTTTTCTGATATTTTTCGGTATTCTTGACGTCACAAACATAAGTTTATTTAACAATTGCAAATGAAAACTAGGGCTACGCCCTCTTTTAGCGGCAGGCGCAAATAGTAAAAGGTGGCGTTTAAGCAGACGTTACTGACAATACAAGTTTTAAAACCAATGCGGAAATTTATGGAAATATATTTTTTCCCTTTGAAGTTACTTTCTTTAGTATTACATTACATCACAGAACAGTAAAGACTTTCAGAATTAAGTATTTTCGACTCTAGCAGAAGCTACACACGTAAGAAGTGGCGAAAAATCGAATATTCGTGATTCCGACACGTGCTTGTAACACTATAATAACATAGTGTATGAAGTCGCTTTTTTATTCACTATCGAAACGAGTCTAGGTTGTGCAGCGATGCTCAAGTCTTAGCGTCTGCTAAGAGGGTAAACTGTGTATCAATCGTCTGCTAGGACTTTTGCTCTCGTAGCATTAACTGCATAACCTATTTGTAACCACTCGATGTTTCTGACGACCGTCGAAATGAGGCACAGAGGTAGTTTTTAGGTATAGCGAAAAGAGATACGCAACTCTATGGGGTGGATGAGTGGTTAGCACTTTCACCTCGCAGCCGGGTTTGATCCCAGCTTGTGGCACTGGGTGAAAATCCGGAACCAAAGTGCACTCCTTCCGCGTAGAGTTTGCAAGTTCTCTCCCCACTGGTTTAAGGGGTTTTCCACCGAGATCTTCGGTTTCCCCTTCCATAAAAACTTGCCGAGGTTAACGGTATAGTAGTAAGTGTAGGAAGCTCGCGTGGCTTGAAGGGCCTGTCACCACCCTCCTACGCAATATAACCCGGCCACTGGTCAAAAGGCCTTATAAGTCGCTAGATGACTTAGGCCTGTAGTGGTGCCTATAGGGTATTAGCTTAGCTGATTATTAACTCCTTCAAAACCCGTGCTACGATTACCGGAGTCAAAGCTATATCGCCACTGCACTTAATAAATTAATGCTTGTTTTTTAGTCTTCCAACTTGTGAAACTGAATTAATGTAATTTACTGGAATGTATGTAGAATCGAGAGCACTATTTTTGGGAAATGAACACTCTTGTAATTTTTTCAGTTTCTAAGATACAATAAAAACCGATATTAATTTCAGTTTCACAACCTGTAAAATAATCTTACTGGAATTAACTGCAATATTTACTGAAGCTTCCGGTGTTTTGAATAAACGGGCGGACCTGTGAATGTTACATGTTCCATATACAAACCTAAAACCCGTAATAAATACAGTTTGAAAACCTGCTAAACAATCTTACTGTAATGCATTGCAATATATACTGAAGCTTCCAGTGTTTTGAAAAAACGTTCGCACCTGTGATTTTTACAGGTTCGATTTACATGACTAAAACCCGTAAAAAATACAGTTTGACAACCTGTAAAGCAATCTTACAAATGTACCGAAGAAACCAGTGTTTCGTAAAAACATGTAACTCCTGCTATTCTTTCATGTTAGCACTACAGAAAAACTGTACATTTTACAGCACTTTCCTGAATAAATAGTTTACAAGACGTTTCTGTATTATTTTCCAGTTAAAACTACGAATTTTTCTCTCAGTGTATTTACGAGCATTTGTAACCCTGTAATGTTTATACTACTAAGCAAAGTCTATTACGTAATAAAAGAATGTTATAATAAGTAATCAGCTAGGATAATACCCAAGGCACCACCATAGGCCTAAGTCATCCAGCGACTTTTAAAACCATTAATTCAGGTGGCCGGGTTCCAATGCGTAGGAGGGTGGTGGCAAGCCCTTCATGCCACGCGAGCCAACAGCTCCCTACACTAACTATTAACGTTAATCTCTACAAGTTTTTATGGAGGAGGAAACCGAAGAGCTCGGGAGAAAACCCCTTAAACCAGTGGGGAGAGAACTTGCAAACTCAACGCAGAAGGAGTTGTTCCGAGTTTTCACCCAGTTCCACAAGCTGGGACTGAACCCGGCTCTTATTGCTGCGAGGCGAAAGTGCTAACCACTCCGCCAAATAATATTATTTTGTATCGCAATTTTTCAAAACTCCGTGCCCCAGATTCGAATTCAGAGAGCTTTCCGATTGATGGTTTTGTAACGAAGCTGTTACCCACTTCCGGCACGTGACCTCCGAAAAATTGACCTCAGTCGGTTGTTATAGAGCGCTATCTAAAGTTGGTTACTATGGTAACTATGGAGCTAGTAATATGAAGTTCCTGCAGGAAGTAGGAAAACCCTAAGCAGTGATTTCGAATAAAGGGTACAAAGTGTATAATATTATCTATGTTGGAATGGACCGATACATTACGCGAATACTGAATGGGATATTTTTAAATTGTTTTAAAAAAGCTTTAAAAGTTTTCATTTGTTAAAGAAAACACAAATTGAACTATTTTCCTTTCCCTTAAATTGGGGGAGTAACATTAATTTCTGGCTCAATGGGTTTGAAGGCGCCCAAAGGATTATTAGACGACATGATTATGAACAGCGAATATTATTAGAGACCGTCTGTGAATTGGTCTTATTTTATGGAGTCTGGCGTATAAATGTACTGGTTTTCAGTGCTCCCAGACTCATTTTCATTTTCAAGGCGATCACCTCCCCCTCCCATCCCATATATCTCACTATCTCTCAATATGTATCTTCATATTATTAATCGAAGGTCATGAAACGTTCAATTTTGCTCGCCGGCCATCGACGCCAGAATTATCATTTCTATCCGTCTATTTAGTCGTTACGGCTTGGTAAATATCTGGTCCTTCCTTTTTCAGGTTTTGCTCTCGTCTTTAGTTTTAACCGTTAACCATAATTTAGTTGGTTATGAAATGAGCTTATTGAACAGAAATAGTCAATTGATTAACTTTTTCGTCTTTTAAAAACAAAGTAACTTGGAAATTGAAGTTTCGAGAAAATCAGTTTTAAAGTTTTGAATTCTATAAGATGATAGCATTGGAAAAATGTTTTTACCTATATATATATATATATATATATATATTGACCGAAAAATATTTTCAGAAAATCATAAAAAAATAAGGAAATTATTTTTTAATTATCTAATGGTCGTTTTTTTTATTGGCCGCGCCACGTACGCCAGACTCCAGAAGCTAAATCATACCTTTTGTTGACGGGGGGTTAGGAGTGTATACAAATAAAAAACAATGATATTCGATTTGTGAAAGAAAATATATATCACGTACTGTAAAATGAAAAGAAACAAATTCGCATATGCTCTTGCAAACTTTTTTCGTGGAAAATTTGAATTAAATGGTATGACAGTGTACTGAACCGTCTTTTACAATGATTTTATCATATACACTACCGTTTTGATAGATAACTTTGTTAATTTCGGCCGATATAACCGCCGATATATTGGCTAATACTATCGGCCACGAATAGCCGATGATCTCGGGTGTGTCAATCTGCCACACGATGTGTCTGCGGCAGATATCGCGGATAAAAAACATATATTTCGGATAAAGAACACGCATGAACAGTTAATGATATGTTTCATTGAGATAAATGTAAACCAGCTAACAATTAAAAATTTTATTATTCTTATTTAGATACACTTAAAAGCCTAATACTCTTTACAGACGAGGCTTATAAACCCGGGTTCAGATCCCGTTTTTGAAACCAGAGCTTATTTAGCTATACTGAAATGTGCTATAAAAATTTAACTTTGGTTTACTGAACCCAGTTTTATTAGCCTCGTCTGAATAGGGTATAACTGTTAACAAATAAAATAACAAATGACCCATAGAGTTGGAAGCACTAGGTTCGACCACATATGTCTTTATATTATAAATATTAGATTTCTAAGGTCAGAACGGTGACATTAAAACAAAGTTTTTCATCGAAGCAAATAATTTAGCACCAACCTGAAAATAAATAATAAAATCGTGATAAAATATTTCTGAAAATTACAAATTACTAAATACGTATATTTCGAGAAACATGACCTGATACAGAAAATTCGAAAATCATGTATAAATAACTCTACTAGCTGATGGAGGACAGTAGACGTCGTATTATATTTATAATACTTAATATAAAATTATTTCATTTTAAGCAAATAAAAAAATAATAACAATGCAAACCTTTTACAAAGTTTACGCAGATGATAATTCTTTTATAAGACGTATCTCGTATTATATACTTTTGTTAAACTAAAATTAAAAACAGTTTTAGCATAATATGTTTTTGTTCTTTATTTTACTAAAATAATTGCGCGTAAAAGCCACAATAAAGGGGAAACCAAGAATGTATTTATTTATACCTAGGGAGAATGTCTATGTTGAGACGGTTTTTAGCCTTTCTCTCAATCCAGCCGTTGGTCCCCCCAGTACGCTCCTCCGCTTCAAATAAAACGAATAGTCCCGGTATTTCATTGGCTGCTTAAAATTTACGTCACCTAACGCGATGGTAATCAAACGCCGGTGACGTTTTGTGTTTCCCAAAAGTAGCGCATAAGAACCTATACGTTTTTAAAACTATTAAGTAATTCGTATCGCCATCGTAAAGAAAGTAAATTAAATACCATTACATAACATTTCCATTTGCATTGGATTGCACTATACATTAAACATTGCGCAAAACTCCATTCTCATTACGTTAAAAAAATCTGACTCAATAGAGAGGTTTTAAAAACTCGTCGCCGTTAAAACAAAACCACGTAACTTGAGATACGTGGTTTTGTCAAAATTGACATATTGAGATTCTACACCCCAATTTACGTATATAACAGTAAAAACATTAATAGGCTGCAATTGGATTTATTTTTTAAATCGAGAAAACATTTAAACGTATCTTTGATATGCACAACGCATTTCGCGCGAAAGCACGTATCTTGCTTATTTTCAGCTCCTATCTCACTTCATGACTCGAAACCACGTATCTTTAAAAATTCCCCTTTAACAAAATATTTTTAAATTAAAATCCTCATAAATTCAATATTGAAACGAAATTATTTAACTATAAAATTAACTCACATGTAAAAACCTAACACGCGATTTCACAAGTCCTTGCAAAATTAAAAAATCTATTTTTCTCAAAAAGGCCACCGAAAAGATACGTGGTTTTGTTTTAACGGCGACGAACTCTTGTTGTTGATTCAAGGTTCGTAAAAATGCTCGCCCCACTATATTGTTGATTCAAACCTGCTGAAGCTCTCGAACGCGAGATAGAGAAACTAGTCATTTTTAATTAAAACCCGTTTTATAATATATCCAGTGGATTTAATATCTTTTATTTATTATTATTATAAAAGCAAAATAAATTATGGAAATAATATCTCATTAAAATCGTCAACTACAGGGAAGTCATATAATTGAATTAAAGGAAAAACATAGTTATGTTTACTAAACACTCCCGAAAGCGCGTGACACCCAAAAACGTGACTCTAGTGTAAGTATTGAATTTCGTCGAGAGAAAAATTTCTGTGATTAACCCAGCTGAAAATTCCATTATTGAAGGGGCTTTTGTCTGGCGATTCAAACAGCCACCATCTTTTGAAATGGCCGCCGCATCGGATGTTCGAATATCTCGAAATATATTCTTCCGATTATGATTAATAAAAGGAGAACAACGATGACTTTTGAAGATAATAATACGGTTTACGCCTATTAATACACATTTTTCAAAGAATACGTGTGGAAATACCAATATAATACGAAAATAATATTTTTTTATTTTAAATGATCTTTAATTTTTCAACCTTACAATATTTTTTTAAATGCCAACTCAATTTAGCACTCTTTAAGGGTAATGTATCGGTTTTTATGCAAAATTACACATGAAAGGACAGAATAACGCTTAGAAAGTTGGCATTGAAACAGCTTTTTCCCACGATTCTTTTTCCCCGGAACATGACCTGATATTGATTCGACATAAGGAGTTGAAATTCAGCCTACCTTAGTATTACTTTAGAAAACCTTTTAAATTTTTAGTTTCTGCTATTTGTCTGACAGCGAAATAGCAGATTAATAATAAATTCATTTAGAAATTTGACACTTGCGATTGCCTAACGTCACAACGTAGTGGTAAGAAATAATAATTATCGAAATAATGAGAATAATAAACCAAATACACAAGATTTAGTGTTCAATTCACCTAAGCTAATCTTTATGACCAATCAGGCAAAATCCTTCCAAGGATAAAAACTGCGAAAGAAATGAACGTCTTCCCTTTTATAGAGTCTTAAACGCGTCTTCCCAATCGACCGCCATTACCTTACAGAGTACGGGTAGGGTGATGAAAAAACCGGTTTTCGGGGGATGAAATGTTTGCGGTAGAGCCAGTGGCGTAGCCAGGGGGGCACAGGGGCACATGCCCCCCCCCCGAAACGTATGGTCGTACGTACAAATATTTTTATTTTTTTACTTTTTTTTCAATGGCGTGCCCCCCCCCCCGAAACAAAATCCTGGCTACGTCACTGGGTAGAGCGCTTGCTCGTTGGTTGTCTGTACGATAATGGCAGCGCCCAGTAAACGTTTCTAAAAAGGGTGTATAATAAGGAGCGCTTAATACGTTGCCACGTTGGTCGTTCGTTCGTTCGTTCGAATTTTTACCTCAACACTCTGAAAAGCAACACGTAGCGCCGCGGACGGTATGGGCAGTGGCGTAGCTGATGGTCCGCAGGGCCCACGGTGTGGGGGGCCTCAAGCTTCTAGGGGGGCCTCGAGCTTCGGGGGGGGGGGGCGCTAACCATAAAAAAAATTAAAAAGGGGGGCCTCATAGAGATTTTTGCGGGGAGGCCTCTGAGTTCTCAGCTACGCCACTGGGTATGGGCTGCGGGCGCTATCGCTTTTCACCCCTTTCTCTCGCTAGGTTGGTTTCTCTTTCGCCTTGTTCTGGCATTTGGGGAGCTCAAGAACGAGTGTGTTTTTTTCTGTTTTTCATTACGGAAGACCAAATCAGCCATTGGATACAGGGGTTTAAAGGGGTAGGAGGGATTTGGAACGAGAGATAAATGGGAGTTTTTGAGTTTTTTGGGGAAGGGTACCACGGGAATTATCGCGTGGGAAAAAGGGGGGGCGGGTACTATGGTTTGACTATAGGTCTTTGGGACGAGGAAGATACAAGTTTTTGACCACGGAAAATTTTTTAAACCAATTTTCTTTGTGAGAGAAAGAGATGAGTGTTTGACCGCGTATTATTTTGAGATTAAGTCTTATTGAGTTCGTTTCATTTTTCTTAAGTACAATACTACAAATAATATGATTAATTAATCCGTCTCGAAACACGCAACTAGCTAAGGGCTTCTCGGCTAGTCTCACAATAAAGGGCAATAAATAGATTCTGAAACTGCGTGAGAGCAAAATCCCTGTCTATCTGGTGAAGACCCACTTCCCTGCTCGTCACCGTCGCCTGTTCCTTCATCTTTCCTTCAGTGGTCGAGATTTCAACGTTTGAAAGTTTAGTTCAACAATTTCAGCACATCTTTTCAATGTAGCTATAGTTGTATATACTTTTATTTATAAAAAAACTATACTAATTAATTAAATGCTTATATGTATAATAAAGTAATAAATTTGATAATTAGGAAGAAAATTTAATTGCTACAGAAATTGCTACTTCATTCTATTCATTTTCATCAGATTTCCATCACTCACTAATGTATAAATATTAACATGTCGATAAGTGTATAATATACTTACAAGTTAGTTGTGACAATTCCAATTCTTCACATGCAAAAGCTTTACTGAGAGCTATTCATAAGACTGACTGAAATACGGGCTTCGTCGCCGTTTTGCATCCGCTTGCTAAAGCGTCACACGTAGCCTTTTACAGCGCCTCGCTTAGGGGAGATTTTATTCTTGTGATGACGTCACTCCGTTACGTGTTCTCAGTAAAATAACTTATGGAACCATATTATAGACTTATGATATGACCAAATAACTAGTACAGCAAATTTAATTATCCTTGACAAACTATTCTGAAGAATGATACTTTCCGAAAAATATGCTTATTTAAAGGAAATTAAATTAATTAGTGGAGGTGGATTCAAAAAAATTTAACATAATTTTTTAAATAATTTTTACAGAAATATTTTTGTAACATGGTGTCGTCTTTTTAATTTTCTACTTTTCTTTCTTGTATTTCCAGAAATTGAAAGCTGAGCCGATACCATCTAGAACAAACTTGTTATTAAAATCTAAGGTAGACATTTGAAACACGTGTCAGAAACTCATATCTCCAACATGGATTACCAATTTCCCAATCAAACAACTGAACGCAGTGGGCCTTTCTTACGAAATCAAATCGTATTTTAACAATTACGAGCGTTTTATTGCTTCAAAACCAACCAGCCTTCAACTGCTGCCCCCTCATGGGATGCGAGCGAAATTCACCGCTTAAACAAAATAGCTAACACAAAATGAGACCCATTTTTGATATGAATGTCGTAGATATCCCGGCTATTCCGAAGATTTTATAGTCAAACCCCGAAAATATTCAAACCCTAGAAATGGAAGCTGTTGCTTTCTTTAGTTTAAATTGTTTGTTTCTCGTCTCCAAAATTAGAGCAGTGTAGACTTCGGTTGTTAAAGGAGAACTGTCACCACCCTAAAATTGGTTAAAAACCATTTAAACGGATAGAGGACGTCCGAAAATGGTTATACAAAACATTTCATGTTAATATTTCCAGTATTTGATTTATTATTAGCAACCAAATTTCGTGTTTTATCCCCCCCCCTCCCCGACTCGAGAATCTTAGAACCGCTTTATGGAACCTACCTGCAGCGCCATCTCGTGAACGAAATATTTTTTCCTAGGTTTTATCGTTTTTCGGTCGGAACTGTCGTCTGCTACGACATTCTCCTTGGATTTTTAACCTAGTTATATTGGTAAATTGTAGTTAATCGTGTTTTTAATATGACTTACACGCCGCCCTTTCTCAAATTTTTGCCGCTTCATTCATTTGGCGCTGCAAGTAGTTTCAACCGCGATTTCTTAATTTTTTGAAGCTGTTTGCGGAAAAAGGAGCGTAACTTTTTAAATACTTTTCCAATAACTATAAAATTTCAGGGACATAATTACTAATATATTTTCTATCTTTCTGTAAAAAAACCTCGTAAATTTTGGTTTGGTGATAGTTCTCCTTTAATATCTGATTTTCTTTACCACTTCAAGCCGAGAGTCACGGCAAATGAGTCTCCTTTTTTATTCCTCGGGTGAAAATTGTTTGACCTGATCTTTATGTCTTACTGCACCAGAAACCCCTTTTCACAATTTGGGTACCCGCTATTCCCGGAGTTTTAGAGGCAGCTGAAAGTTTCTGATATTTAAAAATTTCATGACTAAGTATTTTAATTTAACAGGAAATGGTTTGCGAGGTGGCCTTAGTCTGCGGCTCTCAAAACTACCGAAGAAACGCGAAAATTGCGATCGCACACAATGGCACACAACACACGTTCGTCTGTAACCAAGCTATTATGATTGGCTTCAACAAAAGCTATTTTTCGCTTCGTAACCGACTCATTGCTTGGCACACATCTAGTATTTGTGGAAATACTTCAAATTACAATATAAACAGACTGCTTTTACTCGAAAAACGAGTCATTAGAATAGTTGAAAACTTAAAATATTTGGCGTAAACATTCCCTATTTTCAAAGCATTCAATATTCTTAAGGTATATGATTTTTATAACTTTTTCTGCTCAACTTAAATTCGTAAATGTTTAAATTATTCGATTTATAATTCATTTAACTTAACCAAAGTTCTTTGCTTGAAAGTCATACATACTTTATGTTCCTTTTGCTCGAAATCAATTAAAATTAAATTCCATATTTTGGAAAACAGTAAAATTATATAATGAGATAAAATGATTATTTATAATTTTTATTACTATTATTATTATAATAACGGTGTATTCGTGACTAACTTCTGTTTCTCCAATAATTTTGAGAAAAAAGTGTTAACTTTTTTTAAACATCAATCTGTTAACACCGTGTTGTCTTATTTTATAATTTATTTATTACTCTTTTCAATCGAGAAGTGCAATATGATTAAAGATATTTCCACGACTAGGCCAGCGCAATTCATTCTATTATGTACACGCATCTCCAAATGTAGAATTACTCTTAATAAAAAAATGAAAAAATATCTTAATATAAGATTTTGAAATAGTTTTGAAAGACATTTTTTGTTATTAAAAGGTACACAAGTTGTTAATTATATAATAAATTAATTAATAAATTATTTAAATTTAATAACACAAATTCTCATCGACAATTTTGATTTATCACTTAAATATTTTTTTTAATTTGTGAAATTTCACTAAACTGTGTCCCTAGGCATGGTAACGAGCCATAAAAATTTCAATATTGTGGCGACTATAGTTTTTGAAATAAGTCTCTTTTCCAAGCAAAAACACCCTGTATGTTGGCATTCCGAATCAGCAAAATATACTGGGTGTTTTTTCTTTTAAAATATTTCTTTTTTGTAAGAAGAAATGTATAAAATACGCTTTAATTTATTTAAACCCGCTACTTCGTATCAATTTTAAAGCAAGTGTCGGTTCTAGAATAGTTGCGTTCTCGCTCGACAGTTGTCGCCACCGTGCAAATTTAAACAAGTTGATTAGGCACATTAGGCAGCATAATTTACCTATATGGCGTGGCCCAAAAGCATGCTTTAAGCTCATTGGGTAATCGTAATAACGTATCAGAAAGATTATTTGTAATCACGTGCTCATTCGACCTCGCTTGGATTGGCCTTTCGGCAAACACGTAATTGTCGACTTGAAAATAAACGATAAAACGTTTTTAAAAGTCGATACTAGGTGGAAGCATTGGTTCCATAGATCTAACGTTTCTACGTAGAAATAAATATATTATTAAATAAAGTAAGTCTTCTAAGTAAGTGTAAACGCAGGTATTGCTTATCGATAAACTACTTGAACTAACTAGATTGCAATCAACTTATTAAATTTTCTAATATGGTTTTACCGAGGGGTTGGACATTTAGTTAAATCCCTTACAAAATTTAGAAAATAATCCACATATCCAAGAATTTCCCTCCCTTATATGAAAAATCCACAATAAAAAATCCTGCAAAATCCAAAATCCCGTTCACCAGAGGCTTCGGGTTTTACTTCGGGTATTATTTCGAAATCTTGTGTAAGTCACTGAACAAGTGTTAAATATATTTACCTCTAGCATTAAAAGGAGCGAGGAAAAAGCGCAGCCCAAAGCCAAGACAACGAATGGAGCCATTAGGTCCGATAAGATCTTGGTTTCGAATTCTTTTGCGGGTTTCGTCCAAGAGACAAAGTCGATGTTGTAGTTGTCCATGTTGTCCAGATACTTGAAGGGCTTGCATTCGAAGAATGGCAATACCCTAGAACACATTTCAATTTTACCTTCATCGAGGGATACTATAAACAATAGTTGATTTTATGAAATGTCTTTACGCTTGCCCAGCTTGTTGAAATGTTGCCCTGGAATAGTTCAGCCAACGCCTAAGAATGAGTTCATAAACTCTTTAGTGGGAGAGAAAACGGATCCACAGTTGAAGCGGGAAGGCAACATTTAAAAAAGATGGCCAAGGTTATTTTATAAAAAGAACTATTATAGACGAATAATAACCTCATTTTATAATCTCAATACCTCTTACAAAAGCAAACAAAAATGTTTAGAATTTTCATACATTATTTATTTATATCTAACCTTTGACGGATCTAACGTGATTGCGGAACTGATTACAGATCTAGACTGTACTAACAAGGAGACGACCAGAGGTGTAACGCACCGATTTAGTTCAAATTTTCCCTTTGAAAATAACATGGGAATCTGACCAATTTTAAGGGTACCCCCTGTAAAAAATTTAAATTTTTGAAAATGCTTAAAATATAAAATATAAATAAAAAAAAATGAAAAGTTCGAAATTGATTAAAATTTTTAAAATTGGTCAGATTCCCATGTTATATTCAATGGGAAAATTTCAATTTTATGTTGTCAAAAACATTTTTGAAAAAATGGTTGGCCATTGAATTAATTCCCTTTAGGGTTTTTCAAGTAACATGAGGGTCTACCAAACCCAAGAGTTTGAACTAAATCGGTGCGTTACACCTCGGGTCGTCTCCTTGTAAGTGTACCAGGGGCGTAGGAACCAGGGGGGGGGGCAAGGGGGGCAATGCCCCTCCCTAGAAATTGGCTGGGAGGGGCAACTAACGTTATTGCCCCCTCCAACTTTTTGGTCAGTTGAAATCTTCACAATGTTCAAATTATCATTTTAAAAGCATAAAAAGCTTGTAGAACCACAACTGTGTTTAAATTTCAGTCTTTTCCCGCCAATTTTCATAGTAGTAAAAATTATACATGCATTCGGAGAAGCTACACTCGATTAAAAATTCAAAACCATTCTCCAGACCCCTTTTTGTTTCTCTTTGCCCCCTCCAACTTCTAGAACGTTCCTACGCCCCTGAAGTGTACAAATTTTGAGAAATTCATGCTAGTCTTTCAGCGCTACAGCGTAACCCGCACAAAACGTCATTACGAAAATGTGTGCAATACTTTAGAGCTCTAATGAAACTTTACATAAACTTAAATATACGAAGTTTTTTAAAAACCATCTTTAGCGGTTATCTTAAATTTTTCTATGATTAGTAAATAATAGGCCTTTTTATAAAGTAACATTGGCCTTCTTGTTTTGATGTTTCTGGTGCGTCACGTGTAACGTATCGATGACGTTATACTACGAAAAGCCCTGGACATCATCGGAAAATCGACGAGGGACCCTGTTTTTAAGCATGAACTGAACTGAGCTTCTACTTATTTCGTGACGAATGAGCTACATAAAAATCAGTTCAGCAAGCGTAGCTTATTTTATTGAAAGACCTATTATTATAAAGACTATTAAAGTGGTTTCTATGAAAAAAAAATGAAAAAAAATAACAAAATATAATATGTTTTTCTTACGTCACAGCTTTAAAAATATTCTTCGGACGTGCGATTTGCACGCGCGCTAGAAAAAGCTATATATTCGTAGACTTGTAAAAGTTAAAGACTGTGACGTAAGAACCAAACTAATACCAGAAAACCACGTTACTTTTTTAAAAATAATTTCGGCTCTAAACGTCAGTGCCGTAACTAGGCAGGTGCGACAGGTGCGGCCGCACAGGGCAAAGAAGACAAGGGGGGCCCATCAACTAGGTTAAAATTCTTTTTTCGAAGCTATGGTGGCGCCGAGATTATTTAGAAATAAGTAGGGCCCCTCATTTTTATTATTCTTAAAGCTTAATATGGAGAGTCACCGTCTACATTTCAATTTCTTTGTTCATTAGAAAAATTTCAATTATTATAAGGGAATTTAAAAGTATTAAAATTAATTTTTTTGGCCGCTTTTCAAATTACAAATTCAGCCGTCACTAAAAATCAACCGGACCACTTAGGGCTCTATATTAGCAGGGAATGAAGACAAAATTGAAAATTCAAACGTTGTCAAACATTTGATAGGGAATTTAACCTCATCTTAGGTTTTTCCTATGCTAAAAATTTCAATGAATTTCAAGCAAACTAATTAAAGTGGAACTCTGTCCTTGGAATTTTAGAGGTTTCCCGAGATGCGGGTCCCTCTGTTGACGGATGTATTAATAATTACTTTTTGCACAGCCAAAGATAAAAATTATATAATCATGATTTAGTGCTCGGATTTAGTCCTTATAATCAAGGAAGTGTTCTGCTCCTCGGTTTTCACTTGAAAGAGGAGTTACTGAATATTTACCCAGATTTTTTAAAACGTCGGTAGTAGAAGGAAAGTGAGGGTGTGGCGCCGATCCTAGGATCGAGGATCGAGGATCCAGGATTTTAGGGATGAAATGGGGGTAAAATCGTCGAAAAGTCAATGTATTTAGGGTATTTCTCGCGACGATTTGTTTTCTCATATATCAACATATTATGTCCAGGCCAACTTGTTTATTTATCTTCGCTTATCTCGAAAGACACTTGAACGTATATCTTATCAAGTTTTATCGTACGGAATAAGTTGAAATGATGTAAAAATTGATAACCAAGGCGGCGCGTGCGCGGATTCCCCCGGGAGGCGCGGTTAATTTGAATTTAAGAGTGTTTTGACGTCATGGAATATTCGTTGTTAAAGTAGAATGGAAATATTTTTAAACTTCATTTTAATATCAGTGTAGTACTTAAATATGCTTGGCACTTGAATCTATATCACGAGTATTTCAAACGAATATTTCAAGTTTAAGTATGAGAAACGTATCGTTCTCAAATGGTACTTGAATATAATATAAAAGGAGTTGTATAGGGTTGTGGGAGGTCATTCCACGGTTAACTGCGATAGCTATATTCAATATGCCTAAAGCCCAACATATTTGCCCTACGTGCGCGAAAAGTTTTTCTATCAAATCAAATTTAAATCGGCATGTTAGAGAGGTACACGTAGATAGACATAAGTTTGTCTGTGAAGTATGTGGTAAGACTGTTGCTAGATTGGAATATTTTAAGAATCATCAACGAACTCATGACTTGAATGCACCCGGCCCTTCCGAACCCATGGACCTGTCCCGTCCACCGTCACCTAGCCTGCTTCAATCATTCAACTGGAATCTACCCGTACTAAGCCATCTACATCAGCTTTACCTAACAACCTAACACCATCACCTGTTCCCGCCTCACCAATACTTGATGAAACGCCACCAACATCCCCAAGTATGGTCCAGGCCTTGAATGATACGCTAGCATCTATCCGTTACAATGCCGAAGACTATGATATTGATGCGGGGATGTTTATCGGACCTTACCGAACCGCTTTCAGTAAATTTCTAATGGAAAGACTCACCAGTAAACGTGGAATTAAATGGTTCCTACTCGTAAGATCAGCCTATATGAGACCTTTAGGGGGTGCGGAACAAAGAGCGGAAGTACGACCCTATTTCCGGAGCATTATGCAAACAACATTAACGCCCGACGTTATTGAAAGCCAGCTGAATGACTGCATTGAAACAATACAGTCAGCAGCGGAAAACTTTGAAGCGACAGGTATGTACTTGAATTTTTAAGTTATATTTTGAACTAAAACATTATATTTTTGATAGGATCGGGTTGGGTAATTGACCGTGTTCTGTATGTAGAATTAAATGTAGCATCTTACCAACCGTTGCGGGGGTCATCGTTTATGGAACTACCTGGAAAACTATCTCGACGTCACGCGATTCTTAATATTAGAAACGAAAATGATGATAAATGTTTTCTCTGGTCAATTCTAGCTAAACTTCACCCAGTTTCTAAGCTTCATCACGCTAACAGGGTTTCCAAATATACACCTTATGAAAACGAACTTGATACCAGTGATATATCTTTTCCTTTCAAATTAAACACTACGGAACTTAAAAAATTTGAATTAATGAATAATTTAGCAATATCTGTGTTCGGCTTCTCGGGAGATATTATCCCTCTTTACGTAAGCTCCAACAAGTGTTGTAAGGAAAGGGAGGTTGATTTGCTATACATCACCGATGAAACTAAAGATATTGACGATGGGAATAGACATTACTGTCTTATACGAGACCTAGGAAAACTGTTACAGCATCTAACAAAACACAAAAGTACAAGTTATTATTGCAGGTAATTTAGTTTCCAATATATTAGTTTTCAATCTACTAATTATTTTCTGCATTAGAATGTGTCTTCACCGATTCAGCGGTAATAACGCTGAACAGCGACGTGATGCGCATATCGAAGAATGCGCCACCCACGGCGTCCAAAAAACAGTTTTCCCTACCAAGAAGAAGACGCTTTATTTTGATAAATATGATTGGACGGAAAAAGTAAAAATAAAAATTATTTAATTTAACTCTTAATGAAATGAAATTATTAGGTGCAGTATGTATTTTACGCCGATTTTGAAGCAATCCTACCGAGAGTTCAAGGATGTGATCTAGATCCCGATTTAAATACCAGCAAAGTAAACATGCACATCAGCTGCGCGTATTCGTGGGAACTTGTTGGACCTAACGGTAAGTTATTTTGCAAAATTCCCTTTTAGATATATTATAAGAGAATACTTATAGGTGTACCAGTTCGAACCGTTTGCTATCGAGGTCAAGATGCAACTCGAAGATTTCTGGAGTCTATTCTGGAATTAGAGAAGGAGTTGATGGAACTCATTGAGACCAATGTACCAATGATTATTACCTTGGAGGAGGAGGAACAGTTTCAAGCTGCTACGCATTGCTACATTTGTCAGAAACAGCTAAATCAGGGAAATATTCCCGCTGTTCGAGATCATTGTCATTTCAGCGGTAAATTTAGGGGACCAGCGCATAAACCTCTGTAATCTTCAAAAAAAAGTTCCAGAATTTATCCCTATTTTCCTTCATAACCTTAGCAGGTGAATTTATTAAGTTAATTAACCAAGAAATAAACCTAATAATAATAAATCTTCATAGATACGATTTACATCTTATATGTCAGGAGATTGGTCATTTTAAGGAACAGACACTTGACTGTGTTCCTTCCACTAGCGAAAATTATATTTCACTCAAACTAGGTAAAATATATTTAATTATGAATTTAACCTTAACAGTAATTTTATTATTATTTTTAGGGAGATTTCGGTTTTTAGACTCTTATCGATTTCTAAGCGATAGCCTCGATGCTCTAGTATCTAATCTCGTTTTGGAAGGAGCCAGTAAATTTCAGATTGTTAAGAAATATTTTGAAAGTGATAAAGTTTAACTGCTTTTGCGGAACAGGGTCTACCCGTACGAGTATATGGACGACGAAAAGAAATTTGACGAGACGATGCTGCCACCTAGAGAAGCGTTTTTCAGTTCATTGAAAAATCAAAATATTTTAGAATCTGATTATTTACACGCCCAAAATGTTTGGACAGCGTTTAATATTCAAACATTAGGTAAAATTACTATAGTATAAATATTTCAAATCTCTTAACCTCGGTTTTCGAATACACCGACCTCTATATGAAAAGCGATGCGTTGCTCTTAGCCGACGTTTTTGAAAATTTTAGAACATTATCTATAACTCATTATAAATTAGACCCCGCTCACGCTTACACCGCACCAGGTTTAGCCTGGCAAGCAGCTTTGAAGATGACCGATGTTCGCCTCGATCTCATACTTGATATAGATCAACACTAATTGATTGAAAAGGGTAACGCTTTTTGATATTATAAATATTATTGTATTTACATTGAATTTTTAATTATTCGAGGCGGTGGTTCTATGATCTCAACTCGTTATTCTGAAGCGAATAACAAATATATGCCCGACACATATTATTCGTCTAAAGAGAGCAGTTATATATGCTATTTAGGTAATTTACATTTTTTTTTTTTAATAATTTTTTTTTAATTTTTTTATTTTAATAATTTTAATTTTAATTATATTAATTAACTTAATTTAACTTAATTGAAGATGCTAATAATTTGTAAGGTGCTGTTATGTGTGAACCCCTACCGCTAGGCGACTTCCGGTGGGTTCAGGAGGATGATTTGCAAACACTCTGTGAAAATATTCTGAGTATTCCCAATAACGTTGAAAACGGATACATTTAGGAGGTAAATAACAAGTGTTATAATTATTGAATTATATTTTTAAAGAATTGTTTCCTTTGCAGGTGGATCTTGAATATCCTCCAGAATTGCATGACTTACATAACGATCTCCCAGTAGCGGCGGAATCTAAAGTTATTACACATGATATGCTATCTCCATACTCCAAAGATCTCTTAGGAAAATTAAATATTAAGGAGAATCAAAGTCTACCAAAACTTCTTCCTAATTTAAATAATAAAGAGAAATACATAGTACATTACCGCAATTTAAAATATTATGTAGAATTAGGTTTGAAAATAACCAAGGTTCATCGAGCTCTAACCTTCACTCAAGGAAAATGGTTAGAAAAATATGTTAGATTCAACACTGAACAGAGGAAATTATCCCAGAGTTCATTTGAAAAGAATTTCTGGAAACTTATGGTTAACTCTGTTTTCGGGTAAATCAATTTAAATAATTTATTGCTGTTTTTTCCCTTACTTCATTTAATTATTTAGAAAAACAATGGAAAATTTACGGAAGCATATAAATTTCGAGTTGATTCATAAACCAGAAAGAATGTTAAAAATTACAAGTTCCCCGCAGTTTGAACACTTTACCATCTTTAATGAAGAGTTAGCCGGCGCTCATAAGAAGAGAGCTAAAATTGTTCTTAACCGGCCTATATTTACCGGATTCACCATTCTAGATTTATCCAAGGAGCTCATGTATCGGTTCCATTACGGATTCATAAAAAATACGTACGGGAACAAAGCATCACTATTATTTACAGACACTGGTAATTTAATTTAATATGATTTTTTTATTTAAATAGTATTAATATATAAAATATTTACAGACAGTTTAACGTACAACATTAAGACGGATGATGTTTATAAAGACTTTGAAGTTCATAAAAACCGCTTTGACTTCTCTGATTATCCACCTTCGCATTTCCTTCATTCTAATCAGAATAAAAAAGCTCTCGACTATTTTAAAGACGATACAAATTCATAGTTAATTCAAAGCTTTGTAGGACTTCGTCTAAAGCTTTATTCTATTAAATTGTACGGGGAGTCTAAGACCGCTGAAGAGATAGAAAAGGAGTTGCGATTGGGGAAATCTTTAGAGTCAATTTTAAACCATAAAAAGGTTTGTAAGGGCGTTGCCATGAACGTTATTAGAAACGTCATCCGCCACGAAGACTATGAACGTTGTCTTTTTAATCAAGAAACCATGTCAGCCGAGATGATGCGTATAGCTAGTTTCAAGAATGAGCTATTTACTTTAAATACTAGAAAACTTTGTTTATCACCAAATGATGATAAGAGATATATTCTACCCTGCGGGGTTCGTACATTAGCGCACGGTCATAAAGATATTGAAAATTGATAATGAATGCTTGTATTTATGTATATATAAAAAAACTGCTATTGCTATAAATTGTAAAAATTATTTTATTGAATACATTTTGCATATAAAATCTTTAATAATTTTATCGTTTACATTTTTATCTTTCTTAAACCTAGACACAATGTTATACATTTCTATTCCTTTACACCTGTTTATAGTAAAATAAATACAGAATGCTCCACACGTATTACTAGAATTACTCTGTAATTGATTAGAATTAAAAGTAACAGTTTTACTGTTTCGTTCAATAAAGTCATTAAATTTAAAATAATTTTATAACGCCTCGAAATATACTTTTAGTACTTACATCTTTTTCAAGAATTTTAGTTATCTTTAGCGAATCCATTAATTACTGTAATCGAAAATCACGGTTCGGTTTTTATCAATTTCAATCAAATTTTGAAACTCAGCGTAAATTAGAATGGAAATCGTTTCCGGTAACGGTTTTGCAAATTTTAATTCTAATCTCAGGTTACTGTTTTTTACCAGATGCAAGTGATAAGCGTTGTTATTAAGATCCGAGGTTAAATTGTACGCGAATAAACAATTTCCGTTAGGGTAATCTTCCCGACTTATCTGATTCCCTTCATCTACGTTCCACTGATTAGTTTGAATGAAAAGATTGCAATACGCTGGAATATATTGATTTTCCTCAAAGTTTAGAGATAACGCCTTATGAGGGACGCTGCTACCGTCAATGTACAATCCAATGCTTGATAAATCGAAATGTTGAAAGTTGTACGGTGATTTTTTCAAATCTCCTAGAAACGCTTTTTGTTCCACAAACCCGATAACAACTTTCTTGGGTGCTTGTCCGGTAAATAAATGATCTTGCACACTAGCCATAAGACCAGCGGGTATAGAAAATGAGGTGCACTCCGAACGAGTTACAGGATATTTAGCGGTTCCATATTGTAGCGCCTTGGCTTGAGCGAGCGATAGTTCCGGTATCACTTTAACTTTCCTCAGATAAAGGGTAGCTGATAAAATCTCCACTTTACATTTTACGTCGGAGTGAACGCAAAAAGCTGCTCTATTTTTATCGAATTTAAATTTCAAATCAAACATATTTAATAAAAAACGTGGTTGTTGACATAAATCAGTACGGACTACGCCTAACAAGTCAATCGCCCCTTTTTGCGCTAAACACGCTCGTTTAGAGAAACCATCGTTATCGAAAAATGAATCGAACTTCCCAGGCGTATCCTGATAGAAAAGTGAACTGGTTAAATAACTATTTTTCGCAGAATCTCCGAACGTTAATAAAGTTTGTATCATACTTTTATAAGCGTAATTTTGACTGGAAGATGTTACTGATCTTTCATTAAGAAATACGTGGACGTCGCTAAAAAGCGAATGAAGAAACAAATTCTCGGGGGTGATATTGTCGGCTGGAGTTCCGGCTGCCCCACCCGCAACACCTGGAACCGCGGGTTTAAAATGTAATACAACGTGAGCTTTTCCACTATGAAACTGTATTGGCTCACCTAAATCATCTGTTATATTAATCTCTATAGTCTTAATATTATTACACACGACTGGTAGGTAATGAGGTTGTGAAATATTTTGGTAGCTGTTTTCCCATTAGACTCGGCTTTCTCTTCGACGCTTATGATTCTTAATAGAGGTGCTAAACTATCCCCAACAACGCTATTTTCAACCAGATCTGAATAAACGAATAAGGAATGTAGCCCAGCGTTCATATCAACTGGGTAGGGGGTTATCATTGAATTTAAAATGGTGAAATAATTATCTCTTCTATCCTTAAAACCTAGTAAAATCGATAGATCGGGACCAATTACAGCTCTGATTTTCGGTTGCAATTTAACTTTAATTCGATTAGAATAATTTAAATAAGCGAATGTAACTTGTTCTTCTTGGTTGTGGACGTTCATAACATGTAATAGTTCTTCCGGAGTTTTATAAAAACCCGCGGGAACTTCAATTATTTTATCATATTCGAGAGGGTCTTTAATAACCAATAGATTAGGTTTTCGAACGTTATGCCACACTGAAAAAAAATCCCTGTTCAAATTACAATAAAGTGTTGGAAGCAGGGGATGCCAAGACGTTTCTGTAAATATAGCAGCTTATTCCGTATTATAATATTACAAGTAATTTTATGTTAATTTAACATGCTGAAATAGCTGTAAATAACACGGTAATAAAGTCTGTCAAATCAACATGAATAACAGTCTGGAGCACGTGAACCTTATACGTAATTTTATTGGCATATTAAAGTTGGTTTTACAAATCCGTCGGTAGCAAATACTTTTAACATCTCAGTAAATTCGATAAGTAGCAAATAATTAATTCAACAAACATTATTGTAGAAAATACACTAACACGTTTAGTCAAATTTACGAATATGAAACGAATTTTTGACATGGTAGCTAGGGAAAAAACAGCTAATATGCAGGGCCGATCTCACATTTTCCAATAGTATATAATTAAAAGGTTATCCGCACAGACAATTCGATAAAATCCGGGGCTAAACAGGTCAAATCCCTCATGGAGACCCGATAATTCATAAGTTGTTCCCGGTTTTTAAAATACGCCTTATGTTCAGCCCTTTTTTGTTAGTATTTTCAAAGTTTCACGCGCAAGGTTGATTTGTAGTATATAGCTAAGGTAGCCTACGTAAAGAGACTATATTTCAAAATATAGCACGATTTTAATTTAAATGTTTAAGTAATTACTGATACACAGCTATCTCACTAGTAAAAATGATTTTGTTTAAAAAATAACAATAAAGTCGGAAGACTTTGGAACAAAATTTTACATGTTTTACGAGGCAACTGGGTTTTCAGGTTTGCCAGATAGGTACTAACCTAATTGTGAGCCTCTCTGGTTCAAGAGAAATCGGGCAGAGCCTTATGCCTCTCTATAAACCAAAGTAAATAATCACGTAAGTAGTATTTTACCGAATTGTTTATTGCTGTAAATCACTTCTTGGTCTGCAGGGTGAAGGATTATCAAAGAAATTACCATGCATTATGCATAATTAAATTGACGGGGTTCAGATGCTATTAACTAACGTAAGTAGATGAAGGGTGGTCGTACGGGGCGTACCCCCACAGCAATGAAACAATAAATAAAACTGTTTAAAAAATTTGTGTGCTGAAATAACCAGTTTTTCAAAAATACTGGCTCTCCGATAAATTATACGTTTCAAGTTTGTAAATTGAAATTAATGGATTCCGGTATATCTACAGTGTCAGATATGCTAAATGTTTTAAAAGAACTTCAATGTTAATCTTACTGAAGCTAGCCGTTTAAGTACATATCTGTTATTCAAGAAAATTTAACATAATGAACTGTTAATTTTACACTCTCGATGTGTGTAATAAATACAGCTGCAAATATTCCTGATCATTTTTACAATGTCCTCCTGTACATTTTACAAGACCAACCCATTTTTAAAGAATACATGCCATTTATGTACTTATGTTCCTGTATAAAAAAGGATTCGTGTAATTTGTACAGGATTATTCTGTACGAGTTGTACACACACGTTTCATGTACATATCTTCCGTTAAATTAAAGGATAACAGTAATTATCACAGGATTATTCTGTGCAAGGGATATACAGACGGTTCATGTAAAATTATCCTGTTAAAACTAGGGTTTTTTTATCTCAGTGCATGTCCGAGGATAGCTTATTTCTGCTAACCCAACTTAGTACTGTTCCTCAAATCTTAACGGTTCAGCTAAATACGTTCGAAATTTACCAACGCTATTATCTTGGTAATATAATGACGAGGAATCTGAAGGTAGCGTTACGTAAAAACTCATTTTAAATCGACTTCTTGTATCCAAGAATTAAATGTAGGGTCGTAATCTTGCCACTTTATATACAGTTCTACGCGGCCGTCCGATTTTTTCCTTTTTTTTTATTACTTTTTCGATTATGAAGTAACAGTCTTTTGAATCTCGACCAACAATCTGAACCTCCTCTCGATAGAATACTCCTAAAATGGGGTTAGAATTTAAATCCATCAGCTTATATACAGGTGGGTCACGTGGTAGTCGCTCAGCTATTTTAAACAATTCTGCAGTAAAATTCGGGTTATATTTCTTATCGAAAATTGATAAATTTCTACTTATTCTACAAATATCTCCAATTTCAAACGCGTATGTTAACGGAGGAGAAAAATTTACCGAACCGTTAAGATTTTTCCATATTTTAGCAGAGTTATCTAGAGTAACTTCCGCGGGTTTACATTTAATTGATCTGTGATAACTATTGTTATAAGCGTTTATAATATCATCTAAAACGTCGATATATTTCAGGGTGTTATTCTGCGTGAAATAGCGATATAAACGAGATTTAAAACTTCTAATGAATCTTTCAATAATGGACGCTTTCATTTCTGATCGAGTAGCGAAAAAGTTAATACCCCTTCGCTGTAATTCACTATGCACTTCTTGACAGACAAATTCGTTTCCATGATCACTTTGAATTCTTTTCGGTTGACGGCCTTTTTGAAAAACGTTACGTAACGCTTCTAAAATTGTTACACATTTCTTATTTTTAACCGCTACAGCCATAGCGCATTTGCTAAATATGTCGATAATACATAATACGTAGCGAGATCCTGAATTATATTTAGACAGCTTCTGAAAATCTGCCAAGTCCGCTTGCCACTGTTCGTCAATTCCATAAACAATAGTTCGATTTCGTTTGAATCGTCTTCTAGCAGGTTTATGCAGCGTATATGTATCCTGCTTTATTAGAAATGGTTTTACTTTTTCCAATGAAACCTTTAAACCTTTATGTCGAGCTGAATTATAGAGCGCTCGAACTCCAGCGAATGACCCTGGGTCTGCGGGATTAGTATAGATTTTCTCAAGTTCTTTCTCCATATCGGGTAATATTTTGATGTAATGGCATGTAACGCCAAAAAAGGAAATTAAATAATTCTAATATTATAATAACTATGATAATTAATACAGCTGTGATAATTTTCGGTGATTTTGAAAATGATTGTGATAAATAGGCTAAAAGTCCTAAAGAGACCGTTTCTGTACAAACTTCCATTGTAGGCTTATACTATGGAATGAGAACAAAATTATCAGGCTAATATATTTTATTTAGTATGTATCCAAGATCTTAGAGGACTAGGTGTAGATGATGATAACATTGAACTACTTGGTGGTGTATGAAATACAGCGAATGTTTTTAACAGTGTCAATCTTACAGGATTTTTAATTAATCGTTTTGAAATATTTGACTTATGAATGCCCTCGTAAAACTCTGTAACTCCTATAGGATCAATCGCTGTTCCAGGCGTTTTTCTCACAGCGTCATACAAAAGATCGATTATATTAGATCCTCCAATCACTTGTCCTCGAATAGAAAGCTCTCCTGAGTTAGCCCATCTAATATATCTCGGATCTTCCGTAGTCGCTCGGTATAAGGAAATGGCGTCACTAACATAAGTTGTAGGTAGAGAATAAGATATTTGCGCGAACCAGGTTTTAGGTCGTTCAGAGTTTTCAATAACGGGAGAGATTTGTTCTTTACGTACGTAAGTTAACCGTCGTTGGAGAGTTTGATTGTATAATGCTAATTTCTCTGATTCGTTTAAATCTGGATTATCTAGAATAGATTTCATTTCATCATCGAGTGTCTTCTCTTTTTGAAGTTCAGGTGTTTCTTCTGTTTTGGAAGGTGTATTGTTTTTTAATCTCTCCATTACATCTTCAGGTACTAGAAGCATTTTTCGAGCCATCATCGGTTTATAGCTCGGCTTATTGCACTTCCGGCGACTGAGCTAACGATAGATAGCAGTGGCGCTAATAAAAATGGAAGAAAACCACCCTTTTGTACCAGTATCTTTCGTCCTTTTGATATAGGGTTCTTCTTCGACACGTTTCGTATAACCGCGCTATGTTTCTTGAACCGCTTACGATGACGTTCTGACAGTTCAATTGTTCCGTGCAATACATGTATACAACATTCAACGAGAGCCAATATAGCTTCCTTGCTAGCGTATTTAATAGCTGTCTTTCTTTGATTTAGATTACAGGATGTCAGGAAACGTAGAAAGTCTAGGTTTTCCTTTACTCGTTTTGAGACATCCATTTAGAGATTTTCTTAGCCTTTCTTAAAGCGCAATGAACAGTTTCGGAATGAAAAGGGCAGTTTAATTCAACGTCTTCTAGGTCTGATAATTTAGGATAACTGGTATCTTCGATGTTAGTTACTGGAACACCGAGGAGTGTCGATAATACTGCAGCTTTTTCTAAACCTTTGGTGAAAAACGAAGTCGCTTTTTCCGCTATCTGATTGCAAATGTCACGTCTCGTTCTGTAAGGACGTTCGCCGTCATCCCATCGAAGGTGAAAAATGTTATGAGATATCCATCTACATTGTCTTTTATCTTCATTTGAAAGCTCTTTGAAAGGGTATGGAGATTTGAAAGTAAAAACTTCCGATTCTTCAGTTTCTAATACTACGTAAGCTAATTCTTTAACAATCCACTCTCGATTAACCCTAAAAAAATTCCCTTCTATAATACACTTCATTTTGGAATAAAGACAGCCGATTCTTCACCCGGTATTAAACCTGTTCTTAGTAAATACTGATCTGGAGTGTGAGGTTTCAAGTCAACTAATAAATACCCAAACTTCCCTGACGTAGCTTGTTGAAACGCATCAATAACGTATTTGCTATTGGTTGGAGATATCTGCCTCGCGAGATGATAAATTGTTGATTTATCTCGTGATGATTTAAAAATAAATAGATAATGAGCATTTAAATTTAAAGTTCTTATTTCTTTTCTGGGGTAATAAAGGTTTTGCATTAAAATTAGTACGGAGGTGTTTCTGTGATGAGATCCGCGAATAAATAAATTAGTTACATCTTTATTATTAGATATCTCGCATAATTAATCGTCTAATATAACTAAATTCCTAATTTGCGGGTTTAATATATTAACATCGAGTAACCCTTCGTGAAACTCGACTGAAGGTGTGTGTTCTAATATTGATTGAAATAGTTTTGGCTGATACTCGGTATAACACCATATTATCCTCTCCGGAGGAGGGGATATGCAGGTCTTCTTATATTGAATCAACCGTCCCACCAGGAATGACTTTCCGCATTGGGTGGACCCGGCTACAAGCCCATTCATTGGATGTTGTAAGATTAAATCCATAATGGTTAATGAGAATCGGAACATTAGTGCAATCAATTTTATTAGTTTTTTAACAAGATTTTAGCATTGCATATTATTAGTGACATTAGATTATTTAAAATTTCTTTTGACAATTCACAGCGAATAGTAAACATTTCAATAATATTTTCACAATCTACCGACATAATTATTTCATAAAAATGCAAATCTACACGCTTAGAATAATCCGTCATGATACAATCATGCTGGAGTTGAGATGGATGATCAATTTGACAGCCATTGCACGCTTTCTTAAGAGCTTCGTGTAATTGTTTAATTACAACGTTAGTCATCGCCTCCTTTATTTCCTTGATTTGCTTTAAACACTTCTGAATAGACTCGTACTGGTCGAGGAAATTCAACCAAGAAGATTGAGCGAAAGCTACCCCCTCTTTAGTCGGTAACAGTTTTCCATAGTTTACCCCATAACCATGGTACATTTGTCTAACATCTAAAACCTTTTGTTCGGTAAATCTATGAACCGAAAACCGTTTGGTTTCAGAACCTGTGAAAACCCATGAAATAAGCTTCAATAGCATCTTTCTTTGTCCATAGCTCTTGCAGTTCCGCTTCTGTTAGTTTGATGCCCTTTGTTAAATCTAATAGACCGCAGTAGATGGTTTCATCTGCATAAACGATTAACCCTTTATCGCCAGACACAGGAAATGAACAATTCCTATAAAATAAATACATTAAGACAAGTTAAGAATTATCACTGAGTATTCCTACTTACATTTTAAGGTTCCTCGGAGTCACTTCCAATACAATTCAGATGGTGAACTTTCTAAATATGGTCTTACTATTATACTGTTTTCCCTTTTTATACTCTGAAATTATTTATCTTCGATATCTTATTCATTAAAATGGGGTTTAAAATTAATTCCATTCCACGTATACGCATTTTCAAGTGTATCGCGTTACGTATATAGGAATTTACCCGGTCCTCATATGGAATCACGTGTACAATTACAATACTTGAGAACGATACGTTTCTCATACTTAAAATATTCGTTTGAAATACTCGTGAGATAGGTTCAAATGCCAAGCATATTTAAGTACCACTTACACGCTAATGATATTAAAATGAATTTTAAAAATATTTCCATTCTACTTTAACAACAAATATTCCATGACGTCAAAACACTCTTAAATTCAAACTAACCGCGCCCACTCTTAAATTCAAACTAACCGCGCCCACTCTTAAATTCAAATTAACCCGCGCCTCCCGGGGGAATCCGCGCACGCGCCGCCTAGTTTATCACTTTTTACATCATTTCAACTTATTCCGTACGATAAAACTTGATAAGATTACGTTCAAGTGTCTTTCGAGATAAATAAAGAAGTTGGCCTGGACATAATATGTTGATATATGAGAAAACAAATCGTCGCGAGAAATACCCTAAATACATTGACTTTTCGACGATTTTACCCCCATTTCATCCCTAAAATGCAGGATCCTCGATCCTCGATCCTAGGATCGGCGCCAAACCCTCACTTTCCTTCTACTGTCGGTGAAGCCCTTAAAATCAATTTCGAATATTATCTTACCCAAAACCTCGCTCGGCCAATAAACTTCAAATATTTACTAAATTCTGTAAAAAACTGAAATGTTTTTTTTTAAATTTCAAAATTCTAATCTCTATGGGACATTCCTCGTGCACGGGGACATTAACTACTGTAAAAAGGCAATGAAATTATTAAATGAAAATAATACCCTCTATAATTTGACTTTATAGACGCCAAATGATCTGGAGCTCGGTTAAAAATTACATTACAATTTAAAATGGCTATGCATAGAATTACCATTTGTATCACCGTTGAACACAAAATTTCCGATCTTAATTATTTTCCCGGCATGATTTGATCTGTGTTTGTGCTAAACGTATATTACACCAAATTCCTTTAGAAGAAAGGCCTTTTCATGAAAGTTATTTTATAGTTCCTCCCAAAAACCACTCAATAATATTTCCAGCTTATTTTACATTTTTGTCTTTTACGCCATTGAAGTACTTAAGCCAAATTGTTTTCTAGGGGTAGCTCAATCGGAGACACCAAAGAAGATAATTTTGAGAAATGATTAAGTATTAAATTTATATTCAGAAATGATGGATTAATTTTTTTCGAATTTTATGACGTAAATAGAAAAGAGTAATTTTAAAAATTTTCAACAATTTGAACCGAAAATAAATTTGTGCTTAGTTTTCCGTTTCGTTAAAAAATATTAAAATAACTTGTCTCTTTATGTCAACAATCGTAAAATAATAATGATGTCTTTCGAAATGGTGTTGGTCCATTTGATCGAAAAATATGTGATCGACAGTCGATCATTATACGTTGCAATTGATCGAAATTCCATTTGATCGAATCCCATTTGTCATTTGTTTCATAAGATCGAACCTTCAAATGATCAAATACTATTTGATCTAATTCAAAAGTATTTATAGTACCAGTTGGTATGTTTTTATTTTACCGAATGTCAATATGAAGTGCAGAAGGAATAATGATGGAATAATTCATTGCTTAAGTGCAGAAGGAATAATGATGGAATAATTCATTGCTTTAACTGTATTAAGCCACAAAGATGAAGAGATTTTTACTTTATACACTTTATGATGGAATTTTTTATGACATCGACGATAACGGCCCGTTGTTTTTGATATATATAAATAGGGTCAGGTTAGGTTAGGTTGATGTACGAGCGCCGTAGGCGCTTATGCACCGTGGCCTTTTCGATTTACTCCCAAAAACTAGTAGTTTTACCCTACAGTAGCTTTCGATGAAATTTCGTTCGATCAAATGCCATTCGATCAAATGGAAATTCGATCAAATGGGACCCGTTCGATCATTTGGGAATTCGATCAAATGGGACCCGTTCGATCATTTGGGAATCGATCAAATAGACTCAAACCTTCGAAATAACACTAGAGACAAATTTGGAGCAAAGTCAACGAGGTTGGGTGGTTCTTTTAATGAAACTTTTCTATAATTCGCAGCGGTGGCGGAATAGCCCTTTATTATCAGCTAGGCTAATACCTTAGGTCTAAGTCATCAAGCCATTAATTAAGGTGGCCGGGCTACAATCCGTAGGAGGGTGGTGGCAAGCCCTTCATGCCACGCGAGCAAACAGCTCCCTAAACTAACTACTACCATTAACCTCGACAAGTTTTAATGAAAGGGAAACGCAAAAGGAGCTGTTCCGAGTTTTCAGCCAGTGCCACAAGCTGGGATCGAACCCGGCTTCTCTTGCTGCGAGGCGAAAGCGCTAACAACACCGCTACCTCTTGTATCCTCATAGATTTCAAATGGAGGCGCAATCAATGTATTTGTACCACACAAATTTCACTTCCAAAAAATTAATATACCAACGATGAAAGGGTGGGTTTTTTAAATTTTTATTACCCGGTTATAGAGAACTCCTTCAGATTCGGGTCGTGAGCCACGAAATCTTTGAGTATTGGAAATATCAAGTAGTCCATTTTTAACGCTGTTTTGGAGAAGTAGAGTCCTCCAAGCATTTTCTTCAAAGAATCTCTAGTTTCCCGTCCGTTTGCAAGTGCGAAACCAAGAAGCCAAGTGAAATACATCTTGTTCATGATAAGAGCTCTTTTTCCTGAGAAAATATCACCCAAATTTTCGATTTGAAGGACCTCGTCTATCGTAATAAAATTGTTTTGATTTGTTGAATGTATCCAATCAAATATATCCACATCATTCTTAGCCTAAAACAACAATGGCAAAATATAAAATAAAAAATTAGTTCAAGTTCAAATTTATCCTGTAAGAAAATGACTCTGTCCAATGTCAAAATTTTGGTTCATCTGGAAACAAGAAGCTTGAAACTCTGTTTTGATCAAATAATATTCATTGGATTTTTGTGCATGGTATATCAACTATAAAACATTTTTGGATCCAAATCCGAATTTAGATAGGGCCAATTTTCGATTTACGGTTTGAATAAAATTTTATACATTAAAGAAAGAATTCATAATATTGTACAACGCTTCTCTTTTCAATTTAAAAGAGAACAACGGAACCTTCACATTTGGCATTTAAACGACCATATTAAAAATATATATATATTTGACTTGTGTAAAAATTGGAACCAGTTCATCTTGCCATTATACCATTTCGTAAAAATTGGAACCCCTTCATCTTGCCATTATACCATTTCGTAAAAATTTTAACCCCTTCATCTTCCCATTATACCATTTCGTAAAAATTGGAACCCCTTCATCTTCCCATTATACCATTTCGTAAAAATTGGAACCCCTTCATCTTCCCATTATACCATTTCGTAAAAATTTTAACCCCTTCATCTTCCCACTATACCATTTCGTAAAAATTGGAACCCCTTCATCTTCCCATTATACCATTTCGTAAAAATTGGAACCCCTTCATCTTCCCAATATACCATTTCGTAAAAATTTTAACCCCTTCATCTTCCCATTATACCATTTCGAAAAAATTGGAACCCCTTCGTCTTGCCCTTATACCATTTCGTAAAAATTGGAACCCCTTCATCTTCCCATTATACCATTTCGTAAAAATTGGAACCCCTTCATCTTCCCATTATACCATTTCGTAAAAATTGGAACCCCTTCATCTTCGAATTATACCATTTCGTAAAAATTGGAGCCCCTTCATCTTACCATTATACCATTTCGTAAAAATTTAAACCCCTTCATCTTCCCATTATACCATTTCGTAAAAATTGGAGCCCCTTCATCTTACCATTATACCATTTCGTAAAAATTTAAACCCCTTCATCTTCCCATTATACCATTTCGTAAAAATTGGAACACCTTCATCTTCCCATTATACCATTTCGTAAAAATTGGAGCCCCTTCATCTTCCCATTATACCATTTCGTAAAAATAAACACCACCACTTCGCTTCAACTACCTTGTTGAAATATAAAACGATAATTTAACTATCAATAGAATCCACAAACCTTTTCTTTGAGGTACCAGTAAGCCATTGCGTGTTTTATAAGAAGAGGTTTTACTTCTTGGTTCAGTTTCAAATCTTCCAGACTGTCGGTGTAAAGGTACGTTTCCAAGGTGTACTCGGTGCTCAGGTAACAATTGAAGAACGACAAAATGATTGTGACACTCAGTAGCCAAACTCCAAGCACTATTCTGGGTGCTGATGAGGTTGGCAGATTTGGAAACGCTGAGTGTGACAATTTTAAAACGTTTATTTTAATATTTTCATGGATAGCTGTTGGCAACTTTTAATTTCAAAATAGCTGATTACAGTATAGTTTGGTTTTCTTTGACCATAATTTATGCTTTTGTCGTGCAAGTATTATTACGGAAATTATTAACCATAATCTAATCGAAATGCTTAATTATCTTTTAAAATAAACAAAATTGAGTTATCAATTCCGTAATATATCAGTCATTTCACGTCCAATCAAAGATAATAAATAGAACAATACATATGGAAATATATTCAATTTGATATAAAAGTGAAATTTAAAATAAATACTTTACGTTCTAAGAAGAAAATGTTGATGGTGCTCCACAGCGTTTTCCAAAAGTAGCGGAAGGCGTCATTCGCTGATAAGAGGGGATTACACAGCCACCGTTTGTAAAACCAGTGTGCCGTCAAAAAATCACAGATTAATTTAGCGGAGAGTACAATCAAAATCATCACCTGTATGAATTTTATTATGTATGTAGAGTTATTGACTTGCATAACATAATTATTTAAACTATTATGATATATTTATTCTTAGGGAAACTGTCCATGCCGAGATGTTTGTAAGCCTGTCTCCCAATTCACTTGATGTTTTAACAATATGCCACTCCCTTAAACGTCAAACTTATCATTTATATAGGTCCTGTAATTGGTTTGTTTTTAGCTATGTCTTATTGATCGTTTTCCAATCTGGTTAGTGTAATTGGTTTTTACCGATATGGTTTGATCTCCTTTTTGGTTTGTCCAGTTTGAGTGTTTATTCAATTCTGGGCGCTGGATGTAGCTCAAATTCTATTTATAGAATATTGGGTTGTTATCGGTCGGTGGAAAAAGTATTTTTCTTATGAGGTTAGTTAAGCTCTTAAAATTAAAAGGATAAAAAGTTCCTTTAGAATTACATATAGCGTGATGTAATGGTTCGCGTCGTTGCCAGGGGCGCAACAACCCCCAAAATCCAGGGGGGTCGTTCAAATTGCTACATTAATGACTTACAAAATACACATGAGACATTTGCGTAGACACCTTTGGAAGGGAGTATCCATGGGACTCTAGGGGGTGTCCGGACACCCTGGACACCCCTTGTTGTTGCGCACCTGGTCGTTGGAATATTCCAGTACTTTGGGAAAAAACGATTTCGTAATGAACGCTTCCCAGGTAGCAACAGCACGTGTAGATTTGGTGGATACTAGGTTATTATAGTGGAACAGACGTGTGGAGAAATATAACACGTGGACCACACGTATTTCTGGGGGTTTTTGTACACCAAATGAAGTTCGTGCCTACACGTGTTGGTTTCGGTTACCATCCACGAAAAGAAATTCGTGCACAAATACTCGTGGCTTACACGTGTTGATTTCGGTTATCGTCTATACGTAAAGAAATTCGTGCACAAATACTTGTGGCCTACACGTGTTGATATCGGTTATCGTCTACGTAAAGAAATTCGTGCACAAATACTTGTGGCCTACACGTGTGGATTTCAGTTACCGCACACGTAACGAAATTCGTGCACAAATACTCGCCATATAGTATTTCACGTTTGCAAATTGGTCTACAGGAGGGTGTGTTTGCTAAGTGTACTGCACAAAATATAATTAATAAGGCACTTTATTATCTATGTACATGGTAAATTATCATAGGCGAAGATATTATGAAATGTAATTTTTTAACCTAAAGTTTATTTTACAAAGTTTTGTTTTTCATTCAGGCTGTTAAATAAGAGTTATTGAGGATTTTGTTATATTTATGTCAGTGTTAAGTATCTAGTTTGTTTTAGGCCCTTACCCAAGTAGCAAAGCCACGTGTAAATTTCATGGATATTTGGTAAATGTAATGGAATACAAGTGTTTCTTTGGGTTGCCGAACACGAAATTAAATTAGTGCAAAATTACACGTGACCTACGCGTGTTGATTCGGGTTACCGCACACGAGATTTAATTAGTGTTAATGTATACGTGATCTACGCGTGTTGATTTGGGTTAGCAAACACGAAATTAAATTATTGTAAATTTACACGTGACCTACGCGTGTTGCTTTGGGTTACCGCACACGAAATTAAATGATTGTAAATTTACAAATGATGTACGCTGGTTGCTTTGGGTTACCATACACGAAATTAAATTAGAGTAAATTTACACGTGACCTACGCGTGTTGCTTTGGGTTACCGCACACGAAATTAAATTATTGTAAATTTACACATGATGTACGCTTGTTGCTTTGGGTTACCGCACAGGAAATTAAATGATTGTAAATTTACACATGATGTACGCGTGTTGCTTTGGGTTACCATACACGAAATTAAATTAGAGTAAATTTACACGTGACCTACGCGTGTTGATTTGGGTTACCGCACACGAAATTAAATGATTGTAAATTTACACATGATGTACGCTTGTTGCTTTGGGTTACCGCACACGAAATTAAATGATTGTAAATTTACACATGATGTACGCGTGTTGCTTTGGGTTACCATACACGAAATTAAATTAGAGTAAATTGACACGTGAGCTGCACGTGTTGATTTGGGTTACAACATGAAATCAAATTAATTAATTAAATTTACACGTGATCTAGGCGTGAATGGAAGATTTACCACGGAATTTAACTTTTGTGATGTATCACTCCATCTTGTAAATATAGTACACTATCTGAGGTACCCGGTATTTCCCGCGAAAATATGCCTTTTTGTCTAATAGAAGAATGCTTTAAAAAAATATATCAAAATAAATTACTAAACATAATTAGTACAAATCACGTATAAAATTTAATATTTAAAAATGAGTATAAAATTAATTTGATTAAAGAAATTTAAATTAAAAATTACTCTTATAAAATAAAAAATACAGAGAACAATGTAATCGTTTAAATAAATAATTATTGACCGCTTAATACTGTAACCTCAACAAATTAACACCAAAAATGAAAATTACATTCCTCGAACTTCAATGCCAAGACTCGAGCCCGTGCCTTATCAAATGTCACTCATTAGACGAGTATCTTAACTAGTCTATTACACCATATGTTGCTTCTAAAAATAAACAACGAGTCTATCACCATCGACGAGAGTGACGCCGCACGGTGGTCGTACGTACCATAGTAGCCATTTTACTTTTCTCTGCTAAGCGATAGAACCGGATAAATTCGGTCGGTGTATTAGTTTAATTAATAGCTTATTTAATAGTATAAAAATTTCTATATTATGATAAATCCTTCAAGCAAGAATTCACCAAAGGTAGCATGAGCCTTTTTATTAAACTGTAAATTATGTTATATTCTTATGGTTAAATTAAATTTTGGTGTATTTCCATTAAGCCTTTGTAATTTCTTGTCCGACCGCATGGTAACATTCGCTAAATAATACAAAAAGGACATATATCATGGCACTAAGGTAAATATATTTTTCATGCTTTTTAATAATTGAAATAAGACATTGATTGGTTGGATTAATTACTAAAGCAAAAGTTCAACTTTATTATTACTTATATATATCTAAAAACCTTGTTATGGTTTTTTGATGGCGAAAACGTCAGATATGGTGGTGTAGTCTAGAGAGTGGTTATATTTTTGTTGCTTTTAAATTGAAATTAAGAGTTAATTTCAGTATTTAATACTTTTAATGGGAAAATCTCTTGCATGAAAACCTAAAAAAGGTTTATTGATGGTAGCAAAGTCTTTTATGGTGGTGTAGTCTAGAGAGCAGTTATATTTTTGTTGATTAGAAATTGAAATTAAGAGTTAATTTCAGTATTTAATACTTTTAATGGGAAATCTCTTGCATGAAAACCTTAAAAAGGTTTGTTGATGGTAGAAAAGTCTGTTATGGTGGTGTAGTCTAGAGAGGAGTTATATTTTTGTTGATTAGAAATTGAAATTAAGAGTTAATTTTAGTATTTAATACTTTTAATGGTTTGTTGATGGTAAAAAAGTCAGTTGTCGTGGTGTACTCTAGACAGCAGTTATGTTTTTGTTGATTACAAATTGAAGTTAAGAGTTAATTTCAGTATTTAGTACTTTTAATGGGAAAATGTCTTGCATGAAAACCTTAAAAAGGTTTGTTGATGGTAGCAAAGTCTGTTATGGTGGTGTAGTTTATAGAGCAGTTATATTTTTGTTAATTTCAGTATTTAATACTTTTAATGGGAAAATCTCTTGCGTGATGTCATTTAAGATTTTATTGACCAAAGATTTAGTAATTAGTAAGAACAATTCTTTCATTTGTTTTTATATTTGCTTACAGTAATTAAATCATTATAATTGACCAAAATGTTTAAATTTTAAAGGTGCTGTACGAGTAAATATTTGCTACATAAAAGCCCAGGAAACCGATATTGAAGAGATCATTAAAGAATGGTTGAAACAAGCGACCAATAGAATTTAAAGATCGAGCAAGGGCAAAGGTAAAAAATGAAACAAAACCTTAAACGCTGAACAACAAGTAGAAAACAACAAGAACAATGAGGATTGCGAAAAGTAATCATCTTGCTAAAATTTTGAATTTCATTTGACAAAATCGCCTGTAAAGTTTATTTGACTAATTTTTAATCAAAGGAAAACTGATTCGTTCATAATTGTACCACTATCCCACTACAATAATTTTTTTATTATACGATTTTTCGTTATGAATTTGGTTGTTTGAACTTGTTTCTTAAACAGTAGAAAAATATTAATAAGGCCTTATTGTATCGTTTATTTTCGATGTCAAATAATCACCGCAAAATATTTGTCAGCAACTATTAGACAAGTGTTTGATTGGTGTTGAGGAAGTGTAAGTAGGGTGTTGAGGAAGTGTAAGTAGGGTGTTGAGGAAGTGTAAGTTGGGTGTTGAGGAAGTGTAAGTTGGGTGTTGAGGAAGTGTAAGTTGGGTGTTGAGGAAGTGTAAGTGGGGTGTTGAGGAAGTGTAAGTGGGGTGTTGAGGAAGTGTAAGTGGGGTGTTGAGGAAGTGTAAGTGGGGTGTTGAGGAAGTGTAAGTAGGGTGTTGAGGAAGTGTATAATAAGTGTTTGGGTGCTGTTATTTAAGTGTAAGGTTGGTGTTCGAAGGGTGTTATTCTAGTGTTAACAAGTGTAACATTGGTGGTTAAAAGGTGTTAAGATAGTGTAAAGTCAGTATTTGAAAGGTGTTGAATAGGTATTTTTACTCGTCTTTTATGGTGTTGAGGAAGTGTAAGTATGGTGTTGAGGAAGTGTAAGTAGGGTCTTGAGGAAGTGTAAGTAGGGTCTTGATACAGTGAAAGTAGGGTGTTGAGGAAGTGTAAGTGGGGTGTTAAGGAAGTGTAAGTGGGGTGTTGAGGAAGTGTAAGTGGGGTGTTGAGGAAGTGTAAGTGGGGTGTTGAGGAAGTGTAAGTGGGGTGTTGAGGAAGTGTAAGTGGGGTGTTGAGGAAGTGTAAGTGGGGTGTTGAGGAAGTGTAAGTGGGGTGTTGAGGAAGTGTAAGTAGGGTGTTGAGGAAGTGTATAATAAGTGTTTGGGTGCTGTTATTTAAGTGTAAGGTTGGTGTTCGAAGGGTGTTATTCTAGTGTTAACAAGTGTAACATTGGAGGTTAAAAGGTGTTAAGATAGTGTAAAGTCAGTATTTGAAAGGTGTTGAATAGGTATTTTTACTCGTCTTTTAAGGTGTTGAGGAAGTGTAAGTATGGTGTTGAGGAAGTGTAAGTAGGGTCTTGAGGAAGTGTAAGTAGGGTCTTGATACAGTGAAAGTAGGGTGTTGAGGAAGTGTAAGTGGGGTATTGAGGAAGTGTAAATAGGGTGTTGAGGAAGTGTAAGAAGGGTGTTGAGGAAGTGTAAGTAGGGTCTTGAGGAAGTGTAAGTAGGGTCTTGATAAAGTGAAAGTAGGGTGTAGAGGAAGTGTAAGTGGGGTGTTGAGGAAGTGTAAGTGGGGTGTTGAGGAAGTGTAAGTAGGGTGTTGAGGAAGTGTAAGAAGGGTGTTGAGGAAGTCTATAATACGTATTTGGGTGGTGTTATTAAAGTGTAAGGTTGGTGTTCAAATGGTGTTATTTTAGTGTTAACAAGTGTAACATTGGTGGTTAAAAGGTGTTAAGATAGTGTAATGTCAGTAATTGAAAGGTGTTGAAGAGGTGTTTTTAGTTTTTTACTCGTGTTACTCACGTGGATAATAAATGCGTACACACGTGATTTAGGCGGACATGATCCATCGTGAACACACGTGGATGTAACACGTGAAATAAATTATTTCAAAACTCGTGTTACTCACGTGGATAATAAATGCGTAAACACGTGATTTAGGCGGACATGATCCATCGTGGACACACGTGAATGGAACACGTGAAATAAATTATTTCAAAACTCGTGAAAAACACGTGATTTTGCTACCTGGGTTATAATACGTGAAACTGTTCAAATTAAAGTTCTCGATTTTATCATGTCAATCCCACAGGCCCTCTAATATTTAAATAAGACGAAAAAGCGGAAAGCTATAGCCTAAAGACACGTTCACAAGATCGCCTAAATCGATTCAGTACTTCGTTTAAAACTAGTTTTAAACCAGATTTATATCAAGTTTATTCGCAATCCGCTTGCTATAACTATTTAAATACTGCGTTTAAACTGTCGTGTGACCGTGGCTTAAGTAACATTAAATATTAACTAAAGTATAAAGGGAATTTTCAGTACAACCTTTTTTCACAAGAAAATGCCAAAAATATCAAAATAAAAGATCTCTTAAATATTAAAAATCGTGTAACAATTCTACGATAAATCTGGCATTTACAAATCAGAGCACCTCATACCTAATAAATCTCTGAAAATTTCTTAACTCTAAAACAACTTTTTGAGATAAGATCTGATCTAACAATTTAAGACACCCTGTATATGAGCTAAACAAATGTACGTACAAGACCCAACAATTAAACGCCCACAACATTGTGCAAAAACTATAGACCAATTTTAACCTACACTATTTCGAAGAGTACCCAATCGATCAGGTTTCAGAGCAAAGATTAACCAATAGAAAAATATATAATAATACCACAATCGATCAGGTTTCAGAAACAAAATAACAAATAGAAAATATACAATAATAACCCAATCGATCAGGCTTCATAGCAAAGAATGACCAATAGAAAAATAAAATAACGCAATCAGGCAACAAATTAATACAGATATTTAGAAATCAAGCAAAAGTCAATCAAAACACTAACAGTAACACCAACAGAAAATGTAATAGCAAGAAGCGAAACACACCTTACCAAATGTTAACAAAGCACAAAAAACCACTGAACTGAATTTATCAATAAAAGTCAAACCAGCGCCACCGCATAAATACATGAACATTTGGTGGAAACCATGCCATTGAGACGTTTACCGTAACCCTTTGCACTCGGTCCGTTCCATAAGTCAAAAATTCATCACATACAATCGCAATTCACAAAAGAAATTTATACTACACCCAATGACCAAAAGAGGGCTCTTTTGGAGAAACCATTTCCCTAATTCCAAGAATCTGCGAACGCGGTGATTTCAAGAAACTGCGTACGCAGTGATTACACTTTGCCTCCAAAATGCGATTGCGTTCGCAGGCCAGACAGACAGACAGACGGATGGACCCACAGACAGACACACAGACCCACAGAAAGCCACGGTGATTGTAAAATTAGTATTCTCGTAAAATAGTCTTCTGTAAGAGTACGTGAATTTAAAATTTGATTCTATAAGAATGATGTATCTGGAACACTGTGCTGTGTTTAGCATTTGACGATAGTTAGTTTTGTAAACTAGGTTTTGCTATAGCATTTGATTATCAAAACCGGAATTTCCTATGCTATGCTATAACATTTTAAGTTTAAAAGCCCCGCTTGGCTATGCAATGATACATTCCAAAACCATTTTGATATTTTACTCTATAGCATATAACGATCAAATTACCCTTCGCTACGCTTTGCTATAGCATAATATTCAAAAATGTTTTTTTTCTGCATGTACGTTAAATCCTTGTTTCGTAAGGCACCGTTTTGATGTATAATAATCGACGTACTACACTTGAGAAATGAACGAAGGCAATCTTAACGTAATGAATTCATTAAGTTACATTGACTATAAAAGGGTCTGGTAAAGCTGATTTTAAAAGAGACAACGAAGTTGTTAAACTACTGAACACACCCATGCAGCGTCAATTGCTGAGGTTTAAGCCAAGTTTGGAACACTTTGTGGATTAAACGTCCTATTACAGAATAGTAGAACTAAAACTTTTTGTTTTTTTCAACGTTCTGAAAACCGAACCTTGAAATGATATAGTAGTTGATAATTATCGCTTTCTTATTTAAAACGATCTATCGAATTTACTTTTCTGGTTCACAAAATGTGTATTTATCCAGAGTTCAATTGAGTTTTTAAAACCAAAACTAAAACAAAAGCTAGTGTAAACATATAGTATGTGATTTAGCTAGGGATTTTATATTTTTAGGACACATAGAACGTGCAGTGGGTAACTTGACAATGGAAGTTTCCATGTCTTCAAGGTCATTCAAAATTTATCTCGAGAACAATTAGAGAAAAAAGTTTGTTTCAATTAGAAACATATTATCCGTCACATTTTAGGACAAAATAGCTTTGGGTTCACCTAATTAGACTTATAACCAGTCGAGAATTTCAGACAAAAACCGGTAGGGCTTGATGAAAATGATGTACCGGGGACTAGGTTAAAGGGCTCATAACTTGAAAAGTACTCATGCTAGAGTATCAAAATTGTCTAGATATACTCATCTGCTAGGGGTCTTTAGAATTAAAAAAAGATTGTCAAATTCGGATTGTTCAAGGTCATCCCGAAAATCAATGGCTTTAGAGAAATGACACTCACAAAAAAATAGAGTTGAGGGGGTCGGATGTCCCAAGAACACCCGGTATAACAACACTATTCGTCTGGATTGTTTTACTTATATGATAGCATAGCATAAGCACAGCATTTTAAAATTGCAAAGTATTTTAAACCCTACTTAAGGGTTTAATAAAACCTAAAGGTGGTTTCATTGGTTTTCGCGGAATTATGTTGAAAATAATAATTATTTCCCAATTTACTATTAAAGGACTTGCCTATTCTTTACTCACTCGCAGAACCACTCAACGGAAGACGCAAAAACAAACAATTAGATTCATACAAAGGCGCGAGCGTCTGCCGCGTACTGTTAGGGCCTGTTGCCATGGCGCCTGATAAGGTTCATTCGAAATCGTTTCTCAAAATCTCGCCATTAAAATGATAAAATAACGAAAATGAAATTGAATAGTAGGACCCTAGTGTATTATTATACCTCGTTATCAATCGCTAGAATGGACAAAGTATTTGATACGTATCTGTCTGGTTGATGAGAAACGATAATGGTGTCGGTGGCGTCAAATATTCCAGAGGCGGTGAAGTACTTGGACAACAAGTGGATTGTTGAAAGATCCATTGGAAACAAAATGAAATGATTGTCCTGTAAAACAAAAAAAAATCATTTTAACAATGAATTTCTAAAGATCCATTGGCACCAACCATGCTACGAAATTGCGCAATTGTTCTCAATGTGCAAAGCGCTACGTAATAGTAGGTGGCTTTCTAACTTCTATACATTTATAATAAAAGCGCACTATGGCCGATAGATGGCACGTTACACTTAACTGCAGAAACGATAGAGAAAGCCCCAATTAATGTTGTGTAGCGACATCTTCATCATACATGTACTTCTTCTTCATTTCATTTATTTTTGGTTCAAGTTTTTAATTAAATAAAATATGAAAATATGAAAGGTTAAATTAATCAAAATTCTACAGTTATGATGTAAATATCCTTTGTTTCGTGCCAAAATATGTTCAAACCCTTATAAATAGAAAGTGTCTCATTTCTTTGCAGCAAGAAAAGTACCATTTATTTTTGTATTTTCTAAATAGCCATAAGTTCAATGTTTTGTCATAAACAAAGCTGAGCTATGTGAATAGAGTTATTTTCCCCCAAAATATAGCAATATTATTAACGTAAAATTAACGCAAAATAGCGGTGTCGTTATTTCACTTTATAGAATGGTTTGTTTTAAAATGTTCTTTGATAAATGTGGTTTCGCACGCGTATTCAAAATTTGTCGAAATCTTCCCCATTCTAAAGGTAGAAACACTAAGCAGAAGCCTTTGTGATAATTTTAGGGATAGCCTAAACTCACAACCCACAATCAATTTAAGGTGAGGGAGAAATTAAAATCTATAGAGTTAGGAATGAAAACGATACTTGCCAAAATAGCTGCGGATTTGTTTTCGATGTTTAAAAATTCACCAAATTCAATTTTATGGTCATCAAAGTTAATTCTGTAAACAGTAAAATAAATGGGAAATTTCTTTATTTGAAATATGAGGCTGTGTTTGGTCACTGAAATCAGTACTGGGTTTGAGCTTTGACAAGCCCGTAGCCAGCGAGGGGAGTGCCTCAACGTGCGCCCTCCAAAATTGTCTGTGCCCCTTAAAAATATCATTGTGGATTTGTGGCCCTAGAAAAAAGTAATTAAACAAAATCAACAAAAAAATACTATTCACATATTAAATATAGTTAATTCCAACTGTCAAAAACTATATTATTTACTTTTGTGTACTTTGCTTTACTATATTAGTATCACTTTAACCATTTGAAGTTGAAAGTTTTAGCTGTAGCAGAAACAATAAAATGGCACGTAATCAAGTACAAATATTGATAGGACTAGAAGGTTAATTTGGCGTAGTACTGTAGTCTATATGCTATTGTATGGTTGCGTCGTTTATTCATTTTTACCCAAGTATACAAACTGCTGCTTATTTCGATTTATTCCCTCCGTGTAGTGACGTTCTATGGCTCATTATAGTATGACGTTCACAATCAGTGGCGCATGCACAATATATATTTTAGATTTCATTAATTATTATACATATCAGTTTTGCGACGGATGGATGGACGTCGAAGCTGTCGCATGTTTAGTCGGTGGTTATATCTCCAATGCATTGTGATTTCTATTTCTCAAATTCTTTCGGACACAGCCTTTATTCCGCTTTTGTGAGAATACGGCCAATTTAGATTCGCTGCTACTCGCACTAGAAGGCCTCCAGCTTTATGTTCCTTCCTCCTATGTTAACGAGCGTATGAGGAAATTCCGCTTGGCGCGCTGAAAGCCGGGACAACTCTTCGGGGAAAAATTTTCGAAAGAGTCCCACTTTTAGGAACCTTTTCCGTTATCTTTGCGAATTTTGTCAACGCTGAGTTTTTAATATGATTTGTAGTAAGATTTTAGCTTTATTTTAAGCTTATTTTAAGATCTTTGGTTCGCTCACAATCTTCTTTTAAAATCGACCAAATTGTAAGGCGAGGAATTGATTCCTTATCGAAAATATGCATCGGCGTTATCTTGCGCGCCTGATTGAAAAATATAAACATACATTCATGGAGCTTCTATACACGGAGAAGAAACTAGCGGTCCCCCTCTAGACAAAAATGTACCTCAGTGATAATTAAAATGTACCTGATATAATGAATGATATAGGTAATAATAAATCTAGCCAAAGAGTTTTGTCTCGTGTTGCCAAAGATAAGTTACTTTTCTTTTTCGGGGAATGAAAAACGGAAATTTAAGCAGTGTAGGAAGGATGCAGACCTTGTTAAGGATCTACGACCGCGTTCGATTCATGAAGATCATTCCTATTCAAAGTAACAAAATTCATAAATATGTTAAAGCGTATTAATTTACAAATATTACTAATATTCTTAGACCACCAATAAAAATTGTATCTGACAATTGCACATTAATATATCCACAACCGTTTCACAATTCTACCCAGTCGCAGTCCAGTATATCAATTGATACTGGAATTAAACGAGCTTATTCCATTAAGTCATTCTACTGCCCAATCAAAGCAAAATGTGAATGCAAAAAATTAAAAATATCAAAGTTTCATTAGCAGCAAGAACATTTTGACAGCCTTTTGAACTTAGCCGCTGAAAAATTTCAGAAACAAACAGGATTACAAGGAGGTAAAGAGATCGAAGGAGCAATTAGAAGCTTAAATTATACAAAATTAAGCTGGTTTGAAGGAGCAAACTATTTCAATGAATATAACATTAAAAATTTAGCTGACTACAATACAATTATTTCTAAAATTATAATGAAAGATGTAACGATCAAGTCTTTAGCTTCTCATTTGTTCTCAAATCCAGCATTTAAAAGACTGTCTAAATTGGACCTTTATTACTGCTCGGCCGAAATTCTCAGACGATTTTCAGAAGAACTTAGAAACTATTTAGGAAAGGAATTAATGGGTGGTGCCCTGGGATTGGCCTAGCTTATTAATATTATAACAGTCATTAATTTGTAACCCAAGAGGCAAAAATTACATCTGAAACTGCAAATTCCCAGAAACCAATCCCAAGCTTCTCTAAAATGACAAAAAGTGGGGAGATCCTTTTTTATGTGTCAGGATCGACAATAAACTCAATCTAAAAGTTTATTCAACCAACAATTTTTTTTACCAATGGTTTGTTACAAAGGAGGTATTCCTAAAACTGAACTCTCAAAAAAGATAGCCAATGTTGCTGATTGGACATTAAAATTAAATAGAGGTGGCTTAATTTTTGTCAATGAAAAAACTTATTTATTCTTTGAAAAAATTAATTCTCTCATAGAACCATTTTACTGTAGAAATTTAAACGAGAGTTGCACTAATGTTGACAGAAAGGAATTAGCCCTAAAATCTGCGTTATGTAATAATGATGTTAAAAAACTATGGAATGAACTTTTGTCACAATTGTTAAATTTTAAAAAAAGCTGCTACTTCATGACTTAGAAAAAACTATTTTATTCGGAGCTTTCGGACCGTGTCACTAGTTGGTCCTTTTCCTCCAACAAAGTGTAGAGAACAAACAAACGAATCAGGCCTTATGCTATTCACGTCAAATTTATCCAATCTACCACAACGTTCAATCCACTTGAGGCATTTCTCTTGTTTTCCCAATTTTTTGCTTGGTTTCGGAAATGGTATAAACTCGATATCGTTGTTCTTAATATACCGGGAATCGCTCCTACAACTACCATACACGCATTTTTTCTTTTTACCTTTCCTAATATTGCTATCCATTGTTTTAAAATTTACTATTCTTAGACTAAAACCTTTAGTAATTTTGTAAAGTAAAACAACGATACGAACCGAGGGTTAGTTTTAATCCGCAGCCCTCTTTGTGGTTTATGTGGGCTCGGCTTTTTCTACAGAAAAACTGGGGAGGGATGGAAATTTAGGACCCCTTTTTGAGGACAAATTCTGTCTAAGGTTTCTCAGTACTGTTCATAGCTAGAAGAGTGGGGGGGGGCAGTTTCTTCTCCATGTATAGAAGCTCCATGATAAATTCCACTAGTAAGTATTTCAAACTATATAATATATTTCAATAACTTGTCTTATATTAAATTTCATAGTTTTACATATTGAATCTAATTTCTTGTAACAAATTTCTCATAAAATTTAAAATTTCAAAACTTTTCGACTAACTGGTTTGTATTGTAGGTATTTAACTTTCTAAAATTTTTGAGGAATATTGTGCAACAAATTGTCAAGAAGAAGAGGAACTAAGCGATACATAATGGTTAGTACCAATTTATCAGTGCGTTGTTGATTGTTACAATCACAAAATAATACAGGACACTGTTTAGGTGGGGAGGCGGAGGGGTTAGCACTTTCGCCTCGCAGCAAGAGGAGCCGGGTTCGATCCCAACTTGTGGCACTGGGTGGAAACTCGGAACCACTCCTTCTGCGTTGAGTTTGCAAGTTATCTCCCCACTGGTTTAATAGTTTTTCCCCCGAGATCTTCGGTTTCCCCTTCCAAAAAACTTGTTGAGGGTAACGGTAATAGTTAGTGTAGGGAGCTGTTGGCTCGTATGGCTTGCAGGGCTTGCCACAACCCTCCTACGCATTGTAATCCGGCCAACTGAATTAAAGGCTTTAAAAGTCGCTTGATGACTTAGGCCTAGGGTGGTGCCTTGGGTATTCGCCTAGCTGATTATTATTATATTATTATTATTATAGCTTCGGTTGTATCACGAAATGGAACTTAATGAGGATCTCCGATGTTGGCAAGTATGATAATGGGGCTTCAACAAATGTTTAGTAGTTTCCAGTATTGTAACTCGGTGGATGAGAAAACCAGGTGCCTTTTAAAAAATTCTAATGCAGTGGTTACTTCAGCAGAAAAAATAACAAGGGCTCGACCAACATTATTTTTTCCCAAATTTGATGGATCCACGTGTTTCCTAGTCAATTTCCTGCTATATGAAGACTTGGCTCTCGAATATCTAATCTTAATATTGACTTTACGATAAAAAGTATTTGAATTGGAATTTGAATTCTTCACTGGTTTGAAGCTCATATTCCTTTGGAGTTCGTTCAACTCTTTAACTTATACCCAGGAAATGTCATCTGGCTGCTCTTCTCTTACTTTCGCCTCCAACAACTGCGACCTCACATTTTTGATTGCGTGACTTGGGTCGAAGCTAAGGAATAATTTTCTATTGCCATCACCACATGGATGGGGAACCTCTGCTTTGAGAATTCTAGCTTCCCGAGCAAACCTTCTAAAATAGGATCGCTTGGAAACTCGAGGAACGATAACCCAACAAAGTTTTTCTTATTCGTCGACTTACAAAATGTTACCAGTTTAAATTATGTTTTGAACAGTTTAATAATAAAAACGTAATAATTAAAGTAATAACATAATAACTAAAGTAAAAATTGAACCAAAGATGTATATACAGATATTTGATTTTGTGTTCTTAGTTGTACATTTTTAAATCTCCGAGGCTTATTTTCGATAAGGAGTCATTTCCACGCCTTACAAATTTGGTCAGTTTTAAAAGAAGATTGTGAGCGAACCAAAGATCTTAAAATTATAAACATAGGCTTAAAATAAAGATAAAATATTACTTTGAATCATATTAATCTCTGCGTTGACAAAAATCGCAAAGATAATGGAAAAGGTTCCTAAAGTAGGATAACATTAGAAAGGTTGTCCATGGTTTCAGCGCTCCAAGCGGAATTTTCCCGCGTTAATCAGCTTTTCCTCATACGTTCGTTAACATAGGAGGAACATAAAGCTGGGGGTCTTCTAGTCTAATGCGAGTAGCAGTGAATCTAAGTTGTCCATGGTGAGAATGACGGCACGCGCTTGTCTTCGAGGTTGAGCGATCTTTATTATCTTTTTAGTCAAAATTACGTGCTTTACAGTTAAAAAATGGAGAATTTGCATTTGAACAAGAACCAATCAACAATGAAGGAAATTTGCGTGTGCTTTTACGAATGCGATTGGACGATCGTGATTTGACTTCAACAAATCCATCACGCCGAATTCAAATTGTGGCATAAAATATTCAAAAACACTCCTGCAATTTATCCTTCCAATAACGCTATTGATAAGCTTTCTAAGTGTGATAAAATGATCTACCCTCACATATTTACCTTATTAAAAATATTCACCTTATGTGTCAGTGAAAGATCCTTTTCAACCTTACGTCTATTATAAACCTAATTAAGATCTTCCATGACACAGTCGCGCTTAAATGGAGTGGCTATGCTTTTTGTACATAGAAACATTAATGTATCCACAACGGAAGTCATTCAAGAGTTGTCGAAAAAGAAAATAAAACTTGATTTTGTTCTTTAAAAAAATAATTTTACTACACTTCGGGATTTTATTAAATTTTACATAAATCTCGCTGTTTTTCTTAAATTTGGGGGGTGCTCCTCTACCTAAAAATGTTTTGGGACTCATCCCGCACCCCCCACTGGGGGCGCCACTGTTCTCAATTTGTTCTCAGTTAACACCTTTTTAGTCCTGTTATCGACTCGCATGAGATTAATCAAGGTATGGATAAATTTGTGGCAAAAACACCAAAATAAAGACCGAACTAAGGTGATTGGAAATTAAGCTTACGTTTAAATTCAATGTATATCGATTAAAACCACTTGATCCAATGTCAAACACCAGTGCTCATTTAAAGTATTCATAGCCTCATAGGTCTTAGGAAATAAATTGATTTTTAAGGGTGCCCCCTTGAGTAAAAAATCTTGGCTACGGGCCTGAGCTTGGATTTGTTCGATTGAGTAAATTAAAAAAAACAATAGAGCAATTAATATTCCTTTTGGTCCCTTGTAACAGTGCTTATTTCCTGTAGGACAAATCTAGCATGCGATGTTTTATGAAGGGGGGGTTGTTAGGAAAAGAGGGGAGTTAGGTATCTAGTTAACCGATCATTTTGTGAAGCCTTATTTCCGAAATATAACAGTAAGTAAGCTGATATTTCGTGTTTCTTGGTACGGTCAAGAATGTATTTATTTATACTCAAGAAGAATGAATATGTCGAGACTATCGACGGACACGTTGAGGCCCTAACCCCGTCACGCTAAGGGAGGGGGAGGGGAAGCAGGCGGTCTCATTTTTTGCGTCCTCGCAGCAGCGTTAATCGCGTCGAAAAACGTAATTTTTAAGAACGAATGAGATTGCAGTATTATTTGATTTTATTAACGCGGAGGAGCATACCGGGGGCCCCAACGGGTGGAATTGGAGAAACGCTAAAAATAATATCGACATATTCATTCTCCCTGAGTATAAATAAATACATTCTTGGTACGGTGAATGTATTACCCACAAACTTCCATTACATCCGGAGCTACTGGGGAATACAGACTGGCAGCACCAAGGATGATCTACTACTTAAGCTGCGATATTTATCTAATTGTTTAGCGAAATATTTTATCATAAGAACGTTAAATGCTAAAAGTTAAATTTTACTCCAATTTATTAGTTTCAAAAATTAAAATACTTAAAAATGTTAAGTTTCTTTCATACTTATTAGAATCGTTTCAGTCCACAACAAAATACTTACTTAACATTTATAACTCTTTCTATAAAGTCCCCGGCGTAAACGAACTTTTTTGCTTGGTTGGCTATATACCACGATTCCTGAAAGGAGTTATTTTAATCAACATTTTAAAAATTCTTGATTATAAAATTTATATGTATAATATAAATCGGTTCAAGCTCTTCGGTTTCCCCTTCCATAAAAACTTGTCTAGGTTAACGGGATTTAGTGAGTGTAGGGAGCTCTTGGCTCTCGGGGCGTGAAGGGCTTGCCACCATCCTCCTACGCATTGTAACCCGGCCACCTGAATTAATGGCTTTAAAAGTCGCTTGCTGACTTGGGCCTAAGGTGGTGCCTTGGGTATTAGCCTAGCTGATTATTATTATTTTTATTATTAATATGTAATTATAAAAGAAACTAGAGCGCTAGTGATACTTACCTCGACAGTTCCAAAGTTTACCGGAAATTCGTGTTGATATCTAATAAAAAGATGACGACAACTTTATATTTAAAATAATATTCAATATATTAAATTACATTCAATAATATTAAAATGTCTGTTCAAAATATATTTAAAAATAAAACCTATTTATTTTCTTACTTATGGCTTTTACAGGCCTGATACTCACTTACACAGTAGAATTTAGTGAGTTTAGTGACTTAAAAGTTAAAAAAAGTGACCGAAAATCTACCCAAAATGGTAAAAAAATAGTTTTATTGCGTTTTTTGACACAACCAAAATATAACCATAAGAAGTTATCACTTAGTCTAATTCCACTTCTACAAAGTTTTTATCACTAATAGCTTTTTTCAACCGCTCATTTGCTAATTAAAAAACAAATTAAAAGCGAACGGAGGTTGATTTTGTTTTATTATTTGTAAAAAAAGGGTTGTTAGACAGTTTTCCAACGTTCAATGCTAAAGAAAATTAGAAAAAAGTGATAAATAGTAACTTGTTTTGGGAAGAGTGACTTTTAGTGACAGATTTAAAAAATAGTGATTTTAAAGTTAACAGAAAATTTGGGTGCAGCTATAGCCTCTATTTTCAAATCAACAGATGGTATTCTCTACCTATAGAGAGAGCCTGCAAGTGCAAGGAGAGCCATGTGTCTTGTCCCTAAGCTTTGAAGGCGATATTGTTTTATTTCCTTAATTGGTTATTTAGGAGAGAGCTATTTTGAACCTCAAGACCAGACTCAAACAGTATTCAGATTTGCGGGATTATATTTCGCGACTATTTAAATTGATGCTACTTTAAATAAAATGAAAAACTACAGCATTCGCTTCCAACTGATTTTTATTGAAGCCTTATTAATCTATATTGTTTTCATCGGGAAAACTAACTTTCAGTAATAGTTCTTTTTATAAAATAACCTTGGCCATCTTGTTGAAATGTTGCCTCCCCGCTGACAGGAGGTACGAGTTCAGTAACTCAAATTCTACGAATTCGGTGTTATACACTTAAAAAGTAAGGTGAAGGTAGTAGTATTATAATCGCCGGCTGTCTGGCGAAGAGCGAGAGGTTGAAAAGAATAGACAGGCGAGCCCCCGAGCAACCCCGTCCCAAACTCAGCGGGGTGCCAACAGGCAGGCAGAAAATGTCCCGGCCGCAGAAGCAGGCACGACGCTCAATCTTCGCCAAAATCATGTATTGCGGGAAGTATAAATGCAAGGGGAGTGTTGCAGGTAAGAAAAATTCAAGGCGGACAGGCAGAAGAAAAACTGGGCCTTTAAGCCGAAAATGAGATACAATGCTTTTAACGTAATTAATTACAGTAAATTTACATACTTGATAAAAATAAATACAACTTACACAAATTAATTTTATAGTATACACGAATATTATACACTAATTAACATTGATTTCTACACAATTAAAAACCGCGAAATTTACATTTTTAACAAGCTTAGAAAAGATAAGTCATTAATTTTCTTTTATTAAAGAGACTTTCAAGAGATCCTCTATAGTCAATTTAAAATACGTAATTCAGTTGCCGTTCATTGAGACGCCAAAGTTACGACTGAATGACTTATTTCAATTCGACTAGGTCTTTCTTGAAAGTCCCTTTAACAATTCAAACAGGCTACGGCACACATTATATCAGGCCTTTCTAGAAAGAAATGTGGCCATTTTAATGTAACTGTAATGCCACTCTTTTTTACTACCAGCGCGTACTTGACTTGTAAGGAGCTTCAGTTTTTCGTGATGCATGCCAAATGTAAATACTGACGTATAATTCTACTTTAAACCAGAAGTTTAAAATAATAAGTGCAGACTTGGATATATAGAATTTAGTACATGTCTGTTTTATAAATTCATTAAGAGAATTAGCTTACATAGAACGTTGCAAACGCCTTTAACCGTTCAATTTATTATGTATTTATAAAAAAAATTAATTTAACATATAAAACAGCATATTAATTAAGGTTATAACATTTTGCGAGTAGCAGTTTGAAACATAAAACTGCAGGATCCAGTTACGACAGCATATGAGACGTCTATACAGGGCTTCCACATTTGACATCTAAAATTTCCCTAATGCGATAATTTCATTAAATGAAAAATCCTATTTTTCGCGTTTTTGACATAGAAATTCACATTTTTTATCTCTCGCTCTTAATACTAATTTATATAGATATTCAGATAAATTCTGAAAATGAAAACAATTTATTACAAAATTACTTACATTTGAATAATTTTGCAAAAACATATCCTCAAAAGTTGCATATGGATATTTAGATCGTGACTTTCATTACTATCAAAATGCCCGGCTTTTTAGGAACGCATTAAAAATATTTTTTATATCTGTGACTCTTAACATATCCATGGACTAAATTTACAATTAAAGTAGACTAAAACCGGCAATGGTATCAGAAAAGTTAAAAATTCCCTGTATTCCCGTGCAAAGAACACTTTTCCCTCATTTTCCTCCGCGAAAGGCCGGTTTCACTCGCTTTTCCCGTTTTCCCCCTAAATTGCATTATTCCCTTTTAGCGTTTTTGAAGTTTGAAAAATTCCGGAAAAAGGAAAAATTTCCCCCATGTGGAAGCACTGCGTCTATAGCATTGAAAATCAATGCCAGAAATAAGCGTTTCAAAAATATGGTGCCTTATCAAGCAACATAACTCAGCTCATAGTATCAAGGTTTCTTAAGAAACCTTGGTAGTATGTCTTTTTCTTTCGAATTTTTTTCCCACAGCCCTATTTTATATCCATGGGGGCCGATTTTAAAATTCATTTTAAATATTTCCATTAGAATATGCATAATTCTGAACTAAACACGCGTACTCCTTTTTTATCAGTTTACTGTTACAGTTTCAAAGCTCAAATTTAAGGAAAGGGTTTTAAAATATATAAAAGGTGAGGAAAATCGATGGAAATTATTTAAGAAATATATTTTTCTTTTTACAATAATTCAAAAAAATTACTCTTTAATTCTAAAACATTTTCAATATCTGCGCCTTCAGCCCTTCATAGATCCCAACTACTCCCCTTTAAATCAACCTTCCAACTGCTTTGATAAAAGAATTTTTTACCTCTCCGAGGGGACAAAGTCCCCTAGGAGGGGTTATACAACGACCGTGTCTGTCTGTGGGTGGGTGGGTCTGTGGGTGGGTCTGTGGGTGTGTCTGTCTGTCAGGACTGCGAACGCGTTCGCATTTTCGGTGCAAAGTGTAATCACTGCGTACGCAGTTTCTCAAAGGGTTGGCAAAACCACCGTGTGACGGTGAGCGTTAACGGATGCATTTGCGATTTGGTTTGGATGGTGTTTTTTCGCTCACCGTCGTGACGGTTTGGTGTATTACGTTTTTGTAATGTTTGTGCGTAGGTTGTGAGTGTTGAATTTGTTGTGTTTGTGTTCTGATGGATGTGCATGTTGAGTCTGTTGTGTTTATATGGGCGTTTTCTCTCCAACGTCTTCTTAATGACTTTGGGACGGACCGAGTGCTGAGTGTAATGCTACCTCTCAACGTCCAATGGCAGGGTTTCCACCAGTTGTACACGGTATTCGTCTTAGTATCAATTTGCGATCGCATCGGGCGGGATTTGAACCCGAGACCTTCTGATTGACAGGCGGACGTTCTACCACAGAACCACCGACACTTGTTACGCCTTATTGAAAATTAGACCTTCAGCTTTATCGGAAGCGTATTTAATAGAGTACGAAATTTTGGTTTAATTGAAATAGAATTGAAATTGAAATTATTGCATCGAAGAAATTCTAATTTAGCGTTTCTCTATTGATTAAAAACAAATGCGCCACCCAGGTTTCGAACCCAGACCATTCGGCTTGGCAGTCGAGCGCTCTACCACAGAACCACCGATAGCTGCTTAGATTCACTGAAATTAAGACAGGCATCGTAAGCATAATAGGTAATAAAGTCTTTTTTTATTAATGAATTTATGAAGGCCTAATCTGGTATTTTTTAAAGGTTAAATCTTGTTTTAGCGCAGTCAGCCGAGATTAGAGGGTTAAAGGGTAGACCCTGTGGGTGGTCCACTTTTTTAACGACCTATATATAGTTCTGTTAATTCAAAGGAGATAATTTAACGTTAATTGCTTTAAGAGCTGGCGGTTAGTCAAGTGGCTCTCTGTGCTTTGTTGATGGTAAGGTTTTTGCTTCTTGTAAATACATTTGGTGTGGATATTTGGATATCTACGATTTCTAACGCAGTCAATGATTTCTTGGGTGTGCGAGTCATTATATGATTTTGGAAATTGGACGGCATTGGTCTTTTTCATGTGGTATGCGTCACAACGTCAACAGGAAGTGAACGAGTCGTCCACTACCAGATATCTACGGTATCTTCATCAAGGGCGAGTGTTGAAATAAAAAAAAATGAGCGTTAAAGATGCGGCAAGTATTTCGTAAGCGAGTAATTCCAAAAAGCCTCTGTAGATATTTCTTTCATTAAAATTTGCTTCGTATTATATTTAACTGATAAACTTGTTCTGTAAAAGGGTTTAATTCAATTGTGCATTGTTATAGTACGTCTAACTTACTGTTGTAACTACTTAACTTATGATATTCTGAATAAATTAAAATTGGTCGTTTCGTCTCAATTATTTTAATTATAATTAAAATTTTATACCGGGCGGGATAGAAATGGGTTAATATTTTTAACAAATAACTCTAAATTGCGGAGATATATCTTTAAGGGTTATCTCGAGAAATTAATACCACTAGGGACAATTCTTCCGAGGAGAGGTATATTTTGGCTTGCCAACTTGTTATTTTATACGTGTATTGGTCAAACTGAACGTAATTTCAAAAAACATTTACCTCAACATAGAGGCCATCTAAATAGATCAGAATGGGAAATACTATTGGTAGCATTTCATAATAAAAATATTAAGCATCTAAATGATTTTGAAAATTCGAAAACTATAGCGCGACCTAATAAGTGCGCGAGACATTCTGTTAGTCTTGTTGACGGCGTTGACACCGGCGAAACTACTCGACGATTTTACTGTCTCATTTTCTGGTTTTCAAATGTCTTTTTATAAAATAAAAATTTATTTGCTTAATAATCTTGTGTTCCTTTATGCTTTATGGTTTTATTGTTTATTTTCACGATACGCTTACTTAAAAATGCACACAGGGGGAAAAAGCACATGGACTAACAGAAATGGCTAGGCTTATAGGGCTAAAAATGCTGATTTTTTCGAAAATTTATAAAACTCCTCGATCAATATTCTTTCGATCACAGGCAACTTACCGAAATTTATAGTAACGATTGTAGTCTCCAACAATTTCCATTGTGGGGTAGGGCTCCATAATTCTGTTTAAAGAGCATCAAAGAGTTCGTTTGAAATCTAATTGGGATTTTATGATTTTCGGTAGGCAGCAGTTACTGGAAGTGATATTCGAGTTCCTCTCATTTCACGCTCATTTCAGAGGTTAAATTGGAGCTTCTCTCATTTCACGCTCATGTCAGAGGTGAAATTGGAGCTCCTCTCATTTCACGCTCATGTCAGAGGTGAAATTTGAGCTCCTCTCATTTCACGCTCATGTCAGAGGTGAAATCAGTGCACCTCTCTTTTCACGCTCATGTGAGAGGTGAAATTGGAGCTTCTCTCTTGCGTGCTCTTTAGAGAGTATAATAGGTGCTAATCTCATTTTCCTCCCGATCTTTTTGAAAACCATAGTTAACCGCTCAGTTTTACGCTAAATTACAAAAACATGATCTGAACATTTACAAATAATCTAACCAGTGGTAGACAGTTTGAAACCATGTTACATCTCTTACGAAAACGTTCGCGTTAAATGCGCTTGTAAACTTATCTTACATTAAAAGAATTCAAATTTGAGAAATTAGAGAAGGCATTAAGTAATCAAACAATCTTATACGAACATTTTCGGGGCTTCCAAATTTTGTAAAATATTTCTGTCGAATAACTTCTAAAAATACAGCTAAGCTTTAAGGTAGTGTGGACTTCTAATCTTGGCTGTTAACTTTGAACTAGATGTAATCCTTGAACAGAAGCTTAAAGCTTTTTAAATATTGAGCTTTCGGGCATTTTAAGGTGGACATGCCAGAGCTTTAAAAAATTTACATTTATCGATTCAGTCGCGCACATTTCAGCGGCATATTTGACCGTTTGTTTATATTCGTAAGAGTGAAAGCTAATGGTAAATTTTTGGTCTCAAACAAAACGCCATCAATATTAAACATGCATAAGCTGTTTATACGATTGGTTTGGTCAAAGCACATACTCCGAAAGGAGAAACACATTTAAATTATTGGATCGATTGAACCAAGAATACGTGTTGATTCTAGTTTCATAATCTAAAAATCGTTGATATACGGCGCCAACAATATACGCCAGGCTTTACTTAACAATAGTTTCTTGTCAGTGGGATGTTTTAAATAGTCCTTGCAGATCATTCAGGTCGCAATTTTCAGGTCACTGAAGATATTCAGTTAGTCAGATCAGATTAATATTGGGGAAAGTTTTGATCGATATCAACTGAACTGGTAATATCTGAACGTATATGCGGATTATCTGATATCTGATGTGTCATAATATTTTTCGGTCTCTTTTTGCTCTAAGTCAAAACAAACCTTTAAACAATACAACAAATAATGGTTTTATTACGTAAATATAGCGTAGTAATCTAGTTTACTAAAGTAGGTACTTTTATTCATATTGTCTACTCTGCTATTTCCGTAAATAATAGCTGATATTATCTTAAAGTGTCGGCTCCATGTGAAGTAACTCTTTTTTTCAACAGATGTCGCTAGCGTCGAACTCAAAACAAGATACTTAAGCTACAGTTTAACCCAAAATGTGGGGCATAAAAGTACCCCTCACGTTGATTGGCTCGTTTGTAAATTAGACAATAACATAAATTATAATATTTTTTAACAATATATTTTATATTTGATATATAATTCAGGTTAAACTCCCCTAAGTATATTATAAATGGTCTAGTTATAATAACAATAAATGGTTCTCTGACGACGGTATTGTTTAGCCATGGATTAAACAATAAAGGATGTTCCACGAGCAAAAAAACGCAAAAATACTCTGTAACCTTGCCACCTAGCGGCGCCAGCCCGCAAACCGGAAATTGTTTTCTATCCAGGGGCAAACAAACGGGCGTGCAATTCCATGCTTGATTATCTTAATATTTACATTCATTTTAATATGTATTCGGCTTTATTTTAGGATATGAAGCTTGGCAGATTCAGCCTTTTAACTATTTACTATTTGTAATTTGAAACGAAATTGAAGATTGATAAAAGAAGCGTGTTTTGATCCATGTGGTTTTAATCTTCAACTAAAAGAGGAGACGAAAATCACGAAATTCCGAAAACCCGCGAAATCATTTAAAAAAATACGAGATGGCGCTACAAAATCATATCCGGTGCCCCTAGGGGAGTTAAGCGCGGGGGGGGGGGGGAGGAAACACGTTACGACCGAGCCAACGCGAACTCAGCATTCAAATCTTAGCTCGTGGAACATCCTTTAGTGTTTAACCCATGGTTTAGCTATTTTAAATTTTAGCTTTCTTTGCCATTAATAAATAATAATCAGCTAGGCTAATACCCTGAGCACCACAATAGGCCCAAGTCATCGAGCGACTTTTAATGGTTTTAAACATGTGGCTGGGTTACCATGCTTTCCATTAATGCCGTTTTTTCGAAGAATCAGATAGATTCATTGTCATCTCAAATAACAAGGGCTGAAACGACTCGCGATTCTACTGCAATTTCTAAAGGATATATCGGTTTGATAAAAATAAGTGTTGGTTGCACGAAAAATCGATAGTAATAAAAACGAATGAATGTGGGCTTGTTTTGAAGCCCAGGACGTTCTCTTTCCAAAAATGTCATGGTTGAAACAAATTTCCAAGCCTAAGTGTATTAACTTTGAGTCTGAAACTAACCTTTTTCGCTCCCCAAAATCCTGAAATTTTCGGCGAATTTCTCTCCTCCGTAGCACGAGCAATTTGGGGCTAATCAAAGCTGTAGTTTTATTCCTAAAATAGAAGGAACTGAAGTGGAGGGATTCTGTTTTCAAACCAGAGGTTTTTAATCATAATATTAGGCTTATTATCGAAATAAAAAGTATTTTTTTACGCGCGCGACCCGACGTTTTAAGAAGAATTTACAAGGAGCCTTCGGTTTCATATCGTTTTTTATACTACATAGGCTTGTGTATGCCTATTTCAATTACTACTGCGTAGGACTTTTTCCTGGGTGTTAAATCAACCTGCTTTTAATCCCAGATGTAACGAAATGTATTACAGACAATTAGCCAATGATACGCTTCGCATTTTTTGACGTCATGGGTGCCGAGAAGTCTGGAAATTCACCGAAAAACTCGATTTCCACCATTTCGATTTCTTTTTATAATAATTCAAAGACCACTTAACCGATTTTGATGAAATTTTCTGTACTTGCTATAAAATGTTTGCTCTTTCTAATGAACCATTAATTAGCCATAGCTAAAATTTCGTGCAACCAACACTTTAATTAATTAAAAAGAAAAAAACCCCGGCTCTTCTCCCAGTTACAATAAAAACCACTACTGCCAGTCTCCTTTTCGGACGGGCTCGTTCCAAAAATAACGGGCGTTCTCGACAAAAAATTGAGCGGAGCGCGCGTAATGGCTGGAATTCAAGTCACGAGTTTTTTCTCCTTTACTTTGATTCAAACATTTTAGGTATAAGAAAGCTTCATTTTATAATGGACAAACCACGATAAAAACTACAGAGCCGGTAAACGATTGTCAATACATACGGAAGAAAGAAGACTGAAGAATAGGGATGTGCGAGTAGTGGTTTTTGGTGATCGAGTCGGGTATCGAGTACTCGACAAGCTTTCGTCGAGTAGTCGATTCGGGTAATATTTTGGTCGAGTTGGGTACTCGAGTACTCGATTAAGCTAAAATTTTTCCTTATTCGAGTATCGAGTATTTAAGAAAAATCGTTCGGGTACTCGAGTAGTTTGAAAAATCGCCCGGGGTTGTCGATTAAAGAAAAACCAGTAGCTAATTAAAGATTTTAATTAATTTTAATAACTTTAAAATCTAAATTAACTTAATTATATTATTCTTCTACTTAGCTTTAACATAGTTCCGTACGGTTTTTAATTGTTAAAAGAATACGTTAAGCCTAACACCCGAAAAACGCCGCCGTCAGAGTCGTGAAAAACCGCCAAGTGAAGCTCGATTCGAAACCGAAACTTCAGAGAAAGTTCTAGAAGTACAGGAAGTCCGCCTTACTTGTTACTACTACCAATTCAAAGCTAGCCGTCGTACCGTATGCCTAAGAGTACCAGGTAACGGTGGCATTTATTTATTTATTGAAGATAAAATAAAACGCTTCATCGGTGGAGAAAAGGGCGACGAAGAGAAAGAGACTCTTTTAGAGGGGGAGTGGGGCGTTTATTAGACGATTACACGACGGGCTGAATATTATCGACGGGGAAATAACTCGACGAGTTTAGCAAGCGGCTTATTCGAGTAGTCGAGTACTCGAATAAGGCAAATTTTTACTACTCGATAATCGACGAGTATTTAAATTTTCTTATTCGAGTTCGAATTTCGAGTACTCGACCTCAAAAAAACGTCGGGTACTCGATGATGATCGAGTACTCGCACACCCCTACTGAAGAATGAAGATGAAAAAGAATTTTCTTTCAAATACGAAACGCGTCGCCAGGCTGACAAAAGTCTTACAAGCGAAGAAAATAGAGAAAACTGATGCTTACCTAGTACTGTTATTATAACTATAACCTACAGCTCTCACCCATAATGTGAACGAGTCGATGATGGAATAAAAGTGTCAGTCAGGGCATTTGAGTTTTCCCCTCTTACCAAAAAAAAGTTCGTGGAACCGATGACAAAATATAGGCGGGGGAACTCTCTTTCATACCCATTGAACTGGTACTTTTCCACTATTTCACAATGTGTTTCAAAAATTGGCGACAACCAGGCGACGGTCATTTGGTTTGGTTAATTATTGCTGTCCGCGGAGACGATAGAAAGGGGTAAATTACAATGATCGCCTTCTCTTGATTCCCCGCGATATTCTCTTTCTGTTGTTAGAGGCGTTTCTTTGCTCCCCTCCATTTACGCGCTCCCCTAATGCTGCGCGATGAACAACCGAACTACAACACGACAGCATCTCTTCCAATGAAGTCGCTGTAGCTCCCCTCCATTTACGCGCCCCCTAAAACTCTACAGCGATGCGACGGACGGACAGACAGCACGACAAGCATGTTTTCCATTGAACATGGAGCTTCTATAAACGGGAGTCGAAAGTTCCTTCCCCCTCCTAACTTTCACAGTGCTATGAGTGAGTCGAGCGGATTTGTCTAGTTTTGCGGGCGGGATGTTTCTGTCCCCCTTAGACTGAACGTAGAGCCCATGTAAACAAAAAAGATGGTCGCTATCAGAAGTTGTAATTTTTCACTAAGCCTTGCATAAAGTTTTATTGAGATTTATAATTTTGTTTTAAATTGCAAGTAAATTTGTTTAAAATGGATAACAACGTGAAAGTTAGGAAAGGAAAGAAAAAGAAGTGTGTTTATGGTAGCTGCAGGAGTGATTCTCGATACCCAGCTACATTTAATTTTAAAGATATTAGCTTTATCCCTTTTCCAAAACCCAGTAAGAAATTGGAAAGAATGCAAAAATGTCTAAAGTGGATTGACCACTGTGGAAGATTAGATAAATTTGATGTTAAAAGTATAAGGTCAGACTCTTATGTATGTTCCCTGCATTTTGTTGGAGAAAATGGTCCAACTGTAGATAATCCTGATATATTGGACTATAGAAATACAGAGGAATACAGGGTATGCCCATTTATTACTTTTTTGATTATCTCATGTTAATTAATTTTTCCTTATAAATATGTAGATTTACAAGAACCAATATGATTTGTATGATCATCTTGATGTTTCAAGCTCAACACCTCCGGTATTGCTTTTGCCAAATTCCCTTCAAGCCATCAAAGACCTGCAAATTGATTCTGTACATCAACAACTACTGGATGTGGAAAACGTTATGCAAATATCTTCTACAACAGTTATGGAAATAAATTGCGAGAATAATTATGGAGTGTTATCGCAAGATAATAATAATACACCTAAGTTGCTTCCAGAAGTATTTGAAAATAACAATCCACAAAATGACTCTGTTCATCAACAACTACTGCATTTGGGAAATGATATGCAAACATCTGCTACAACGACTATGGAAATTAACTGCGGGGATAGTGATGGTTTGTTATTGCAAGATCAAAATAATACACCGAAGTTGCTTCCAGAAAAGTGTGAAAATTTTAAAATATCTGCAATTAATCCTATGGATGATTTATTAGTTAATTTTTCAAATGAATTTGCAAAAAGGGTTCCAAGTGGATGGGCCTTTTCCTATGATAATGTGAAAGAAAACCTAAATTTTTTTAAATTTTCCAGTGAAGAAAATAGCGTAACTATTGCACTTTCAGTTAAGTTATCGCAGATAAAAAGTGAAAAGCATATCATAGCGTTGAAAGTTTTAAACAAAATAATATCGCCTAACCATAAAGCAGCTGTCACACTTGAAAATTTTTTTAATGAGCCTGATGAACTGAAAATAGCTAATATTGTACGAGTTTTAAGTACGTTAGATGATTATGGCGTTTGTTCCGGTATTCACAAGACTAAGTTTACAGAAGAATTTGAAAACAGCAGGAAAAAAAATGGTTACTTTTGTAGGTTCGATAACTCTTTACATTCAAACAATTGTGACTATTTAACATGCCAAAACATCTGTCATAGTTGCCGGAATTTGAGGGCCTCTCTTGAAAAGAGATTATATAGAAAGAAAAAAGACACGTCTGTTAAATTTAAACGTTCTTCTTTATCTGGGAAATCTCGTAATCAGCTAATAGAAAATATTAGAAAACAAAAGAAAAGAGAATATTATTTAAACGCCAAAAACCGAAAACTAAAACATTTAAACCAAGAAATTAGGTCAGAAGGTCAAATTTTAAAAAATAAGGATAGCAACAATCTACTAATGATATTAGAGAAACATCGCAACGATTTTCCCAAAGATTCGGATAAACGCCTTTTCGTGGACCAACAAATGGAAGTTTTGAAATGTAAAAGTAAGAGAGGCAGGCGCTGGCATCCGAAGATCATACAATGGTGTTTGTATTTACAAAGCAAATCAAGATGTGCATATGAAGCATTGGAGAGAAGCCAATGTTTTGAACTACCCTCTCAAAGAACTTTATATAATTATGCGTCCCATTTCGGAGCTAAGTCTGGATTTGTAGATCAGGCCTTCGTTGATTTAAAAAGTTCATTTGAACGGAAGTGCCCTGAAGATCATCAAAAATATGTAAATCTTTTAGTTGATGAGATCAAAATTAAGGAAGATGTCGTATATAAAAGCAATACGGGGGAATTAATTGGTTTCGTAGAATTAAATGCTTATGGAAATTCAATCATCAATGAAAGTCGCATACTAGAAGCTTCAGACACTATCCCAGTTGCTACTCACGTCCTACAGATAATGGTACAGAGTATCACGTCCAACTTTAAATATTCATTGGCGCATTTTCCAACAGACAACATGAATAGTGATATGTTGTACAGTATTATTTGGGAAGCCATATCTAAACTTGAGTATTGTGGTATAAAGGTGCTCTGCGTTACTAGTGACGGTGCTAGTACAAATAGAAAAGTGTTGAAAACATCAGTAGATGAATCTGGCTATAAATGCCCAAACATTTACGCAAGGGATGAAGATCGAGATCTCTACTTTATTTGTGATCCACCACATCTAATAAAAACAGCGAGAAATTGTTTTTACAGCAGTGGTACGTCACATTTCCATTCTAGAAATTTGTACAAAAATGGAGAACCCATATATTGGAAATCTATCTGTGACATTTTTGAAGAAGATATTCCTCGTACAATAAGGCAATTACCCAAATTAACCTTAGACCATGTATATTTAAGAGGAGCTTATACCAAAATGAAAGTGAACCTCGCTGCGCAAGTACTAAGCGATACTGTTGCTCACGCTTTAGAAAAGAGATACGGAAGTACACTGAAAGAAACAGTAAAACTAATTCGTACTCTAAACAAATTTTTTGATTGTATGAATACAAGGAATTTCATGGAAGGAGTACGTAAACGAAACCCAAATCTAAAACCCTATACTGGCATAGATGACTCAAGATTGAAAGTAAATTAGTTCATTCTAGAATGAATTGACATTAACTGAGAATATGCAGACGCAAACTCTCTGCCCTCATCCCATTCAGAAGGTATTCTTCATTTGCATGGAGAAAGAAAGCCTGCCACTGTTAGCACACGCTGTGTGGATGGCACAGCGCATATTAGCTTTGGAAAGACGAGAGGCGTGGTTTTTATTCCAAACAAGACGAGCGTTCATACCCTCAAATAATGTTAATTCATTTTTGGTTCATTATATATATGCTATAGTCATTTTCTATTTTTAGTGGCTGGAAGAAGATTTTTTAGAATACTTGCAAAATTGGGAGTATGAAATACGAAATAGGCCTGGTGATTTCTCTACTGAGCAGCGCAATGCAATGATGTTCAGTAGAGAAACCATGGAAGGATTAAAAATTACAGGTGATTTAAAATTTGTTAACAATTTGGTTTTCATGTAATAACATTGTTTTTATCCGTAGCAAAATCTGTAAGCAGTGTTGTAAAATTTCTACTTCACAAAGAAGCTAAATTTGTTCTAACTAATCGTTTGAACCAAGACAACCTTGAAAAAGAATTCGGGAAACAAAGAGGAGCTGGGGGTGGAAACACCTGCCCTAATGTCTTACAATATGGTTTCAACGTCGATGGTTTGAGAAAAAATGAAAATGTCTTCCAAGAACCAAAACGAGGGAATACTTCTATTTATAATGACAGTGTATGTTAATTTTTAGTAATATGGCATTGGTTTATTAAACCCGTTCAAGATACATTTTGGCAATTTCACTTTGTACTTTAAATCAATCACAGTTAATTTGACACAATTAAAGTAAAAATAAATTAACGTTAACTGCCCCATCTATCACGAGAGGCGTAGTTTTTGTTCCGAAAGAAGTTAAACAGGGTACTGCTATTGATCAATATTTCCAATTAACGTTAATTTATTGTTGATCACAGTTAATTTGACTAGGTAAAATTGAACTCAGTCAAGTTCATTATGCATAAAATATTTTTTTAGATCATGATAACAGTTTGGCAAGAAAAAAATATCACAGTGTTAGCACGGTGGTTCTTGTTGAGATTTCTGTTTCAATTCTTTCCGCAAGCTCTTTCTACATTTTAAACTCAAATTTTTCGAAGCTTGATGCTTTGTTTTGTAGTAAATGGCTAATCCCTTTCCTCTTAAATTTAAAAATGAGTCTATTAGTTTGACGAGCAATTTATCTTTCTCCGAATATTCCATTTCTAGGGGTGAGAGAATATCAAACCACACTTTTTTAACATCAACATTTGATACTGCTGTTTGTTTAGCTAATTCTTTTCTGTCAACGTTATTGCACCTTTCATTCAAAATTTTTGAATAGAATGGTTCGACCACCGAATTAATTTTTTCAAACATTAAATACGTCTTTTCATTTACAAAAATTAATCCCCCTCTATTTAGTTGTAAGCTCCAGTTTGCAATTTGAGCAATTTTTCTGGAGAGCTCAGAGTCAGGGATACCCCCTTTGTAACATACTAAAGGCAAAAAGTCAATTGAGGCTGGAATTTTTTTTCTGATTGTATTAATTGTAGACCCTGACACATGGTATAAGATTTCTTCTTTTTTCGTCATGTATGCATTCTTGGGTAAAGTATCTTGGGGTTTCTGTGTTTCTTGGGCTATTGAAGTCTTAGGAAGAAATTTCATTGCCAGAAAGGTCCGCAACTCTTCAGAAAATCGCCTTAGTAGTTCTGCGGAGCAATAGAATAAATTTTTTTCTAAAAGTTCATTTAGCTGTTGGTTTACTGAACCTAGATGAATAGCTAATGATTTTATTGTTTCTTGACTTCTGGTTATTTTAGAGATGCTAGTGTAGTATTCTTTCATGTCTTTAATGACGAAATCATTGAAAAAGCCCAATCCTTTCTGCCATGTTAATTTTACATCACTAAGGCTTTTAATTGCTTTACCTACATTCTCTGACCCGGGCAAGGAAGTCTGTTTCTGTAAACTTACGACAGCTAAGTTTAAAAGCTGGTCAAATTGCTCTGACGATAATGAAATCTTAATGTTTTGGAAACTGTCTTTTCTCCTAACAGTTGGCTTTGGTTGGGGCTGAGTGAGGGTAATTAAATCATTAGTTTGATTACAACTGGATAATAACTCTATAGTTTCTTCTCTGGCCAAATCAGTGTCAATGGAAGGATCAATAAAATTTATATGTTCATCGGGTAGAGGGCAACTATCCGAGGGTGGTGAGATCAAACTTTGCTTGGCCAACGCATGTGGCATGACATTTGTGTAATTACTTATGATTGGAGCTCTGCAAACAAATAAACTATTTAGTAAACTAATGCCATTTGATAAAATTTCTAAAATTATTATAGCCTACGGTGCCTACCTTGAATAGGAATGATCCACATGGCACCTCTTTTCAACAACCGCTTTGGTTTTTGGGTTTTTTTGTTTTCCCCTGGTCACCAAAAGTAGCCTTTTATTTTTAAATTCTTTGTCTTTTTCCATTTTATATTTAAAAAAGTTATCTAAAGCCGTTCAATGCATTTCTACATTAAGCCTTGTCCATTATTAAATGCACACTTCTTCAGCAGACGAGAATCCGGGGAAAATGACGCCAGATTTGTTTACATGGGCTCTAGGTGCGCGACAAGAGCGAAAAGCGATGCGCAGAACTAACTGGACATTAAGAGCTAGGGGGAGGGGAGGAACTTTCGACTCCCGTTTATAGAAGCTCCATGCATTGAAGTTGCTGCATTGAGAGCTTCGCTCAACAAAAAACCTCCCCCGAGTGGGGTGAGGTGTTAGATTTCCAGGATTCTCAATCCCATAGGTCGAACCGTCCACAACGGCTCTCAAAGGGGGAATTTTCGCCGCGGGTCATAAGCAGAAAATTCCACTAAACAAGTTGTCTCTGGGAGCTAGGACCAAAACTTTCGAAGGTGGCGGGAAATTTAAAAAGAAATATGTATTCAAAATAAATGGATTTCACCAGGGTTGTTCAAAATCCTTTTTTTTTAATGTAAATTGCAAAATACTTTTTCTAACTCAAAATGCAAATTGTAAAATGCAAAACACTTTTTCTAACTCAAAATTCAAATTGTAAAATGCAAAATACTTTTTCTTACTCAAAATGCAAATTGTAAAATGCAAAACACTTTTTCTAACTCAAAATTCAAATTGTAAAATGCAAAATACTTTTTCTTACTCAAAATGCATTTTGAACAACACTGTAGGTAGCAATGACAGAGCCGATAGTTGCTGTAATAGATAGGAATTTCATGTAATGAAATGAAATTCTCATTTTGTTGACAAAATCAACCAAAATAAGTCAGCTTTTAAGATAAATACGTAAAAATATGTAACATTGTAGTAATAGATTGAAATTTAATTAAATTATACGCCAAAATGTTTTCAAGAAAATATTTGAAGGGAAAATTAAGATCTATCGAGAAACAGAAATTGAAAACGCCTTTTCATTTAAATATACATTTTTTCTAAAAAACTATTTAATCTAAAATTCTAAATTTTTCAGGGTTTTATTATTTGGTTATTATTTGTAAATTTCAGCCAAATTGTATGAAGTTTCGCAATTTTGAAAAATGTATTTTTTCACCGGTGGGCTGCGAACAAACCGTTCCAATTTGAAAGATAAAGGTTAATAATCAGCTAAGCTAATACCCAAGGCCTAAGTCATCGAGCGACTTTTGAAGTCTTTAATTCAGGTGGCCGGGTTACAATGCTTAGGAGGGTTGTGGCAAGCTCTACAAGCCACGCGAGCCAACAGCTCCCTACACTTACTACATGGATTAACAATAACTCACAGGGATAGTTATCTTACATATAACTATCATTTCCAGCCAAAAATACGTTTGCTACAAACTCTTCCCCCCTTACAGTCCTACACTCCCCACTTTCCGCCCCAAAAACGATTCAAATCCGGAAATAGTAACGCCATCTCGTGTCTGAAATCGACACTATGGTTTTTTAATATGGTTTTTAAAAATGGCGATTGTCAGTAAAATTGGTCCGCAGATTTTTTTATTCGGAATTTAATAGGATTTGCCATTGTTTATTGTTTAAGCCGTAATTTTCTATATCGCATAGGTAAATAGTAATTAGCTTTACAATAATAAAAATTCAACAGTTATTGGATTCTATTATTATTATTATAAAAAAAAATTACCTGATGAAAACATTTTAAGTACTAAAAACAGAAACGCGATGCAAAAAATTCATTAGATTTCGTGGTACCACAAAAAATGCCCGTGACCCGTCTGCTCGCCGAATTGAATCGTTTCCGCTTAGGCCTAGTTCTGATTTCACCCGCTAGGGCCGATGGCGTTTGAATCAAACTTATTTTCGAAGAGAACTATCCCTGTGAGATATTGTTAATCCATGCTTACTATTACCGTTAACCTTAACAAGTTTTTATGTAAAGTATACTTAAAACTTAGTATTCCAGGTCATGAAAAAACAAGTTGGTGCTACCCAAAATAACTTAAATCGAAATGAATATATCGGTTATTTTTTCCGACAACACAGTTTTTTATTAGATCATTATCAAGCTACAAATGTTTTCTAATAAGCTTACAATAGGCCCTGATTTTCAATAGCAAAATTGCTTATCTCGGTTACGGTCATAATTTTTAAATAAAATTGGGTTTCTACCATTTTTGTGTACACGTATTAACCTATTCCTTTCCAATTAATTAAAAAGGTAACAGATTTTTTCCAATTTCAAGGCAATGTCAATAAAAGAAACCGATCATTTAAATATTACTATGAATGATCAGGTATTTTTCGAAAGTTAATTTACGAACTGATCTTCGAGTGTGTTTTTAAGTCTTATGCCTCTGGCTAAATTAGGCTTTTTTTATAAAATAATAACGTGAAATTTAAAAATGGTTATTTATTTCAAAATTACAATTGACTATTAAACGGGTTTATATAAGCCCGTATTGACATAAATAGCGTAACAAAGACAAGTATGACCTTAGAAGTACCTTCAAAAGCTTTTTGCCTTTTTTACACTTTATTGATGTAGGTGAGAACCACTTTGGAATAACGACAAGATCTACTTTCGTGTTTCAAATCTGATCTTGTACAATTTGGGCAGGCAAATCATAACCGTATTCTGCGGCGATAAATCGGCGGATCCCGGAAGTCCATCCAGTCGCACGCGGACCCTTTGCAGCAGATTGGCTAGAACCAGGAAGATGTCGTTTCTGGCCAACTTCTCTCCCGGACAAATGCGTTTGCCTTCCCCGAAGGCCAGGAACCCGGCACGGTCGTGGTTGAAAGTGCCGTCGCCTTTCAAGAAACGTTCGGGTTTGAAGCGGTCCGGTTCGGGCCAGATGCTGGGGTCCAGGTGGACGGCTTCGGCGTGGAACACGATGATGTTGCCTTTCTTGATTTTGAAACCTCCCACTTCGGTGTCCACGTCGTTGGAGTGCGGGAGACCCAATGGTACCGGTGTTCGAAACCTCAAGGTCTCTGAGATAAAGGCGCGGGTGTAAGGGCAATTTCTTCTGTCCGATTGCAACGGAATTCTGTCTCCTTTCAAAATAAGAATAGATCAATTATTTCCATGTTTTCCCTTACACCATTTACCCACTTTTTGTGTCAAAATGATACGATTAAAAATCTTATGTGTGGCTTAGATTTTTACGCATCAGTATTACTAAGGCATGTACAAAAGTACTGTAAAAGTTTCAGGTAAAATTCATAAATATTTAACTATTTATGGCTTAAAAAATGGTTTTGGATTTTATAATTTTCGCATTAAAAACCACGTTTAAATCTTATAACTTAGGTTTTGAAAAAGTCAAATATCTCAAAATTACGATCGTGTTGGTTAAAAGGTTTTGCCATGGGACAGCCGCACTGTTTACGGAAATAGCATGGGTACCATTTTACATTAAAAGGGCACATTAAACACCGAAACACGAGAAGTATTAAATAAATGACTACTAAAAGAAAACAAATATTCAGTGAAAATTTTACAACAGTAGTTCTTAAAGTTTCGTTAGACCAATTTTCAAAGTTTCTGCCTTTATTTTGGTTTTCTAAATACTGTGTGAACCCCGATTGCTTAAAATGAAACAAACACTTATAGCAACGATTTAGCGAATCGATTTTAACGCTCTTATTCCTAATATATGACGCCAATTTAACCATTTTGGCGGAACCTTATACTAAATTATTGTTGATGTTTGTAAAAAAGTAAAACTGGTCAAACTATTTTATGCGATGTTTAGTTTAAACATAAAACAAATGTTCGGCATATTTCGAAAAAATCGACTTATAAAAACACAAAAATTATTTACGTTTCCGATTTCTTGCGCCATCTGGTAAGATTGGCCGTATTTAAAAATCTATTACTTATCCATTATAACACTTTAATAATTAACAATAAATTTTTTAAAACGATTGATTTCATTCGACACAGAGATAAAATTCGTGTTAACTGCAAATTTCAGGTGTAAAATAAATGACTACAGCTCACTACCAAGAACGTATTTAGATTACTGACAACGTACGAGTCTACATGACTTTACCGCTAGCATAATTTATTAACCTTTTCATTTTATAACGTCCACTTGATTATGTGAAAACAATTAATTTAATATAATATAACGATTTAATTAATAAATCTCATCATAATTAGGAAAAAGGCTGATCGATTATCAAGTACTGTGCCAGAGAAAATATTTGAAACTGAATCACTGACGGATGTCATTAAAATTTCCAACTGAATTACTATTTTTAATAGATTTGCTCATATATTCTCCTTAACCTATACAGGTTCTTGGCAACACAAATACACTAAAAGACCAATGATTTCCGAAGAAATAATTGTGGTATTAGCTTTTTTTATGCGTTTAATAATTTAAATGACAAAACCAACCGATATTTTCGTCTATTTCCGCTATAAGTTGATCTTGGGTGTTTGGGAAATTGGCCATGAGTAACAGCATCCACCTCAGCGACGTGGCCGTCGTTTCTGACGCACCTATAGTGTTCAAAATTATTGAATTCAGAATAATAGTATTAAGAATGATTGTTATAGGAATTATTTATATTATATTAACAATGATAGAGATTTTATAAACAATAATAGAGATTTTTATTACAATGATAGATATTTTTTTTACAATGATAGATATTTTTTTTACAATGATAGATATTTTATTAAGAAAGAAAGATTTCACTATGAATGATACTTTTAAGAATGTTTTTAACAACAATGATTGAGATTTCATTATGAACGATACTATTTAGAAAGGTTGTATTGTATTCCGAATGATTGTCTTTAAAATGATGGTATTAGGAATAATTGTTTTAAGAATGATTGTATTAGGAATAATTGTTTTAAGAATGATTGTATTAGGAATGATTGTATTAAGAATTAAGAGTGGTAGTATTTAAAATGATTGTTGTATTTAAAATGATCGTATTAAGTGTGGTGGTATTTAAAATGATCGTTTTAAGTGTGGTGGTATTTAAAATGATCGTATTAAGTGTGGTGGTATTTAAAATGATTGTATTAAGAGGTAGTATTTAAAATGATTGTATTAAGAATTAAGTTATTAAGTATGATTCATGTATTTTTTATGGAACGCACGTTAAATAATCAGAGGAATATTATAACCACTTACCAGCGAATAAAACGCCGATTATTTTCATCATATTGAAATCATTTAAATATTCTTTGTCGTCGTTGTCGTCGTTGGCATCCAAACTACATGCCAACACGGCGTCGGAAAAATTTCGAATCTCGCCTATTTTGATTTAAAATTTTAGTTCATTAAACTACGGTTGATGTATTTATTAAAAACCAATCTCTGCTCTGAAAAGTTTTAAAAATGCCTCTGAAATGTGCAACTAGATGGAAGCACATTACATCAAGTAATGGTCAAAAGCATTTCGCCTGTGCTAAGTCTGACATCTGTTGGTAATAATGCGTACTAAAATACGGAATATCTAAAATAACCTATATTTTATTTTCGATATAAAGTTATTGCAAAAGTTATGGTAAGTTATTTTACACGACATTTCCCAAGAAATGACCATAAATTTACACAGCGATTGTAGCTACAGCAACTGGTTAACAAGGTAATGGTGGTGCTTTGTATGAAGCTAAAACTTGCTTTTAAACAGTTATTTAGAAGTGTTTACCTTTTTGGAAGGTTTTCTTGTTCTCTTGGTATTTTCGCATTAAGAATTGTCCGAATTCCTTGGATATTCTTTTGACCGCTTGATCTCTTTTGTAGTAAAGCACTAGGAGCCAAGTGGCGATGTCTCCGGGCGTGTTGCCAAATAATTCTTGAGTCATCTTGTAGAGATTCATCATTTTCTGGTATTCCTCTGGCGTTAAACTTTCCGCGCTGTGGCGTTTGAAAACGAACAATTAAACACTGCTGATTAGGTTTGTGTCAAATATAAAACCAGTACAATACTACAATAAGTCTAATATTAAATAAAAAAGGTGCGGTAACACTAGAGCTTAAAACCCAGTGTAGGTCGGTTTGAATGCCAGTTTTCACCACCGACGGTAATTCTTGGTTCACACGTGCGTAATCGCTTCACCCCGGTTCGCTTATAGCCAAGGCTTAACGTCGTTTCAACTAATGACCAGAATTTTTAAAATACTAAAATATATCCCAAAACAATTAGTTAATCATGTTAACTATACATACAGCAATATTATTTTACGTTATTTAGAATTTCATTCCCATTATTTTTAAAAATTTCGAGATAATAACAGATAGCTATGTGTGACGCTCAATTCATTAAATAAAATTATTAACTTATGCAAGTTCATACCCAAACGCCGTTTCGGCTATGATGTTGCTGACCATCATTTGTATTTCGGTACTGGGTTCGATCGCTTTACCTTCAAATTTAAGCAAATGTTGAATGAATTCTTCAGTGTCCTTGTGCACTATCGTCGCTAGTTTTTCTCCGTCAACGAATTTTCTTTGAAAAATTTTTCTATATATTTTTCTGGCATTTAATCGGTGATAAGAATTATTGTGTTAAAAACCTGATTGCAGCTCCGGCTACTTTCCGAGTTACTTCCCAATTTCTGTCGTTCTTATCATTGGCAATTCCAAAATATTCTTTTTGGGCGTGACAAACTATACTCGAATGAAGTGGTCGTACCAAAAAAATATCATAAATTTCATTTCTAAGAAAATACATCATAAAACTCAAATAATTTTATTGTTACATTACATTACATTACATTATATTATATTATATTATATTATATTGTATTATATTATTATAAATAGTTAATATGTTATAATAAAACTAAAATATTTAATAAATCTAAACTTTTAAGATTTTTACTTATCAAAAATTACATAAATTATTTTTAAGAGTAAATACAGGGTGGAAGCCTCAGCCGTGGTCAAGCCTCGGTACTTCTCCTAGTACACCAGAGTGCTGCGGGTGGAACACTTCTATGTATCCAGCTAGAATTTCTACAAATTCTAGCTGGATGTTACTAACTAGGAGACATTCCGAAGTGTAACCCACCGATTTTGTTCCAACTCGGGGGATTGAAAGACCTTCATGTAACTTGAAAAATCCTTAAGCAAATTTATTCAATGGGCAACCGTTTTGCCATGGCAACGAAAAATGTTTTTGACAACAACAAATTTAAATTATCCCATTGAAAATAACATGGGATTCTGGCACTCTGGCGTACTATAGGAGAAGTACCGAGGCTGGACCACGGCTGAGGCTTCCACCCTGTACGTAACTCGAAGATATTATAACCCAATTCGGAAATATAATATAACTAAACTCAACAATATATATCCTAAAACTAACATCCAAAATAATGTTAGATAGTAAATTAAGTAAATAATGAAACAAACTTGACTATAGTATTAAATCTGACTTACACGATCTGAAACCCGGCCGTGAGATAATGTCGTTTCTCTTTTCAATCAAGGCTTCTTTGGCCATATTCCACTCGGCCACAATGATGAACGGTTTTCCGGCCACGAAAACCGTGAAGATTCCTCCGTATCGTTTCTTGAAGTCAGTCAGCACGTCAATAATGCGCTTGGACGACCGAAACGCTGTAAGGAGACCACTGTTGAAATTCATCGCGTTGTAATCAAATATTTTAAAAATTTACACAGAATATTTCCCAGAATGGGAAGAGGAATTGGTCCTGGTGGAAGTTCCCGGACTTTCATCCATAATTTGACCAGGTAAAAGGTTACCAAGCCGACAGCTAGGGCGGATAACCACGACGTTTCAATGGTAAAACCAGGAGAAAGAAGACCAATCAGAAAGGTGTCCATCGGGTTTCACCGCCTTGAAACTAATAATATTCCGAATGTAAAGGTACAATATTCGTCCTAGTAAGAACCATTATAGTCTTTCGTTACTAATGGTGTGGCAGGAAATCCAAAACGGTGTTTAAAATTTAATCGTTGCGCGGCAAATGACGGTGCTGGGAAAATATTATTGTTCGCGATCCATAAGTTAATAATTATGACCATAAGTGTGTTAGCTAGTCGAAATAACTACTTACGGAGTGACTTAAAAAGGTATCATACCCATAATATAATTATAAACTTATGATGGCAAACATAATTATGATGTCGCCATACGATAGAGATTCGTGAAATGTTGAATCTCTATTGTTTTGGACTGACATCGTGATGAAGGAGGTTCTTGGAATCGATCCAGAATTAACAAGCGCAGCTGTTTATCTTTCATTTATTTAGTACATTTTCTAACTTGCATCGTTCAAAGTATCCGTGTCATTGTAAGTGTAAAGTTATTTTTTAAACCATACACACGCAACCGTATATTCTATGGTTTGTTTGAAGAATTGTGATAATTTTTAAAAAGGAGTAAACATGAAAAGTATTCGTTTAATCAGGAGCATGGTTCGCTCCTTTTTGTCACGTTGCGACTCTCTCTGTACCTTAGAAATGAGTGACTTTTTTTTAATTATCCGTTTCTAAAGCATTATGGGAAACTGTAAAATGGTGACCATAGGCATGATGGGTTTTTCGCCATAAATCAACTTAATTAAATTTGTAACTTAAAAATACCAGATGATATTTTCAGCTACGGAAAACATTTTAACAGATACAATCGAATTGCAAATTTTTTTTATTACAAATATAAAACAAAGTGAGCAAAGGCCTAACTGAATGTTATATACAATTCCGTATATAAGCCAGGGCGCCTAGGATTCGAGCTCAATCCCTCAATATCCCCCTCCTCTTGTGAAGCATGGGCCCCAGGCCTGCTTGGCCCCTACTCTTGATGGGCCCCTAGGCTGAAGAAAAAGAACCTAGGAAATCAAACTCAGTTGAAACTCAGTGCTATATTTTACCATATTTAAACGTATGTTCTCAAGTTTCATTGCATTCCTTACATAATCACAAGTCAGTGCAACTTAGCATTAGAAACTAAAACCAAAGCAAAAATTGGAAATGTAAACCAAGAGTACTAAACCGTAAATTTTAAAGCCAAATTGTGTGATAGTGCTAAACCGACTGTGAATTAGTAGCAAGTACCCAAATTGTAAGTTAAAACTCCAAGAAGCAGAACAAGACGTCCGTAGATTTTTGTTTCTTTCAGTTAGAAACTGTTCTAAGGATAAATGAATCTAAATGAAGATCAATCAAATGAGATGAAACGTTAGTAAAACCTAAACGTGCTAATTGTCCGGAGAAGGTGGAATGACTCTTAGTTTAAACTTGTTATCCGGGGGTGATATGGTAAAAAAAATGTTAAAAGGATATTTTTAAAAAATAAATTAAATACAGAACCGGGGTCCGGTACAATAACCTAAAGCAGTTCCAACCAAAGTTTATATATCAGAAACATTTTACATTTTTTAATTTAAATAAAAAAAATTGTTTTCTTAAAAATATTATAATGACTCCTTTCAGAGAAACCTGTTTAACTATTTATTTAAGTCAGGTACTTCCGTACGTATCACTAACTAGAAATGTTAAAATATATATCAGGCAAAGTAACGAGTATAACATCAATTAGCATTTTCAGTTTACAAAGAGCCACTTAGTGGCAAATGCAAGAAGCTCATAAACTGCTGGATTTTCGTCTGCTAAGCAGACGCTTTATTGAAAAATCGTCTGCTTAGCAGACGAAAATCCAGCAGTTCATGAGCTTCTCGCATTTGACACTACGTGGCTCTATGTAAACTGAAAAGGCTAATTGGAAACGATGATTATCTTATTATTTTTTGAAGTCACTCTTAGACTTTCACAAAATATTAACCATGTCATATCATTAACTAGAATTATAAAAAATAACTTTGACAAAAGATGCGAGAATCACTGAACCTTGAACAGGATGTTTATACTAGACCCCGACGCCGCCGAAGTACAAGCCGGCGCGCCGCCGACGCCAATTTTTTTCAACGCTGCCGCCGATTTTAAATTTCAGTCGGCGCGCCGCCGACGCCTATTATTTTCCAGCGCGACGCCGATTAAATCTGTCTAAAATGCTGCCACGCGGTTTTTGCGGTTTTCAGCAGTAGCGAAGCTTGAAATTACTTTGGACAATTGCAACGTTATGAAGACGGAATTATTATATGCTGTTAACATATGTAACATAATTACTCATAAGTATGCCACTAGCTCTATTTCTTCACTAACGGTTTGTTTCACAGATATTGCGTCATCCGTACCCTACGTAATATTTTACGTCATTGAATCTCAAATGCCGATTATGCCGTCGCACAATTAGCTATACGTTTGATAAACCGAAGGCCATTATTTTAGTAAACAAACAGGTTTTAACAACCAAGGCTTAAGAGCTAAAAAGAACTACAATGTACTGTTAAGTGCTGTTCATGCAAATAATATGCAAATTAATGAAGTTTTCGGAAACTCAGGTTCTAAAATAAATTTGCATTATCAAATCTTGGATTAATAATCCAAGGTCAAATAAAAGAAACAGGTTTACTGGGAAAAATAGTCGAAATTCAGGTTGAGCTTTTCTGGGGCATCTACAAGATTGGGGTCAAACCGTCCATGAGGTAGAATAAATAGGGATCCAAACAAATCTGGGATTCGCGGGACACGTTTTATTTGAGTCGGAGAATTAGGTTTAAGTTTAAACTTTATCCAATCGTGTTGGCGCCATCTGTTTCTCTAAGCAGACACTTTTGCAAAATATATTAAGGTTTAGTTTTCCAATAACATGATCGATGCGATGGCGCCAACATGATTTGATTAAGTTCATTTACTAGGCCTAACTCTCCAACTCAACAAATACTGTCCCGCGAAACGGTAGGTCCTGGAAGGCGGATTTGGATCTCTATTTATTCTACCTCATTTCATTGGTTAGGGTCTTTGCAGATTCTTTTGAGCCTAGGCCTAACTCTTCTAGGCTTAGTGTGGGTTTTAATAAAGCTGGTGGAATATCCATCCCACTTCGACATCAACTTGTTCCCTTTTCGGAAAGCTATCTCTGAACCGTATTGGTCCTTTTCCCAAAATCTTTTCTTTTTCTAAACTACTCATTATTTAACTTCATCCGCACAAACCGAGCGAGTTTATAAATTTCATTATTTCAATAAAGCTACATTTGGCCTAGGAATATAATACTCGTACCATCCTCCTATTTCCCAAATAATGATATCATTATTTGGCTCATGATCCTCCTAATATCTTCCATCCTCCTAGATTGGACTGACTAAAATTCCGACACCAAAAATTCCTTCTCAATTTAAAGAATTTCCATTGACTTAAATAGCCAATAGTGTGACTCCCAAAATTACTCGGATGAATAAAAAGATTAATATCTAACGTAGTCCACCTTTTTAATGGTTCGTGGTGAAACAAACCGTTAGTGAAGATTTTTGAATGGAATAAAGGTACAGTGGCATACTTATGAGTAATTATGTATGTTACATATGCTGTTAATTATTATTCTAAACTAGCGTAAATAAAATAAGCCTATACTCGGAATAAATTAAACCAGGAGCAGGACCACAGGTAGGTTGATTTCTACTTTCTAGTATAAAAATATTTTATTTTTATTAAGAAACGCCGGCTCACGCCACCGCCGCCGATGTATTTTAAGTCAACGCCGCAGCCGACAAACATTTAGCGGCATCGGGGTCTAGTTTATACAACTAATTTGTTTTTATTTATTTTTATTATTAAGAAGGTAAACTCATTTTTAAACCATCCGTCGAAACTCTTAATTGGTACATTGGTAGCGACGCATAAACACTAACTAGTTTACTCTATAGGTCGTAAGATTCGAGACAATATACTTACGAGCCGCGCTCAGTAGAATTCCGGTTCAACGTATCGCGGTTGCAGTACAAAGAGGAAATGCTAACACACTTATGGTCATAATTATTAACTTATGGATCGCGAACAATAATATTTTCCCAGCACCGTCATTTGCCGCGCAACGATTAAATTTTAAACACCGTTTTGGATTTCCTGCCACACCATTAGTAACGAAAGACTATAATGGTTCTTACTAGGACGAATATTGTACCTTTACATTCGGAATATTATTAGTTTCAAGGCGGTGAAACCCGATGGACACCTTTCTGATTGGTCTTCTTTCTCCTGGTTTTACCATTGAAACGTCGTGGTTATCCGCCCTAGCTGTCGGCTTGGTAACCTTTTACCTGGTCAAATTATGGATGAAAGTCCGGGAACTTCCACCAGGACCAATTCCTCTTCCCATTCTGGGAAATATTCTGTGTAAATTTTTAAAATATTTGATTACAACGCGATGAATTTCAACAGTGGTCTCCTTACAGCGTTTCGGTCGTCCAAGCGCATTATTGACGTGCTGACTGACTTCAAGAAACGATACGGAGGAATCTTCACGGTTTTCGTGGCCGGAAAACCGTTCATCATTGTGGCCGAGTCCTCTCCCCCATCTCAATCACCAGAATTTCTAATCACCAGAATTTCTAATCACCAGAATTTCTAATCACCAGAATTTCTAATCACCAGAATTTCTAATCACCAGATTCTCGTTCCTCCCTTAATCACCAGAATTTCTAATCACCAGATGCTTTCCCCCATCTCAATCACCAGAATTTCTAATCACCAGAATTTCTATTCACCAGATTCTCGTTCACGGGTTGCTTTCCCCCATCTCAATCACCAGAATTTCTAATCACCAGATTCTCCCGTTCACCGGTTGCTTTCCCCCAAACCCCATTCACTGGATACTTTATCTCTCGTTCACCAGCTCCTTTCCCCCATTGCTTTCACCCCTTCTAATCACCAGTTGCTTTCCCCCATCTCTAGGCAATAAAAACAACCATAATTGTTATCTCTCATACTATCGAACCCAATCGCTAGAAATTGGCTTTTTCCCCATTCGCTATAAATCGCAGCAGTTTGCCAGAATTAGTTTTATCTCTCCGAAATAATTAATGTACCCAAAATTGGACCGCCAGTTTATTATTCTTTTTAGGGGAATCTCTATGGGAGTTTAACATTACAATAAAGCTAAAAGGTCCAGTTTGGGGTACATTTGGTCCGAAATGGGGTACATAGGGCCGAAAATGGTGACTTTGGTCGTTTTTGGGGTACATTTGGTCCATTTTGGTCCATTTTTGGGTACATCCCTGCTTTCCCCCATCCCCATTCTCCAAAATTAGTTTTCCTCGCGCAGATATCTGGAGATTAGATTTTTACCCGTTTGCTTATCGCTTCAGAACTCCTTAATTTTCTAATCTCTAGGCAATATAAACAAGTTATTTACATTTAATTTTTTATTTTAGAACTTTGTTTTACATGTTAGTAGGTACTATCAGATATTCCATTAGATGATTATCTTGTACATTACACAATTAAAACAAATTAAAGTAGTTAAGTTTACAGGCATTTAAATGGGGTGAAACGATCTCCTGCAACTTAATTTAATTAAAAGTTCTAACTCACGTATTTGTAGTGTTTAGCAGCAGTATCGTCTTCTTCTTCTTCTTCAGGTACAGGTGAGATGTATTTGTCAGCGACCGTAGTTGCTTTTGGCGTCGGTGGAATGTCCCATTCTAGCGAGATGTACTTTTTTTTTCCGATGGTGAATTATCCCTCGACGGACAGTGTGGAAAGAATCTGGCATGTTCCTATTCTGGTACGTCTCCTGATTCCCATCCTTCTAATACGCCGTGGCACTTGTAACATCGTACTTCATCGCCCCGCTGAATATAGTAGAATCCAGCCTTCGCTAGTTGCTCCTTAGTAACGTGGGGATTTTTCCAGTGACGAAAAGTTTCAAGTCGATACACTTCGATGTCCATAGCTGATCTAGACCAAATACGTTCTATAGTTTCAAATGATACATTCTCTAAGCCTACATTTACCCCTAAGTCTACTAAACCTAATTTTATCAATATGGTTTAATTTCTACGCTAAAATTCTCAATATAAACGCTTTTTTCAATATGCAAATTGTTTTAAATATGTCTAAAAATATAGTCTATTACAAAGAAAAAAATAGTTACTTACTTACTTTACGGGTAGAAATCCATTGTCGAGCTGTAGAAAAGACTGAGCGATCCGTCAGCAGGTCTTTACTCGTCAATGCGCCGTAGAGAAATGACGCATGGAAAATTAATTTATTCCTATCTTGTTGAGAAAAATTCATCACGTGATCTAAACTTCAAATAACCCTCAAATTCTATTGGCTGTCTCTCTCTGACAGTTTAAACTGCCTCTAATGATTGACGACACATATTAACCCACTTGAGTATTTGGAAAAAACCCTTTGCTACTCGAAGGAGAGTTTTGGAAATACCACGTTGACGATATCAAAATCGAGCTCTCACTTGAAAATGTTTACGGAAAACAATCCTCTTGGAAAATTGAGTTACGTAGAAGATTGCTAAAAAATGGCTAAGTGTTATGTTTTTTTCAATAACGAGTCTTATTTTTTACATTTTAAAGTATTTATTAAGAGTGAAAAATCCCATGACTACACTGACGGCATATCTTAAGTGCCGGTGGAAAAAAATCCATTGCTCAAAGTTCAGTTATCTTATTAAACGTGCGCGTGCACAGAAAAATGAACGAGTCACGTGATAGTAACTTAATTTCTACGCTAATCTTACCCCTACTAGGCCTAATTTCTGTCTAATACATTTCCAATATATATATATATAAAAGAATGCCTAAAAATTTCATTTTAAATATAATAAAATAGCCTAGCTGATTATTATTATTATTATTATAACTTACTTTTCAGCGTGACCTTCAATGACTATTCCCAATGCTAAGACTCTTTATTGAGATAACGAAAACTTTTAGTATACTATTAATACCATTTTGCGAACTACAGTGAAAAAAGTTACAATTTTACGGTAGAAACGTTTTCAAAATACCATTCTCATTTTAAACGCTTTTTCAATAACTTAATTGTCTAAAATATATACTCTACAACAAAAACAAAATAGTAAATTACTTTCTACGCTAATCTTGGCCTAAAAAAAAGCAAAATACTAAATTTAATTTTTAACTCTAATTCAGATTCCTACCTGGTAAGCCTAAATTTGATATACTAAGTATAATATGCCTTAAAGTTCAAATACTGTCTAATACAATAAATATTCATGAAAAATTCTTACTTTGTATGTACAATGAACGCTCCAAAAGGCTGAAAATGTAACATGGGACAAGACAGAATTTCTACACAAACCTTTCCGATTGTATCGTCAAATAAAACAAAGTTCAGCTATCTTATCAATGGTACGCGCGCGCTCGCTCGGAAAAATGAACAAGTCACGTGAGAATCGGTACGTCACGAGCCCCTATGCATAAATGTTAGGGCGTCTTACTACCATTAGATCTAATCGCACTAGCACATTCTCGAAAAATAAACCAGTTCTTGGGAATAAGAGACGGTTTTTTTTATCAAAGATAAGCCAATTTATAGTTTATTGTATGAAAATATTAATTAATTCGGAAATATATTCGATGCTTACTGTTTTTTTTATAAGAATACGCTGAAATACATTTTCCAATACGTAAAAAATTAAAGCTAGACCTAAAAACCTGTAAAGTGTAAATAGTTAAGACTAAATTTCTAACCCTAACCCATGAAAGTACATTTTCCATAAATCATATCCTAACATGAATGCATTTGTTAAGAATACATGGTTTTTTTTTAAAAAATACGCTAATTAATTTCGTAAAACAAGCATAGATTTTAGTTAGCCCTTCCTCCAAAATGTCCAATAGAGCTAGTACATTCTCGATAAATATACATGTTCTTGGGGGAATAAGAGACGTTTTTTATCAAAGTAAGCCAAGTTTAAAGCTTATTGTCATTGGTTCCATAACAAAAACCATATTGTAACGTGATAATGGCTGCTCACTAATCCCAATTCCATGTGAAACTCTTCCAGTTTCTTTAAGTTCCTTTTGAGTTACAAAATAGGGTTTTAGAAATAGATTTTTCCTATTTCATTAAATATAAGTATTAAAATTAGAATTGCTTCATTAAATTATGCATTTGTACTGTACTGTACACAATACCTGCATTTGAAATTGTATAACATAAAAACACAGTTTTTAAAAAAAATATATCAAGGTTTTCAATTCAGTTAAAAATAATTAAATTAGTTGTATTGTGTTTATATTTTTAACTTAATTGCATTGATGTTTTAAAAGCAAACCTCGGGCCTAAGAAACAGGCAAAGTGTAAATTGCTAAGACTAAATTTCAACTCTAATAATGTGTAAATCAATTATACAATTATCTATTCATAAGTGTTAGAGACTTTATTACAATGAAATAAAACCATGTAGAAATGTATATGTTATAAATTTAAGAAAACTCAAACATTCTGTTTTAAATCAACAATTTTATTATTCTTTCTTATCATTTTTTTTATACAACCATTTGTTTTTATATAGATAACCTGAGGACGGCTATAATATGAACATATACCTAAAAAAATCGGGAATTAAACAAAAACAACCTTAAGTTTACTATTTTTATATATTCACACGTCCTCAATTATGCAAATTTTATATAAACATTTCTACTATACATATTTCATAATTAATATTTACATAAATAATTATTTTTTATATAAAATCGTACAATTCTATCAGAACTTAAACCGGAAGATTCAGGCATATAATTTCCAAAAACACAAACTACATTTGGAGTACTAATATTTATACTCACACAATTATATTTCGTACTAACAATTTCACCATCTTTTAAACTTTCAAATACTGCCAAGTGTTCGTCGCATATTTTTGTACTTCTCAAGGTGTTAAAGAAAAAGTGGTTCACACCAGAGCAAACTTTTTTCAATTGAAAAAGCATTTCACTCCCCGAAACTGTCACTTGCTGACAATGTACAAAATTGGGCTTACGGGATTTCAAGTAATTTAACATCCACGATTTTCCTTCATTTCCATCTTTTCCTATTACAAATATTATTTTTCTGTCTGAGAGAATTAAATGTTCCAATAAACTTTTTTGCCATGGTCTAAGTTCTATATCTTTGTTTATTCGTTTAGGGGTTTTCATTTGTTCCACCCAAGCACTTGTCAAATTTCCAAAGAGATGCGATGGTAGTCCAGATCGAGCAACGGCTTCTGCGCGGACTCGTTGTTTATCAATTTCCGCTTCTACTTTGCCTAAGTTTACTTTGTGTGGGCTTATACTGCAACGTCTAATATGTCGACTCAGTTGTGATTTAAACGATTTATTGCACGTTGTACACGATGTACGTTTACATTTATGGGTTCTTAATCTATAGCTACGTATTCGTTTCTCGCAACTTGGACACTGAATATATTTGTTTCGACGAATATATTCAAAGGAGACAAACACGTACGTTTTACTCGAACCGAGTTTATTCATAAACTGTTATCGATTTTTGTGGGATCTCCGTATATAAAGTATAAAATGTGGGTTCTGAGGGTAGAAATAATATCAGCCCTATTTTGATTTTCTTCCAAATTAAGTGTTTCAGATAACGTTTACTTATTCAACACCTTCATTCCATTTTTTTTACATTAATTTGATATAACCTTGTATCTTCCAACAATTCAGTTTTATGCTATGTACAATTCCCTTATTCATTACATCATTCCAAATTTAGCCTAATTCATACACTGGCGTTGATCTTCTGAAATGGATATTCCAATAAAAACCTTTTCTTATATCATCGCTTCTAATTAATCTGAATGTTGTCAATATAAAAAACATCATATGCTTTATTTAAATATAAAGAATAAACACTGGTTAGGTTAAGGTTAGAGTGAAATGGAATAATTAAGTAAATAAGCATAAATTTTAGATCGCCTTTCCTCCAAAATATCTAATAGCTCTAGTACATTCTCGATAAATATACAAGTTCTTGTGAATAAGAGACGTTTTTTATCAAATAATCATAGACTAAAAACTTTGCTCAACGAAAAACTAAATAACGATAAATAATGTACAATTAATTTATTAAATAACGAGAAAATGTCTTATGGTAATAAAAAAAATAAAACAAGCGATTAATTAAAAGTAAATTATTATCAATTTGATGATTGTTTAAGGATATCGATTATGATCAATGTTTGTACTACAGTGTTCATATCCGAAATGAAGTTAAATGAAATAATTTCGTAAACAAGCATAAATGTTAGATCGCCCTTCCTCCAAAATGTCCAATAGAGCTAGTACATTCTCGATAAATATACATGTTCTTGGAGGAATAAGAGACGTTTTTTTTCAAAGTAAGCCAAGTTTAAAGCTTATTGTCATTGGTTCCATAACAAAAACCACATTATAACGTAATAATGGTTACCTCTATCTGTAAACTTATCAAGATAAGAAATGGCATATAACTAGATAATTATGTATTAATTTTTTAATTAGTTAAGAATCATTAATTTTAGTTGGTCTATATTTATTATGCAATAATAAAATATATTTATTTATTTTTCAAATTATTAAGGATATATTTAATCATAGACTAATGTTGACTTATAACCCTAACTTAATAATTTAAGCAATTCTTTCTCTCTCTCTCTCTCTCTCTCTCTCTCTCTCTCTCTCTCTCTCTCTCTCTCTCTCTCTCTCTCTCTCTCTCTCTCTCTCTCTCTCTCTCTCTCTCTCTCTCTCTCTCTCTCTCTCTCTCTCTCTCTCTCTCTCTCTCTCTCTCTCTCTCTCTCTCTCTCTCTCTCTCTCTCTCTCTCTCTCTCTCTCTCTCTCTCTCTCTCTCTCTCTCTCTCTCTCTTAAAGAAATCTTATTGTAATAAGCTTAAAAATTTAGGAATAAACTTATATTATAGGATGAAGAAAAGTCAATAGACATTTATTTGTAAATTATTCGCAATTTTATTTCTTTATAAAACGAACTACAGTTCGGTCTCTGGGAGGCTTAGGGTAATGACAGCATCCCATGAAATCGAACTCCACGCACTCCTCCTGTCGACGGCTGCTCTTTAGCCCTCTTCTTCCACAAAACGTACAACGAAGATGGGGCGGGAAATCCGTTATCAGATGCCCGGGGATGTGTTTGGAATAGACATTACCATGACGAAAAATTTGCCTTTTTTCTATTTGTATAGTAAATGGACCATATTTCCATATATGTAAAATTTGCCTTTTTTCTATATTTTATTTTTTCTATTTGTATAGTAAATGGACCATATTTCCATAAAATTGGCATCCGGAGAAGAGTACGTCGGTACGACAACTGAAACTATGATTTGCTTTCATTGTGACGAATGTACAGAAGAATTGACTGTAAGAGGCGGAGGACTCTTCCTTTGCTGGGGCAGAGAGTGCTAGCATTATCAAAGGAGTGTAATTTTTCGTCATGGTAATGTCTATTCCAAACACATCCCCGGGCATCTGATAACGGATTTCCCGCCCCATCTTCGTTGTACGTTTTGTGGAAGAAGAGGGCTAAAGAGCAGCCGTCGACAGGAGGAGTGCGTGGAGTTCGATTTCATGGGATGCTGTCATTACCCTAAGCCTCCCAGAGACCGAACTGTAGTTCGTTTTATAAAGAAATAAAATTGCGAATAATTTACAAATAAATGTCTATTGACTTTTCTTCATCCTATAATATAAGTTTATTCCTAAATTTTTAAGCTTATTACAATAAGATTTCTTTAAGAGAGAGAGAGAGAGAGAGAGAGAGAGAGAGAGAGAGAGAGAGAGAGAGAGAGAGAGAGAGAGAGAGAGAGAGAGAGAGAGAGAGAGAGAGAGAGAGAGAGAGAGAGAGAGAGAGAGAGAGAGAGAGAGAGAGAGAAAGAATTGCTTAAATTATTAAGTTAGGGTTATAAGTCAACATTAGTCTATGATTAAATATATCCTTAATAATTTGAAAAATAAATAAATATATTTTATTATTGCATAATAAATATAGACCAACTAAAATTAATGATTCTTAACTAATTAAAAAATTAATACATAATTATCTAGTTATATGCCATTTCTTATCTTGATAAGTTTACAGATAGAGGTAACCATTATTACGTTATAATGTGGTTTTTGTTATGGAACCAATGACAATAAGCTTTAAACTTGGCTTACTTTGAAAAAAAACGTCTCTTATTCCTCCAAGAACATGTATATTTATCGAGAATGTACTAGCTCTATTGGACATTTTGGAGGAAGGGCGATCTAACATTTATGCTTGTTTACGAAATTATTTCATTTAACTTCATTTCGGATATGAACACTGTAGTACAAACATTGATCATAATCGATATCCTTAAACAATCATCAAATTGATAATAATTTACTTTTAATTAATCGCTTGTTTTATTTTTTTTATTACCATAAGACATTTTCTCGTTATTTAATAAATTAATTGTACATTATTTATCGTTATTTAGTTTTTCGTTGAGCAAAGTTTTTAGTCTATGATTATTTGATAAAAAACGTCTCTTATTCACAAGAACTTGTATATTTATCGAGAATGTACTAGAGCTATTAGATATTTTGGAGGAAAGGCGATCTAAAATTTATGCTTATTTACTTAATTATTCCATTTCACTCTAACCTTAACCTAACCAGTGTTTATTCTTTATATTTAAATAAAGCATATGATGTTTTTTATATTGACAACATTCAGATTAATTAGAAGCGATGATATAAGAAAAGGTTTTTATTGGAATATCCATTTCAGAAGATCAACGCCAGTGTATGAATTAGGCTAAATTTGGAATGATGTAATGAATAAGGGAATTGTACATAGCATAAAACTGAATTGTTGGAAGATACAAGGTTATATCAAATTAATGTAAAAAAAATGGAATGAAGGTGTTGAATAAGTAAACGTTATCTGAAACACTTAATTTGGAAGAAAATCAAAATAGGGCTGATATTATTTCTACCCTCAGAACCCACATTTTATACTTTATATACGGAGATCCCACAAAAATCGATAACAGTTTATGAATAAACTCGGTTCGAGTAAAACGTACGTGTTTGTCTCCTTTGAATATATTCGTCGAAACAAATATATTCAGTGTCCAAGTTGCGAGAAACGAATACGTAGCTATAGATTAAGAACCCATAAATGTAAACGTACATCGTGTACAACGTGCAATAAATCGTTTAAATCACAACTGAGTCGACATATTAGACGTTGCAGTATAAGCCCACACAAAGTAAACTTAGGCAAAGTAGAAGCGGAAATTGATAAACAACGAGTCCGCGCAGAAGCCGTTGCTCGATCTGGACTACCATCGCATCTCTTTGGAAATTTGACAAGTGCTTGGGTGGAACAAATGAAAACCCCTAAACGAATAAACAAAGATATAGAACTTAGACCATGGCAAAAAAGTTTATTGGAACATTTAATTCTCTCAGACAGAAAAATAATATTTGTAATAGGAAAAGATGGAAATGAAGGAAAATCGTGGATGTTAAATTACTTGAAATCCCGTAAGCCCAATTTTGTACATTGTCAGCAAGTGACAGTTTCGGGGAGTGAAATGCTTTTTCAATTGAAAAAAGTTTGCTCTGGTGTGAACCACTTTTTCTTTAACACCTTGAGAAGTACAAAAATATGCGACGAACACTTGGCAGTATTTGAAAGTTTAAAAGATGGTGAAATTGTTAGTACGAAATATAATTGTGTGAGTATAAATATTAGTACTCCAAATGTAGTTTGTGTTTTTGGAAATTATATGCCTGAATCTTCCGGTTTAAGTTCTGATAGAATTGTACGATTTTATATAAAAAATAATTATTTATGTAAATATTAATTATGAAATATGTATAGTAGAAATGTTTATATAAAATTTGCATAATTGAGGACGTGTGAATATATAAAAATAGTAAACTTAAGGTTGTTTTTGTTTAATTCCCGATTTTTTTAGGTATATGTTCATATTATAGCCGTCCTCAGGTTATCTATATAAAAACAAATGGTTGTATAAAAAAAATGATAAGAAAGAATAATAAAATTGTTGATTTAAAACAGAATGTTTGAGTTTTCTTAAATTTATAACATATACATTTCTACATGGTTTTATTTCATTGTAATAAAGTCTCTAACACTTATGAATAGATAATTGTATAATTGATTTACACATTATTAGAGTTGAAATTTAGTCTTAGCAATTTACACTTTGCCTGTTTCTTAGGCCCGAGGTTTGCTTTTAAAACATCAATGCAATTAAGTTAAAAATATAAACACAATACAACTAATTTAATTATTTTTAACTGAATTGAAAACCTTGATATATTTTTTTTAAAAACTGTGTTTTTATGTTATACAATTTCAAATGCAGGTATTGTGTACAGTACAGTACAAATGCATAATTTAATGAAGCAATTCTAATTTTAATACTTATATTTAATGAAATAGGAAAAATCTATTTCTAAAACCCTATTTTGTAACTCAAAAGGAACTTAAAGAAACTGGAAGAGTTTCACATGGAATTGGGATTAGTGAGCAGCCATTATCACGTTACAATATGGTTTTTGTTATGGAACCAATGACAATAAGCTTTAAACTTGGCTTACTTTGATAAAAAACGTCTCTTATTCCCCCAAGAACATGTATATTTATCGAGAATGTACTAGCTCTATTGGACATTTTGGAGGAAGGGCTAACTAAAATCTATGCTTGTTTTACGAAATTAATTAGCGTATTTTTTAAAAAAAAACCATGTATTCTTAACAAATGCATTCATGTTAGGATATGATTTATGGAAAATGTACTTTCATGGGTTAGGGTTAGAAATTTAGTCTTAACTATTTACACTTTACAGGTTTTTAGGTCTAGCTTTAATTTTTTACGTATTGGAAAATGTATTTCAGCGTATTCTTATAAAAAAAACAGTAAGCATCGAATATATTTCCGAATTAATTAATATTTTCATACAATAAACTATAAATTGGCTTATCTTTGATAAAAAAAACCGTCTCTTATTCCCAAGAACTGGTTTATTTTTCGAGAATGTGCTAGTGCGATTAGATCTAATGGTAGTAAGACGCCCTAACATTTATGCATAGGGGCTCGTGACGTACCGATTCTCACGTGACTTGTTCATTTTTCCGAGCGAGCGCGCGCGTACCATTGATAAGATAGCTGAACTTTGTTTTATTTGACGATACAATCGGAAAGGTTTGTGTAGAAATTCTGTCTTGTCCCATGTTACATTTTCAGCCTTTTGGAGCGTTCATTGTACATACAAAGTAAGAATTTTTCATGAATATTTATTGTATTAGACAGTATTTGAACTTTAAGGCATATTATACTTAGTATATCAAATTTAGGCTTACCAGGTAGGAATCTGAATTAGAGTTAAAAATTAAATTTAGTATTTTGCTTTTTTTTAGGCCAAGATTAGCGTAGAAAGTAATTTACTATTTTGTTTTTGTTGTAGAGTATATATTTTAGACAATTAAGTTATTGAAAAAGCGTTTAAAATGAGAATGGTATTTTGAAAACGTTTCTACCGTAAAATTGTAACTTTTTTCACTGTAGTTCGCAAAATGGTATTAATAGTATACTAAAAGTTTTCGTTATCTCAATAAAGAGTCTTAGCATTGGGAATAGTCATTGAAGGTCACGCTGAAAAGTAAGTTATAATAATAATAATAATAATCAGCTAGGCTATTTTATTATATTTAAAATGAAATTTTTAGGCATTCTTTTATATATATATATATTGGAAATGTATTAGACAGAAATTAGGCCTAGTAGGGGTAAGATTAGCGTAGAAATTAAGTTACTATCACGTGACTCGTTCATTTTTCTGTGCACGCGCACGTTTAATAAGATAACTGAACTTTGAGCAATGGATTTTTTTCCACCGGCACTTAAGATATGCCGTCAGTGTAGTCATGGGATTTTTCACTCTTAATAAATACTTTAAAATGTAAAAAATAAGACTCGTTATTGAAAAAAACATAACACTTAGCCATTTTTTAGCAATCTTCTACGTAACTCAATTTTCCAAGAGGATTGTTTTCCGTAAACATTTTCAAGTGAGAGCTCGATTTTGATATCGTCAACGTGGTATTTCCAAAACTCTCCTTCGAGTAGCAAAGGGTTTTTTCCAAATACTCAAGTGGGTTAATATGTGTCGTCAATCATTAGAGGCAGTTTAAACTGTCAGAGAGAGACAGCCAATAGAATTTGAGGGTTATTTGAAGTTTAGATCACGTGATGAATTTTTCTCAACAAGATAGGAATAAATTAATTTTCCATGCGTCATTTCTCTACGGCGCATTGACGAGTAAAGACCTGCTGACGGATCGCTCAGTCTTTTCTACAGCTCGACAATGGATTTCTACCCGTAAAGTAAGTAAGTAACTATTTTTTTCTTTGTAATAGACTATATTTTTAGACATATTTAAAACAATTTGCATATTGAAAAAAGCGTTTATATTGAGAATTTTAGCGTAGAAATTAAACCATATTGATAAAATTAGGTTTAGTAGACTTAGGGGTAAATGTAGGCTTAGAGAATGTATCATTTGAAACTATAGAACGTATTTGGTCTAGATCAGCTATGGACATCGAAGTGTATCGACTTGAAACTTTTCGTCACTGGAAAAATCCCCACGTTACTAAGGAGCAACTAGCGAAGGCTGGATTCTACTATATTCAGCGGGGCGATGAAGTACGATGTTACAAGTGCCACGGCGTATTAGAAGGATGGGAATCAGGAGACGTACCAGAATAGGAACATGCCAGATTCTTTCCACACTGTCCGTCGAGGGATAATTCACCATCGGAAAAAAAAGTACATCTCGCTAGAATGGGACATTCCACCGACGCCAAAAGCAACTACGGTCGCTGACAAATACATCTCACCTGTACCTGAAGAAGAAGAAGAAGACGATACTGCTGCTAAACACTACAAATACGTGAGTTAGAACTTTTAATTAAATTAAGTTGCAGGAGATCGTTTCACCCCATTTAAATGCCTGTAAACTTAACTACTTTAATTTGTTTTAATTGTGTAATGTACAAGATAATCATCTAATGGAATATCTGATAGTACCTACTAACATGTAAAACAAAGTTCTAAAATAAAAAATTAAATGTAAATAACTTGTTTATATTGCCTAGAGATTAGAAAATTAAGGAGTTCTGAAGCGATAAGCAAACGGGTAAAAATCTAATCTCCAGATATCTGCGCGAGGAAAACTAATTTTGGAGAATGGGGATGGGGGAAAGCAGGGATGTACCCAAAAATGGACCAAAATGGACCAAATGTACCCCAAAAACGACCAAAGTCACCATTTTCGGCCCTATGTACCCCATTTCGGACCAAATGTACCCCAAACTGGACCTTTTAGCTTTATTGTAATGTTAAACTCCCATAGAGATTCCCCTAAAAAGAATAATAAACTGGCGGTCCAATTTTGGGTACATTAATTATTTCGGAGAGATAAAACTAATTCTGGCAAACTGCTGCGATTTATAGCGAATGGGGAAAAAGCCAATTTCTAGCGATTGGGTTCGATAGTATGAGAGATAACAATTATGGTTGTTTTTATTGCCTAGAGATGGGGGAAAGCAACTGGTGATTAGAAGGGGTGAAAGCAATGGGGGAAAGGAGCTGGTGAACGAGAGATAAAGTATCCAGTGAATGGGGTTTGGGGGAAAGCAACCGGTGAACGGGAGAATCTGGTGATTAGAAATTCTGGTGATTGAGATGGGGGAAAGCAACCCGTGAACGAGAATCTGGTGAATAGAAATTCTGGTGATTAGAAATTCTGGTGATTGAGATGGGGGAAAGCATCTGGTGATTAGAAATTCTGGTGATTAAGGGAGGAACGAGAATCTGGTGATTAGAAATTCTGGTGATTAGAAATTCTGGTGATTAGAAATTCTGGTGATTAGAAATTCTGGTGATTAGAAATTCTGGTGATTAGAAATTCTGGTGATTAGAAATTCTGGTGATTGAGATGGGGGAGAGGCGCGGGTGGGGGAGGAACGGGAGAGGCGCGGGTGAACGGCGGGAGCCAAGCTCTTTGTGTCCCGCTGGTGATTGAGAATGAAATTCTCAATCACCAGCGGGACATCCCCCTCTCTTACCCAAAAGCAGTTTCAGCGATGATGCTTAATACCAACATCTGGACATCAGTACACGGTTCGATTGGTTCGCCTTCAGCCTTTAGCATTTTTCTGACCAAATCTTTGGTGACGTTGTGTACGGTCGTGGCCAGTTTATCTCCATCGACAAATTTTCTTTCAAAAATTTAAAAAATTTTGTTAAACTATTTTTTTCCCGTTGTTCGCTCTAATACCTGATCGCAGCTCCGCCTACTTTCCTGGTCACCTCCCACTTTCGATCGCTTACGTCGTTAGCAATTGCCACAAATTCGTTTCTCATATGTTTGGCTGAATAATTTGAATTATCGTTAAGAGAAGGTCACGAGGTTAAGTTTTAAGTTAATTTATTCGTAGTTGACGATAACATTTATTTAAATATTTCATGAAATTTTAGAGAATATAATGTAGCTTAGTGTAAATTCGTTTAAAGATAAATTTTAGTTTTTGTTTCTTTTCAGGTATAAATGTGAACCAGCTAACTGTTATCTTGATAGGGTTAGTAAAATCATGTGTTTTTGATACGATAACTAGACTTAACCTTTAATATGCCTAGAGGTCGGCGGAACGAATAAATTAACCGGCAAAATTTCGATTAACCATAAAACGTTGGGTTAATGGTTTTTTATGAACATTTTATACGAATAAACAACGATTTAACATGCAAAAATAATCGGTTTTTTCGTATATTTTTTGCGGTTATGAATAAAAATAAATAATTTGATAATTTCTTATTCAAACGCCGACCTCTAAATATGCCGATCTGTTAATAATAATGGTATTAAAGCAAGTGTCGGCTCTATCATTTCCTACGTTATTTTTGATTCGGTCTATGTATCGAAGATGGCTATGGTTGCTCAGATCGCCGGGAAGGTGCTTCCACGTATCGCCTTTCAAAAACGTTTTATCGTTTATTTTCTAGTCGACAATTACGTGTTTGCTGAATAGCCAATCCAAACGAGGTCGACTGAGCACGTGATTACAAATAGTCCTTTCTGATACGTAATTACGAATACCCAATGACCTAAAAGCATGCTTTTGAGCCACGCCATATAGGTAAATTATGCTGGGTAATGTGCCTAATCAACTTGTTTAAATTTGCACGGTGGTGACAACTGTCGAGTGAGAACGCAACTACACTTGAGCCGACACTTGCTTTAAATTAAATTATTACAGTTAATCAATTTCGTAATTAATTAATTATTTATCTGACCAGATCTCGTGTCTCCTCTTGAAATGATGTCGTTCTTCTTGATGATGAGTCCCTCTTTAGCCAATTGCCAATCAGCCACGATGACAAACGGTGTCCCAGCTGCGAAAACTGTAAATATTCCTCCAAAGCGTTTCTTCATGTCCATCAGAATTTCTCTCTTGGGTTCGCTCGATAGAAACGCTAGAAAGTTAAATCTGTGACGCATCTCCAAGTACGACTCATACCAGAACTTAAAAGACAACTTTACATAGCAAATTTCCAACAACAGGAAGAGGAATTGGCCCGGGTGGAAGTTCGCTGATGGTCAACCATAGTTTGACAAGGTGAAAGGTCACCAGCCCGACCAGCAGAGCCCCCAACCACGTCGTTCCATTATTGGAGCTTTGGAAATCATCCGGAATGAAATTGCCTGGAAAGAGAGCTTCCATCCTGTTTCCAAAACGTGTCGCCCATAAAGAGATAAATTTTTAAGAAATGCGAAGAAATGTCCTTGAGCATTTACATTTTTTTTCGTTCTCGATAAGTGAAATTCTCAGTGTAGAACTAATAGAGACTAAGGCGAGCCGTAAGATAAAGAAGGCATGGAAGTATTCCTTCGCTTAAATTGTTCTAAAGGTGAGAATTTTAGCGGTCATGTCTCTTTCTATTCAAGAGGAAAGTCTAATCTACACAGCTGAGAAGATAATCCGTTGAAACAGAATATTCAATAAGGTTTAATTTATTGAAAGGTATTTAAGTGACTGAGAACGTCAGAGCCTTCCCTTCACTCAAATGGAAAACATCATTTTCGCAAATTAAATAACCCCATCTAGCCATATAAGCTTCGTTCTATTCCTCGAGAAAACGTCTATAATTAGTTACAAAAAAGGTCGAAATTGGACCAAATTTAGTTCTTGCAAATATTGAATTCATCAATAGAAAAATAATTGTTTTAATCTCAATCATTTATAACTATTTTTAGTGATAAAAATATTATTAGGATTTTTAATTAGCCTAGATAGTACTTACTGTTTTGTTAAATACGAGTTTAAATATTAACTTAATTCTGAAATTTACTTTAATATAACTTAATTATTCAATTTAATTAATATTGAAGTAACTTTAAGAGTTTAGTTAATATTTAAGTAAATTTAAGAATTTAGTTAATATTTAAGTAAACGGTCAGCTCTTTCACTCATCGATTTTCAAGACTTTTAAAAGAAGGCGGGAAATTTGAATTTGAATTTAATATAATGACTTTACTGGAGAGCGTGGCGCCATCTATTAACGGCCAAGAAGGCTAAAATATACTTTTTGTAAAGAATTTAAATTTCCCACCTTAAATTTCAAGTTTCCCGCCAAGAATACGAGTGAAGTTGGTGACCTTCACATATATCACTCTTTGGGAAGAGTGCACTCGGCGAGTGACGAAAAGTGAGAGTGCGAAAGAGTGAAGATTTTAATTAATTCCACTCTCAATATCACTAACGATTTTGCCCATGTTTGGTTAATAGGCGTTGCCGGTGTAGTCGGTACTTAGCTTTTGTAATAAAACAGGGTACCTGACGAACAAAAAACGTTTGGACTTTATTACAAGTAAAATTCTAATATTCGTTTTTACAACGGCACAAATCGAAAGTAAATAAAAAATGGTAAGTTTTACCTCCAGTATAATGGACAAATTTGTTGTTTAAGCTATTTATTTAGTCTTTGAAAGAAAAATTATGAGGTACTTTTAACACCAAGATAAAATAGTACGTATTAAATGGACTACTTTACGTAATACATCTTATTTGCAGTATTTCTATCACAAATTATTTTGAAACAATAATTTAGCTTTGGTTGTAAATACGGTGAAATTTTATACTTAATACTTGACATTGATGATTTCAAGCACATTTAAAAAAAGGCTCTGTATTGAAAAGTTAGGATGTAGTTAAATATTATCCAACCCAATGCGAATAAGAAACTGCTACAAAGGGTGTATTAAGACTATTGAATCATAATTACAGCCAAGATTTAGCTATAATTTTTTTAATAATTTTACATTTCCCACTGGCACCTAGGTGCAACAAACACAACACCCCACACAAGGAGAACGCAACCCGTCAAAAGTCGTGGATTTTATTTCGTACGTTTTTTATTGGCTAGAGCCGCTAGACGCTTTAGCGCCTGCTGCCGTCGGAAGGGGAAAATTCGGAAATTGTCTTCCCCCCGGGCCCGTAAAACGTTCAGCGTAAAGGCTCGTGACGCTCGTCCAATGAAATTCGTACACAACCCTTCGTTAGCGTGTTTAAAGGCTAGCTGCGTTCTCCTTGTGTTTGTTGCTCCTAGCTGGCGCCATGTAATATAATTAAAGGAATGAATTCGGATCATCTAGTGACATTTATTCTAATTTTTTGTTTTCTTATACGCGATTTGTGACTCGTTATATACTATCAATAAAGAAAATTGCACTTACATGAAAGTTAAAAACCTATTTCGGCTTATGTCGTTTCAATAGGTAGCACTTTTGAACCAAGTTTTCAGCGACAAAATAATTGATTCGGGTGAAAATGTTTACAGTTAAACAAAGGACCAACAAAATTAGCACTATTTTCAGGCGCGCTGTTAATTAATCCTACAGCCAGACGAGTTTTGGTACATTCAATTTAAATTTTATCAGGCAATTAGATTTCCCGTTCTTAACCAGCGCGTGCTAAGAAATAAAATAAAATATTTCGTATCAGTTTATTAAAAACTTACTTATGCCTACTTGCAGAGAATGACTACCTTGAAGCAAAAATGTCAATCCACCTCAATGTCTGCCCGTTAATTCTTCCTAGCTCAATGTATCATTGCTTATTACACGCACAAGAGTGATGTTTTCCTTCCACTTCTGGTGAGGAGACTACACCATGCATGGTTGCAGCTGAAAGTCTCAACTTACAAGGAGAGTACCCGAGATGTTTAGTGCCAATTTTGTTCAAAGTCGGGCTTAATGTAGACGTATATGGGATGTGTCATTTCCCGAAAGGAGACGTTGCACTATCCATTCAATTTGCCATGGCAACCGAAAATGTTTTTGACCACTTAAAACAAAAATAAGATTTTACCAAAATTTGGTCCAACTTAACCATTTCTTGATTTTCAAATTTAAAAAAAAATCGTTCGAAAACCAAGAAAATCCCATGCTTTTTTAAATGGAGATTTTTTGTTTTAAGTGGAAAGATACATTTTCGGTTGCCATGGCAAATCGAATGGATAGTGCAACGTCTCCTTTTGAGAAATTTCATTATTTTTCATAACTCATATAGATTTACATTACGCCTGACTTTGAACAAAATCGGCAATAAACACCTCGTACATTCTCCTTGTTAGTCATTCTCCCTAAGTATGAGTTTATTCTTGGTTGATGTTGGCGTCGGTTGGTCCTGGCAACTTGTTTGCTTTCGGCGAAATGTTCGTTAGGATTTAAATATTTACGATACTACGTGACTTTCTATTACTTGATGTTATTTCTGTTTAAAAACGAATCTTGCTGGCCTTGGGAAAGACAATTAAGGAGGATAAATTAAAATGTTTTAAAAAAAATAATTATTTAAAGCCTAAAGCGTATTTCAATAGAGTAAGAATTTTTTTTTTTTCAAATTGGTTCCAAAACAAATCGTTTTCTTATTTCCAAAGTCTGGTATCTAAAATATTAAATGTGTACAACATTACTGAATTTTAAGAGTGGGAGATGTTATAATATTTATTAATATTAAGTATAATCCAAGGTTGAAATTCCCGGGTTTGGAACAATGGTGGCGAATTCCACTACAAAATTAATCTGAGAAAACTAAATTTTATCCCCCCAAAACTGGTTTATTTAAAACCCTCCCCGTAGACTGTAAGGTAATGGTGGTCGATTGGAAAGGCGCGTTGAGAAGTCTATAATATTTTCAATATTTATAAATTAAATTAAAATTAATTAATTATATAGAATAAAGTCATTGCTAGGAATTGAATCCGGACCATACTTCCAACAGGCTGATTGTATACCGCTGAGCCATTGACATACAACTCATTAGTTTGAAAATAAAAAATATCACAGGAAACTCTTACGTGGAGAAGTAAATTTTGGCTTGCCAACTTGTAATAATAAAAATAATGAAAATATAAAAATAACCCAGTTTTCCAATGTTTATGTTAAAAATTATATTACTGGATGTCTTTTTTACTGCACTTTAATAAATTTTATAATTAAGTTAATTGTAAACGATATCAACGTTGTTGAGGGGACTCAATCACAATATTTCTAAATAAATTTACCATGTAAAAATTAATATGGGTCATGGCATGGCGTAATATAACATTATATATATGCCAGTCGTAATTAGAAATAATACCTATGTTCCGATAATATGCTTTATTAGTACGGATAAAAGAGGGTAGCTCACCGGCAAAATTCGTTCCAACTTGCAATGTGGCTTAGAAATTCTATTTTGGTGTCTACTTTGATGCGGGATGGACAACACAGTTTTGGGGGGGGGGGCAAGGGGGGAAGGAGGGGGCACTTACTCCCGAAATTGGTCAATTTCAACCTGAGTCGAATGCAACCAACCACATGCCCGTTTCCGAGTTACATGTATGTCCGAATTCGTACTGAATCACGTGTTTTTTTCTCTAATATGAAAAAAAATCCCCAAATGATAAATTTAGCAATTGGGTCAAGCTGGGTAACGTTTCTGTAGGATATTTTGACGCTGAGTCGAATGAGACCCACCGCGGATCGCTGGGACTAATAGTTGCGGAGTTATGACCAAACGTACACTAAAAAAAGGGTTTATTTCGAAATTTCACTAAATGTTGAAAAGGTGTATCAACCATTTGCCCAGAACCAACTATACTTTTGGATCTTTATACGTATTATTCTGTGCCGTATCGAATGCGACCAACTGCAATTCCGTAGGATGAACCGTTTTCGAGTTATAACGAAATATGTGCGAACCAAAAATTGTGTTTTTTTCTTCAAAAAGTTCTACTACTAAGTGCTGAATAGAATGAGACCAACCGCAGCGCCGTGGAATGAATAGATAACGAGTGATGACGGAATTTACCCAATTCGGTGAAAGCAAATTTCGGGGGCAACTTCCCCCTCCTGCCCCCCCAAAAACTGTGTTGTCCACCCCGCATCGCTGTGGACTCATCAGATCTTCAAAGTATAGACACCAAAATATAATTTTTAGGCCACATTGCAAGTTGGAAAGAATTTTGCCGCTGGAGAGCCCTTTTTGGGCCTCGTTTACGCGTACTATATTGGGTCTCGAACACACTAACGTCTACGCGCCAAGAATAACCAGCAAAATAAAGACTCCAACCACAAGACCACGCCTGTTTACAAGTGTCCTGCTAATTTTCGTTAGATTTATGAATCGATTGACCAAGTCTTAGGTAAAACTCCACCGTAGGCATATCAACCAAGGATGTTCTACATCCATGTCTCAACCGCCATTTAATTTTTAATCATGGAGCGAAGACATAAGCAACCAATATAAGACAAGCTAAATAATGTTAAATTGTTTGGATACAATAGCGGTAGCGCCATCTAGTGCAATTTGGGAAAAATAACTTTTAAAATTCTTTTTCTAATCCTTAATTAATTTTATTTTAAATTCATATAATTATTAAAAGACCAAAAGAGACACTCAAAAGCTGTGGCGTAGCCAGAAATTCGTCAAGGGGGGGCGAAGTATCCGAATGTTAAGAGGGGGGTTGAGAAGGGGGGATTTAGTAAAGTCAAAGGTAGGTCCAAGGGGGGCGTCTAAACCCGGAAACCCCCCTTGTCTACGCCACTGCTGAAAAGAATGTGTTTGTAGAATTTCACGCTTATTGAACTAACAATTTTTACGCTACAGCCTTCCAATTTATAACGAATTTACCAAATCTCGATTTTCCCATGTTAAAAACGAGACTATACGCTTTGTCGGTTTCAAACGAAAATGACAACAGCGCCTCTCGTGGCGAGATCACGCGCAAATTGGTTAAAAGTTTTTCCCCGCCCCCATTGAAATTAATGTAAAGTTGGCGATAATTAAACGTTAATTAACCTACCAAATGATATAAGAAATATTCAACCGACAATTTTTCCCGTTTATATGAACTTAAATGTAATATAAAATCGTCTTGAAAAATCGTTTATCGCTTTATAACATTAAAAAATAATATTTTTAACGCGTCATGTGGATAATCGGACAGCTGCTCGTCTAGGTAAAGTTTGCGTTGTCAACGCGTGTATTAGAAAGCAAAATGAGATTTTAGAAAGTACGTTGTAATTCGGAACGATATTAATACTTTTCGCGAATTTTGTCATCAGTTAATTATAAATATGACTTGAAATAAGTTTCAAGGTTTATTTAAAAGCTAGTTTCTTAACTTTTCATCCATTGGTTCGTTCAGAATTACTCTTTAAAGTAGACGAAAATTTGAAGGCGGGTGAATCTTGCCCATTCTTAAGCCTCGGTTTAATCTACCGCGTATTTTGAAACTCAAAAACCCGAGTACTATCTTTAAATGATGGCGAACGCTAATTGTAATACGAAACAAATAACGAAATACGTGGGCTTTTTGACGTTAAATGAACTTAGAACGTATTTCGTTATTTGTTTCTTATTACAAAGAGCGTTTGGGTTTTTCCGTTTGAAAATACGCGGTAGATTAAACCGAGGCTTAGTACTGGGCAAGATTCACTGCCTTTTATTTGCTTTCTAATACGCGCGTTGACAACGCAAACTTTACCTAGAGGAGCAGATGTTCGATTATCTACATGGCGCAGGAAAAATATTAATTTTGAACGTTATAAAGCGATAAACGATTTTTCAAGACGATTGTATATTACATTTATGTTCATATAAACGGGAAAAATTGTCAGTGGAATATTTCTTATATAATTTGGTAGGTTAATTAACGTTTAATTATCGCCAACTTTACATTAATTTCAATGGGGGTGGGTAAAAACTTTTAACCAAGTTACGCGTGAGCTCGCCCCTAGAGGCGCTGCGCGTCAATCGCTCGTACTCTATAGCTCTATACAATATATGCTAGGCGTAATATACTAATAGGCCGATAAAAATATTTTGCCTAAGTTGTTCTCTTTTCCTCACTACTAGTGGATTTCGGAAAGGGGGTAGGAAGGGGAAGTAAGTCTGTGACGTATGTTCAATAATCTTTTTCGCAGGTTTACGCGGGGGAAGTACTGATCAAGGACAGTAGATACAGGGACGAGAAAGCAGGAAGACAAATTTCGATTTTAAACGTCTTCGTATTCACGGGGAGTTAGATGTAAACAAACCGCGGCCATTGTTAAGACGTGGTTCACCATGGACAGTATTATTGTAGTTAGTTTTTACCATTTTGATGTTAAATTAAAAATAAAACTACGAACGTAAATAAAAAATACCCATTTGTTTTGAACACTTAAGCCTCGTCAAGAACCGCTAAAATTAGGTGACCGCCATTTTTTTTGTTTACAACTAACTCTCCTTGCGTTTAGGTCGTTTTAGGTGATATATTCCAACAGAAACCGCCAATACACTTTCTCGTCCCTGTATCTACTGTCCTTGTACTGATGGAAAGTCTCCTCGTAGGATAATATTTTTGTCGGCCTATTTAGTTAAATATTTAAAATAAAATAAAAATATTTTTCACAAAATAACTAGATCGATATTTCGTGATACCAACAAACTCCTAAAATCAACAACCGTATCAGAAAAAGTGGCAAAGTTTCGCAACGTACTATTCATCTTGAAAACATAAGTGTGAAGATGGTCTGGTCGCAGCTCGTAACGTTTTTAAGTGATTAGCATTAATTATGTATTCCTGCTTCGTAATTTCCAGTGAAAAAAACCGAGGGGCAGGTCACTTCCTTGATTAACGACGCACCCCTCAAAAGATTAAATCCGATTTAATCGTGATTATTTTGATTAAATTCAATTTAATCACGATTAAGTTGATTAAGTCACGTTTAATCATGATTAGAACGCAGTGGCAAACGCGAATTGGGAGCTTCAACCCCGTGGAGATTTACTGTTTAATCCGGAACTTCTAGAAACGGTATTAAAACAAGTGGTTTCAACTCAAGAAATAAATGAATTTCATTTTCATTCATTATTTTTACATCTAGAAAATTTATATTTTTTTCTAATTTCATCCATTACAGCGACCACACGAAGTTTAAATCACCTTATGTAAAAAAAACCCGCAACTTTCCATATTTTAACCGAAGGCATTAAACTACTCCAATATTATTTATTTTTGTACTAATCGAAATAAAATAAAATAATTGCATTACATCCGCTTTCTGATTTAAAGTAAATACACTTTTCTTAATAAAATAACGAAAATTAAATTAAATACACTTTTTTTAATAAAATAACAAAATAAATTAAATAACCTTTTTTTTTTAAAAATTACGTGAAAAATTTTTGCGCGTAACATCCACCCGTCTGTAGGTTTTTGGAAAAAAAAAATCGTATTGATTTTGCAGCCACTTATAAAATCGTGTGCTAGTCAACCTAAATTAACAAAAGTCAAAACGTGAAAACACGTCACTTTGATTGGAAGTTAAATCTAAAAACATATCTGCAAGGTACCATCGACTCTACACGGACGCGTCTATTTCTACCTAGTGCCATAAAAATGCCAATGATACCAATAGTTGATTTTATAAAATAAAAAGTGGTCTTGCCCAACTTGTTAAAATGTTGCTCTTACGTCACGAGACCCAGCTTTATTAGTGTATTCTTCGCACGAGCGATTTGCACGCGCGCTAGAAAAAGTTATTCTCCACGCGACTCTAGCGCGCGCTAGTAGGCTTGTGAATGTAAGAGACTGTGAAGTAAGAGCAACATTTAAACAAGAAGGCCACGTTACTTTATAAAAAGATCTATTATTTAATAATAAGAAATAATTTTACCGCATCAACATTAAACATTTTAAATTTTTATTAAGAGTTTAACAATAATAATAAATGTTTTACATTATATTTTAAGAAAACTGAAACATATAGTAACATTTCTTCACGTTACGGGATTTGAACTCGCAACCACGTGGTACGACTTGTCGCCAAATGGCGCTTGAAATCACTCGGCCGCGATCACTCGATGAAAGCTTTTCATTGCGATTATAATAATTACACGTTTAACCAAGGCTTAGGTGGAAACCAAGCTTGCGATGAAGCAAGGCCAACGAATTATAAGAGGCCTGTTCAATAATGAAAATATTTTTGGATGTCATAGCACCATCGCCATCTAGTTCTAATTATACACCATAATTTTCTTAAAAATTCGTTTTCTTCGCTTTAATTTTTATTAAAATTCATATAATTAAAAATACCCTTAGACAGTGTCGTACAGAAATTCCATACGATATTTCAGCTGTTGAACCTTCACCAGTTTTGCACTACACGGTGCTACCGTCAAAGTGTATAAAAAACTAAATAATCTAACTAACCTACGGAAAGGATAAAATATCATAACACGGCGGGGGGGGGGGAATATAAAATCAAAAAATAAAATCATATACGTAATTTGACGCTATCGTTTAAAACAGCAGTTACTTAACCTCTAAACTAAAAAAAAAACTTGACCTTCCCAGAAAGATTTGCTAGTCATTTCCCTTTTTTATTTTGGGTATATAAACAAAGGTCAAAGTATTTCTAGAACACAATCCTTTGGGATCGTATTGCCAATAATCATGAAGTTTCTCGTGCTTTTTGGTCTCATCTCCGTCGTGCGTTCTTTGTGCACCAGCGACAATTGCTTCAACGACTGTAGTTGCTTCTCTACCGATCCTCCAAATGGCCTCAGAGTGGAATCAACGCCTCAACTCGTTACCTTAACCTTCGACGATGGAGTCAACGTGGTCAACTATCCGACGTACCACGACTTATTGATGACCGGCAGAGTTAACAAGGGCGACAATTGCTCCATCAAGGCCACGTTCTTCGTCACCCACGACTACACCAACTACCGTTACGTCAGTCAACTCTACCGCCAAGGCAGTGAAATAGCCGTGCATTCCATCAGGTAAAGAACCTCCCTTTAAATTATTAAAAGCGCGAATTCAAAATCTTTATGTGTAAACAAGTAAAACGAACTTGGTTTTAAAGCGGCATCGATATTAAAAAGAATCCTGAATAAAATTTTAACGAAACCATCTTTTAATTCATCCACAGCCACAGTACCAAACCTGGCTACTGGCAAAATGGCAATGCTACATTGTGGAAAGAAGAGCTTGATGGTATGCGTACCATCATTTCAAATCTGGCTCTCATCCCCAGAAGTGAAATCCGCGGGACCAGAGCTCCTTTTCTGGAAACAGCCGGAGACATCACCTTCAGAGTTCTGAAGGACAACGGATTCACTTACGACTCGTCGATGCCTTCGAGAGTCTACAGCGACCTTCCCATCTGGCCGTACACCTTAGACCACGGATACGCTCAGGACTGTCAGATACCTCCGTGTCCCAAAGAGGAATATCCCGGCTTGTGGCTGCTCCCTATGGTCAACTGGAAACTAGGACGAGTACCCTGTGCCATGGTCGACGCTTGTTATCCCACTCCGTACACAATCAATGATACCCTCAAGTACATGAAGGACAACTTCTTGCGTCATTACGAATCCAGCCGAGCCCCTTTCCCGGTCTATCTTCACCAGTCTTGGCTCCAGCACGAGGCCAGACGTCAAGCGTACTTCCAGTTCGTCGATTGGATGTTAGAGAAGGACGACGTTTTCCTGGTCACCGCCAACGAAGTGGTCGAGTATATGAAGAACCCATTGTCCGTCAAAGAATACCGGGAAAGGAATTGCACGTCGCTGCCGTCGCCGAACGGTTGCCAACCTGGCAACGCTTGTTATTACGAAAACACAGCTCCGGGTGGTTCCCGTTACATGGTTATTTGTGGTGCCTGTCCCACTGAGTTTCCTTGGACTGGTAATTCAGAAGGGTTGACAAACATGAACATGCGTGTTGTATGAGCTTTTAAAGTAGACTTTCAATAAAAATTCGCACATTTTTATAATCGAATCTTAATTTTCATAAAATATTTAACGTAACTACTTAATAATATTCGTAACCTCTTCAGCCTCGCGTCTTGATGAAGGAAGGAAGCTGGTGAGTAAATCCTTGGCAGTCGTATAGTTATCTTCAGTAAAAATGTCTATTTTGCAAGGGTCAGTTTTAAAGTAACGGAATGCAAGCCTAGCAAATCCTTTGTATTGTAAATAAATGCATTAAGAAAAAGAACTCAAAATTGCTAATTACAACTTAAGACTATTTATCGTTATTTGTCCGAAGAAAACGTTAGTTTGAAGTTTATCTTTTAAACGGCAGCTGTTACTGCTATGTAAACATAAGGGGGTGGCGGAGTGGTTAGAACTCAGGAGTCTTAACTTCCGAAGCAATATACGGACAGACGGTAAATTAATAGTTTTTAAAAATGTATATTTTATTGTTATTTTACTGTTCATTACTATAATTAACCTAGTAGGCTAGTATACTAGTATTTTATGTCCCACTAGTCACTATAATGTTACTAAAGTTGTGGAAACTGTTCATTTAAATTAAAGGAACAGTTATACTCATTTTAAATTTAATTTCCTAATTACTCAATTAAAACCAGCTCTTTATCAAGTATAACCGATAACTCGACTCGTTAATAATATTACTCGAGGTTTTTTCTGAAATACTTGACTCGAATAAGAGTGCGGAGTGGTTAGCACTTTCACCTCGCAGCAAGAGGAGCCGGGTTCGATCCCAGCTTGTGGCACTGGTTGAAAACTCGGAACAACTCCTTCCGCGGCGTTGAGTTTGCAAGTTCTCTCCCCCACTGGTTTAAGGTTTTTTCCCCCCGAGCTCTTCGGTTTCCCGTTCCATAAAAACTTGTTGAGGTTAACGGCAATAGTTAGTGTAGGGAGCTGTTGGCTTGCAGGGCTTGCCACCACCCTCCTACGCATTGTAACCCGGCCACCTGAATTAAAGGCTTTAAAAGTCGCTCGATGACTTAGGCCTAAGGTGGTGCCTTGGGTATTAGCCTAGCTGATTATTATTATAAAAAAAAACACACACACACACACTACGACTGTGTACTACCAAATAACGTTTCGTACGTGTATAAGTCACAAGCGTCTTCTCAACACTCCCCAGCCAGACTATGTCCAATCACCCTGGTGGTGTTTCAATTAGTGGTCGGAATCGGATAGTCATTATCTTAAAATATTACCAAACATAGCAATAATTATTAATGGGATAGATTTATACAAATGAATAAGGTGCCTTGATCAATATCATAAACTGACAGTTATACCAACAATAGTTAAAACACGATGGTTGTGGTTCTATATTTCAACGTTATTCATTTGGATAAAACAAATTTTTTTTAAATATTGTTTTTGGGAAATAACGCCTTTTGCTTATAACATTATTTTTTAAAACACCGAAAAATATTTCGGATAAACATTGTTTAAATCAACAATTCAATAGGTCTATTTCGTTAAAGAAATAACAATTTTGAAGTTTTGCAATATCTAGGGAGTATGACTTAAGCCAAAATACCAAATTATTCATTTCCGAAATATATGTGGATATGGCTACGTTCACGCATGCAGCTGGGTATCGCTTCGAAGCAATTTGTAGCCGTTTGGAATCGTTTCAATACGGTTCCAAATGGGTTTAAGTCGGCAAACCGAAAGTGATGCAGCCAGGGGGAGGCACAGGGGGCACGTGCCCCCCGAAACGTATGGTTGTATGTACAATTCTTTTTGTTTTATTTTTTTTTCCATTGTGTGCCTCGAAACCAAATCCTGATTATGTCACTGCAAACCGCCAACCTTTTATAAAAAATTTCGATTTTCTTGAGACAGTGAAAGTATATGAACAATTAAACATCTATAACAAAATTGCCATTCAAAATTGATTTAAACTACAGCAGCACCCTCAAATAGTTAATGAAATAAAGGTTTCCTATGCCAAAGTCATTTTTTTACCTTGAAATAGCAATAAAGAGGTGGCAGTGGGCAGATGATCATTTTAAAAATTACGCGGACCAGTTTATTCATTAAATCGGAGGAGGTTAGTGGTCCAGCGAACTTAATAAATTCGAGGTGTTTTATATTTCTTGGGAATTTTTTTCGCGAAGGGAAACTGGAAATATTTACGGAATGGATTTTAAGGAACGTTTTCTAGTAAACGTTTGAAAAATTTTGGGTATTCACTTTCGTGTTTCGGAAGAAACCTCGGGTCAACATGCTCCAAAATGGACTTTTCCAACCCTAAAACTAATGTTTAATAGTTTATGGTAAAACTTAATACTGTTAATTTTTGTTAATGCTATAAATTCTTTTAGGGGTAACGAATGCCACCAACGTGAACCCCGTGTTATTCCTGATTACTTCCTTGTTACAAATATGTAAATATCATATGTGCCTAGTAAATTTTTAATTTCTGCCGCATGTTGGGCTTTTCGAAACACTGTGCGGTACTAGTAACGTCATTTTACAAATTTTCACAACTTCACAGCAGCGCAAACATATTAGTGGCGACATCTGTATCCGTGAGTAGAGCTTGGCGTTTGGCTAAATATTAGCAACTTATCCGAAATTTTTTTTTTTGCATGTTAAATCGTTGTCTATCCCAGGACTGCTGTGTGCGAAGTGGCGAGCTGGTCGAACCATTGCTGCACCTTCTGCTGGGTTGAGCGGCTTGCGTCAAGGGTGCGACCATTCGTAGTATGGTTCTACTACCGATGCGGGGTTTGTCACCTGTCCGGGCTTGTGGACGCTGGCGTACGGCATTCGGATGATAGACCTCCGGTGGTATGTTTTCAATCTTACCGGTACACCGGGCTATAAATCTGACACATGTATATCCCAGGATAATAGCCATACATAAACAGTTAACCAAAACATTTACGATTAACCGAAATTTTGTCCGTTAATTTTTCTGTTACGCAAAGCTCTATCCGTGAGAGGAAACGTTCCAAGAGCAGGGCCGTGCTTAGAGGTCTCGCGGCCCCGGGCAAAATGCATGGGCGAAACTGACAATTGTGAGTGTAGCAGCCCTCCGGCATATACATCCCTATGGTAAAATTTTAGCGGCCCTGGGCGACCGCTCTCCTCGCCCCCCCCCTAAGCACGGCGCTGTCCTAGAGTATAAAGTTAAACATTTATAGTTGATCATCTCATTTATTTATTTCATTATTTCTGCCACCAAGATAAATAGGTACACCCCACAACCTTATCAAAATAGCATAAAGTAATAACGTAATAATTGACGAAGTAGCGCTTCATAGCGGAAATTTTTTTATTTACACTTTATACTTCCGTGCGTCATATCAAACTTTCCCTCAGCCATGATAACGTTTAAGTTTAGACGCCGAAATGAACATCACGCTTTCGAAGCGGCATTCCAAAATGGATAATTATAAACAAAACCAATTATTATTTTCTAATACTCACACGTAGATATTGATTTGTTTAAAAAAGATTTTGTTCAAATTTTTTCTTATCAGTTTTTTTACAACGTAAATGAACAACGATCTATTTCTACTATTTATTTACCATCTAAAAGCGCAATAGTTTTTTTACGGGTGAATTTCACCAGTTCTTAAAACAATGTTTGCGTCCTTCAAACCCAGAATAATTGTTTATTCAAAAATAGAAAACGTAAGAGAAACAAACAACGTTTCGTAAAAATTTAACAAACTATTATTTAAATGAATAATTGTATGAAAATTAAGTTTGTTTACAGATATTTTTATCCATAAATAAAAATATCAACGTTTCTTCAAATGAATAAATAAATATCGAAATTTGTAAGCCTCATCTGATGTACAAAAGTTATACAAATTCCGACCACTAGTTTCAATGGAGCGATTAATTCTGATGTTTAAAGGGAGTAACAACACTTATCATAAGTAATAATAAGTTTCCAAATATAAGTACGCGACACTACTAGTTTCTGGATCCTTCGGTTTCATCATCCGGTCTGATTCTAGAAACGTGAGCGAAAGTTACAAATCATCTTGCACCGATCACCCCAGGGTTTTGTATAACCTGGCGGCAGAAACGAAAAATGCGTTGATCTGACCACTATAGTTATTTATAATAGAAATATGAAATACTGCCTTAAAATTGAGTGTGAAACTCAATTGAATGGTAGTTTCCCTTGATTAACATGTCTGCCTCCTCGTATAGCGTAAGGCTAAAAATATCTGGCACTATATATGATTTCATATAATCAGTTACATAAGTCTATAATATTGTTCCATAAGTTTGTAACTTTGGGTAATATTTTCCTGAGAGCTAGTAAAGGAGTGACATCATCACCAGAAGAAAATTTCCCCCTAGTGAGGTGCTGTCAAAGGCTACTGGTCCAAGAGCACATAACAAAATAATTATGTGATAAGGTACACGATGGGTCAAGGTATTTTTTAATTAGGTTAGTGATTTGTAACAAAGAACTGTTTGTCTTACGGGTTAAAGTGGGGGCTTTCCGGAAATACGAACCACGTGACGACACTTCCGGTGACCTTGAAAATTGATATGACCTGATATTGGTATCATTCGATTGGTCTCAACGTGCTCTTACCAAATATCGCTAAATTAACCTTCAAATCTGAACCAAACGGCGTATAGTAAAACATAATGTGAAGAGTAGGAAGTGTCTCACTTATGTAATAGTATTAAACACTAATTATGCCAATTATCAATAAACTGCTCTTCAGATAAGACTTAATTTATAACATAGTCCAAATAAAGCATAACTATAACTTAATGAGAGATTCCTCAGAGGGGTAAGCAGGGGGACAAAGAGGTTATAGTGAGTTGCAGGCTAAGAAAGACAAAATATATAGTACAGTCAGCGCAAGGATACCTCAGACCATTTCCGGCCAGTCGACCGCGTGAAATTTTAATTTGACCACTTTAAGGTCAATTTCAAATTTCGTGATTTACATCGTCTTTTCGCGCCATCTAGGAACCGAAATTGGAATCTATTTTTTAATTTCATGTCGTCATGAGTTTAATTACTGAATACAGCCGAATTATTTTCCTAAGAAAGTTCGATAATGGAAGCTCCAAATATTTTAAATGGCCCAAGAGGTTACTATAAAAAGCACGCTAAAGGTTTATTGTTAACAAGTAAAGATAAAAATATAATTTTAAACGTTTATAGCTCATTAAGACAACGTTATCCCCAAGAAAGCGTGGTTATTATTTTAAAAGAAACTGCCAATTTAACTGCTAAGACTTAGAAATAAATTTACAAAATTAAATAATTATACATAATATTTTAAATTTAAGAATAATAGGAATGCCTTATCTTTTAAATTTGCTCGCCACCACAATTATGAAATTTAAAAATAAAGATTCCAATTTTGGTTTCTAGATGGCGCTAAAAGACGATGAAAAGAGCAAAATTCTAATTTGACCGTAAAATGACCGAATTCAAATTTCGCGCGGTGAAATGACCGGAAACGATCTGAGGTAAACTTGCGCCGATTTAACTATATATTTTGTCTTTCTTAGCCTGCAACTGACTATAGTGCCTCGCCCCCAATACCTACGGTTGTATGTACAATATTTTGGATTCTTCTTTTTTTTTCAATTGTCTGCCCCACCGCCTTAGAAACTAAATCTTGGCTGACTTCGTAGCTTCAAAACTGGACCATGAAGGTCAGAATTGTCTAATTCGGCGATCTCGACCTTAAAAATGATGATCTATCAAATTATAAATTCGGGAACCCCTACTGGAACGGTAATATGACTTTATTTAGGATTATTACCTTTATAATTAACATAATAACAATAAGTATGAAAATTAGCAAAAAGTTTAAAATATCTGATTGCTCAATCAAAGTTTAATTTAGAACATAATCCCATAGTGTTTAAATATGTCCAAGGAGAACAACATAAATTCAGTTGCCAGAACAGGTCGTAGCTGGGAGAGATTATGAGTTTGAAAAAAAGGTCGATAAAACATTGTCGTTGTAACAATAAGAAGTGTCATACATCTTGTCATTATGTTACTTTTGGTAACGTTAGGGTGGAAAACCGTGTTATATTGGTTTTCTAATTCTACTTCATCGGTAAAATAGGGTTTGTACACGACCTGGAAAACCTGGAAAAGTCAGGGATTTTGAAAATGTTTCCAAAAGGTCAGGGAAAAGTCAAAGAATTTGAAAATGGTCCCCAAAAATCCAGCAAATAAATTTTTGAAAGAAAATATTTTTCAAAATTTTTACCTCAAACCATTCATTTATTTCACAAAAAAGGTCAGGGAAAACCTATGAATGTCAGGGAATTTAATTAATTTTGTACGAACCCTGGGTTTGTAAATTGAAAAATATCCGTACGCAGTGTAATTTTGACATTTAAGTTCGCGAATTGAGGGCAAATTCGCGTCTTACATATGCGTCCAGGATACTTCTCTCGTAAAATATAAACTTCTGGTTTTACTTGTCTCCGTAACTATTGCTGGCTGTATTCCTCCATGGTGTGCCAACGATTCATATGAGACCATAAGTTTATAATAAACTAGCTCACTATAAGTTAGAATCGTTCGTAGACTGTTCGTTAATAGCGATTTATCTAGGACTGCGCGAGTATTCGAACATCTTCGATTACTTGGCAATTTTTGTGGTCGAGTACTTGAACTCGACCTCGAATAAGCAATTGGAAAATACTCGTCAATTATCGAGTACCAAAACGATTGCAAAGTCGGATACTCGATTACTCGAATAAGCTGCATTAACAAGTTCGAAGAGGGGTTTTTGCAACTTTTTGGGGTGGCAGTAATAAACGGTACCTACAAGATGAACAAACAACAAAAGCTTTGAATGACCTTGGGGATGGATCACGGTTTTTATACGTAGTGCGCCTGCGCGGGTTTTCTTCAAACAATATTATTAAAGTGTTGGTTGCACGAAAAATCGATAGTAATAAAAACGATTGAATGCGGGCTTGTTTTGAAGCCCAGGACGTTCTCTTTCCAAAAATGTCATTGTCGAAACAAATTTCCAAGCCTAAGTGTATTAACTTTGAGTCCGAAACTGACCTTTTTCGCTCCCCAAAATCCTGAAATTTTCGTCGAATTTCTCTCCTCCGTAGCACGAGCAATTTGGGGCACATCAAAGCTGCAGTTTTATTCCTAAAATAGAAGGAACTGAAGTGGAGGGATTCTGTTTACTTGTAGAAGTTTTCAAACCAGAGGTTTTTAATCATAATATTAGGCTTATTATCGAAATAATTTTTTTTACGCACGCGCGACCCGACGTTTCACGAAAAATTTACAAGGAGCCTTCGGTTTCATATCGTTTTTCTACTACGTAGGCTTGCCTATTTCAATTACTACCGCGTAGGACTTTTTCCTGGATGTTAAATCAACCTGCTTTTAATCCCAGATGTAAAGAAATGTATTACAGACAATTAGCCAATGATACGCTTCGCATTTTCTGACGTCATGGGTGCCGAGAAAGTCTGGAAATTAGCCGAAAAACTCGCTTTCCACCATTTCGACTTATGATAATTCAAAGACCACTTAACCGATTTTTATGAAATTTTCTGTATTTGCTATAAAATGTTTGCTCTTTCTAATGAATCATTAATTAGCCATAGCTAAAATTTAGTGCAACTAACACTGTAAGTTTTGGTTTGGAATGTCACTTCACCAGTTCGGATGTCGGCCGGCGCACCGTTAGAACTCAGGAGTCTTAACTTCCGAAGCAATATACGGACAGACGGTAAATTAATAGTTTTTAAAAATGTATATTTTATTGTTATTTTACTATTCATTACTATAATTAGCCTAGAAGCCTAGTATACTAGTATTTTATATCCCACTAGTCACTATAATGTTACTAAAGTTGTGGAAACTGTTCATTTAAATTAAAGGAACAGTTTATACTCATTTTAAATTTAATTTCCTAATTACTCGAATAAAACCAGCTCTTTATCAAGTATAATCGATAACTCGACTCGTTAAAAATAATACTCGAGGTTTTTTCTCAATTACTTGATTCGAATAAGAGTGCGGAGTGGTTAGCACTTTCGCCTCACAGCAAGAGGAGCCGGGTTCGATCCCAGCTTATGGCACTGAGTGACAATTCGGAACAACTCCTTCCGCGGCGTTGAGTTTGCAAGTTCTCTCCCCACTGGTTTAAGGGGTTTTCCTCTTCCCATAAAAACTTGTAGAGGTTAACGGTAATAGTGAGTGTAGGGAGCTGTTGGCTCGCGTGGCATGAGGGCTTGCCACCACCCTCCTACGCATTGTAACCCGGCCACCTTAATTAATGGCTTTAAAAGTCGCTTAACTTTGATTACTCGCTTTAGCGTGGTGGCACCTGATCATAGTTGGCTTTGACTCACATATTTATTTTGGCACAACTTCCAAGTTCCACGGCCTATAACACGCTTGATTAGTCGGCCGTATTATTAGTCTACAAACCAAACACTCCAAGGAGTATGATATTTACATTATTAGCCTATACTAAGAGTAATATATCAGACTGGAAACAGCGTTCTTAACTTAAGATAAGAAACTTGAATTAACAAAATGGAACTTTCTAAAATTTCTAGAATTATCGGAAATATAGTAAAATTATCGCAAAAAGCATACTATATAGTACGTGATTGAAATTAAAGTACGGAGAAAATCTAAAGTGAATATTATCGAAGTGTACTATAATTATAGAACGGTTGGCAACGCTGTCTCGTATCCAATGAGTTGAAGAAGCCGGTTCTGATTTTTAATGGTAGAAATCACTGTTAACGTGATGAAGATAGGGAACTGACTCCCTAATACGAAACATAATTATAAACTTACGCTAACACTTGACCAAAAAGTACTGTGTTATTTCCCTTTGATATAGGTTATCATGATTAAGGCGAATAATGAGGCTCACAATTATTAAATGTGTTATCGATAAACGTTCTTCAGATAGGACAACCGTGAATGGCTCGGAGGAGAGCTTACGTTGGCTCGTTTAGATTACAAAAAGCTAAGTTAATACAAAGAAATGAGGAAATTTAATTTGAATAATAATCACAGAGTTAAATGGTCACAGTAAATTTACCTTTATAAAATTTTCAAGAAAAATTACCTGCCATTTTAGAATTCATGGATCTTCAGTTGACATTCGCGAAACGGTAAAAATCCATTCCCGAACTGGAAAACTGCATTCCCATCCATTTCCACCCTGAAAGTTCCTTTTTTATCCATTCCCATGTCTTTGACATAAACACTTTCTGTTTCCGTCCATTCCCGCGCAGCTTTCTCTACCGAATCACAGCCTTTATCACATTTATTACTCCAACGTAAATTTTTTATTTAAAACGTTATTATTTTCCCTATTTCTAAAGCCAATTTTCCTGATGTAATAGTATTTTTAAATAACTATAATAACGAATAAGGCTAAATATTTTCCGAAACGTGTTTTGAAAAATCAGGTGGAAAAACCCTTTCTCGTAGTTTAAAAAAGCAAGTGTACTAAAAGGTTTAAAGTGGTTTATTTCTTGAACAAATTATGTAAGAAAAACATTTCTAAAATTGGTATTAAGTCAAGATCAGAAGACAAGCCTTTCTAAGATCTTTTCAAACCTATTTCTATTCACGGAAAGCCATAAATCAAAATTACCAGGCAAATCATCAATATAATTACCAGGCAAATCATCAATTTGAATAGATGTGAAGGTATCCATGTCCAATTTCAACCTATCGACGGAGACATACCCTCTGACGAAAAAAGTAAGGAAGTACTCGACGAGTGACCACATCTCCCCTTGGATCAAGTAATGACAGAAAGAAACGCGTTGGCCAACTAGCTCGGTTTCGTCCACCCTCGGCCACATGATCTTCGCCAACGAGTCGGTCCAGTTTCTATCACAGTAGCCGGCGAACGTGGAAATTGATTCCATCAAACGCGCTAATCGTTCGTTCTTCAAGGCGAACGATTTGAAAGAGTCGCTGGCATTTTCCCAAAAAAAATTAAACAGAAATCTCGATTGGTTCCCGCAATCTTCGCGGAGGGCGTGGAGCAAAATCTCGAAGTACATCTCCGCTGTCAGTGAGTCTCCCAGCGCGAGTGTTAATTCCAGAATGGGTTCGTAGTAGAAAGTCAGGGCATTCGGAAGTTTTGATAATCGGACTAGAAATAGCGCTAAGAAATTGTCGTGATGCGACCATTCTAAGGAACGAAGCTGATGGAATTCCCTCAGAAAAATAAACGCTATTTCCGGATCCGATTCCGAAACGTTTGAGGCTAAATGGTCGTTAATGCCTCGGATAATTTCCAAAGTTTTAAAACTTTTTAATCGATGATTCATCTTGGAAAAGAAATATTTTACGGCCGATGGGGAGAATTGTATCGTAGAAATCTTCAGCGCGAAATTGTACAATACAAACAACCTTTGATTTCCTTGGTTTCGTAATTCGCACGTCGAGAGCGTCGGTGAATGATCGGAGACTTTGCGATTGAGCAATTGCAGTTGGTTTTCGCAATGGTGACTCCAGTAAGTGGTCAGAAATTTGACGCTTTCCACCCGATTCAGAAGGGAGTTCAAATCAAACTCTTCCGGACGATACAATGGAACGATGTCGTCTTTGAGGCAATGGTAACAGGCCAGACGAAACCGAGAGCTCAACTGGTTGCGCTTGTCACGAACGAAACTGACTGCCGTCGCCTGGCGATCGACGGTTCCGCGAAACGTTAAGAAGACTTCAGGCTGAAATTTCACTTTGACCTTTAGCCTTTTCCACATCAATACGCAAGCCCTTACTTCAAGGCCGATTGGCTTCAATAGCGAAGCGAGATCCTCTTTGAGATCAACCGGAAGTTCGAGTTTCCGTTCCAAGTCTTTTTTCAAATCTTCGGAAACCGTTTCTAACGAATAATTGGCGTCGTTTAATTGAAACAGTTGAAATGGCTTTTTGGTCATCCACAAATGCTTCGCCGTCTGGTGAATCGCCATTTGTTTCAGCGACAGAACTGACCCTCGCAAATCCATCTCGATCCTTTAGAAATGTTAAAAATTTTATATTTATAACGTTTCAACTTAAGCCTATATTTATGTGTCATAATAAGGGTGAAATTAGGTGACCCTGCGTTCGGAGGTAAGGGCACAAAGTGAGAGGTCCTTCAAGCAGACCCCACCAGGGTGACCACTGAAAAACCCCAAAATATTTATAGGAATATAGGAAATTCAACAGTCGATCAGGGCCCCACTCGAATCTTAAATTTTATTATAGGAAAAATAGGATTATATTTTTAAAAATATAGGACTTTATATAACTATTTTTACAAAACTATAGGATTTTATAGGACTATATATGCTATTTCATTACAAACTTTATGCATTTAGAAACAAAATCTATACTTAGAGAAATAAATCTTTGATTTTCACTTAAAAAATAGAAACTATTTAACCATTTTATCACAGAAATAAACTAGTAGCTAACCGTGTTAACAATAACAAAAGTATAGACTAGAATGACTTGGTATAGGAATTTATCCTATAGCTAAATCTAGCAATTTCACTGCGTGGTTAAATTTGAAATGAGTAAAATATCAAAATTATAGGATTTTATAGGACTTTTGCTAAAAATATAGGATGTTATAGGACATTTATGAAAATATAGGAATTATAGGACCTCTGGGGGCCCTGGTCGATTTATAGGAGAATACTGGAGTATTTTCTTTGATAATATAGGAGCATATAGGGAAAATTTGCATAAATAAAATTTAAATTTAAGCAGACGACGATATTCTTAATTCCGTTCAGTGAAGTTCTTTAGAGAAGCAGTTTACATTTTATCAAAGGGATTTAGTACATCTGTATTACGAAAAGCGCTAGGCACGCGGGAAATTCGAAAAAACCGCGCGAAATACAAAATAACACCTAATTATAGGAAAATATAGGAAAAATGGTTAAATTATAGGAAAATTAAGGAAAGCATTGAAATATAGGAAAAATGGTTAAATTATAGGAAAAATGGTTAAATTATAGGAAAATTAAGGAAAGCATTGAAATATAGGAAAAATGATTAAATTATAGGAAAAATGGTTAAATTATAGGAAAATTAAGGAAAGCATTGAAATATAGGAAAAATGGTTAAATTATAGGAAAATTAAGGAAAGAATTGAAATATAGGAAAAATGATTAAATTATAGGAAAAATGGTTAAATTATAGGAAAATTAAGGAAAGAATTGAAATATAGGAAAAATGATTAAATTATAGGAAAAATGGTTAAATTATAGGAAAATTAAGGAAAGCATTGAAATATAGGAAAAATGATTAAATTATAGGAAAAATGGTTAAATTATAGGAAAATTAAGCATTGAAATATAATAAAAATTATAAAATAAAGGAAGAATGGTCACCCTGGACGCCACTCTTTTATTTCAATGGTAGTCTTGACAACATTAATTTATGGCATTGGTAGTCTTTACCGACTATAAGAAGTATGTTTTTAAAACTAAAGCACCAGTCTACCAACCTAATTACGTCTAGCTCGGTTACGCCACTACCGGGGAAAGCTTTCCGGTCGATCCGAGCTGTTTCTCACTATTTGTACATCAGATTTCTTAAGTGACTACCCCCTCGTGTTGATTTCATTCTCAAGTCTTGGATAAATAATGGTAGTTTCTACCTGGATATATCACTCTCGCGTTCCGCGTGCATTTCCTAAGTGTTTGTTACGGGTTCTGCCTTGTAGAAGGCTACGTGTTACGGGAGTTTCGGAAATTCTCCGTTAACTTCGCTGAAGCGGCGCTGCTGTCGCAAAAGTCATTTGCTTGTCAGGTTTTTTTTTCCAAGTGATATATCCAGGTAGGAACCACTATTTTTAATCCAAGCTCAATTGGGGACGTGTGCTTAAAAATCCGTAGGAGCCCTCCCACAGAGAATCAGAGATTCAAGAAAATTATATATTTTAAAGGTTTTCAATTTTTGTTTGTTTTTCAAAAGTTCTATTGCCTATTTGCTAGTGAATTGCACGAAAATACCGCAGAGTTTAGCAAGTAGTAAACAGTATATTATGCGGTATCTATAATTCTATTTAAAGCTTTTCATAATCTATAGCCTTATATTATAATCATATTGTTTTCAAAATTTTGGTGTGTGCAAGTTATGTAGCACCTTGGCTCGTGATTGGCACGAAAATACAGTAGAGGTTAGGAAATAGAAAATCTATAATAGGAATTAGCTAAATCATTTTCATATAAGCTATAAATTTAAATTATATAATTACATAATTTTATTGGTAAATTATATAGAATACGCTAATTCTTCGTTATTCTTTTCGCATTTCCTCTTTCACCAATTATTTAACTATAATTCGATTGTTTTTTAAAATAGGCCTTTCCATAAATTCGCTACGACTGACCAACTTGTTCTTGAAATTGTGCAGTCAAACTTACGGAAGAATTCACTAGCCCTCTTTAGTGGAAGAGCTGAGGAAACATTGAAGAAGTGAGATAACCAAAATAGTGAAGAAGAACGCCCCGTTAATTTATAGGAAGGCCTATTGTAGACCAATGAAGTCCAAATCTAGGAAGATACAAAATCCATACATTGTACCCCGGCTGTAATCATGGAGAGTAGGAAATCGAGCACACTTATTTGAAATAAAATTATTAACTTATGGTTTAAATATTAATATTCAGAAATTAAATGATCACTTACGTCGTTGTTTGCAAGATTGGTTTTTCCCTCCGGTACAACACGTGCGGCCTCGACCTTCCGTTGCTTCAAGATTTTCCCTCGGATTATCCTACCGGCCGCTATCGCTGCTCTGGTTTTAACTTTTAACTGAACTATGATACCATCTCCGCAAGGGTCGCGCTGATAAGACCCCCCTTCATTTCCGTGAAAATGGGCTCTTCCATTTTTGAAACACGTGCATATCTTGTTTACACTCGAGCAACAAAATCACTGGTTATTCCCCCGCGCCGGCATTCGCCTGTTGCCTTCCCCCCTCTCTTTCCCGCTGGGGGTATTTCAATACGCCACCTGGGTAAACAAAACCCCCTCCTCTCCAGATTAGTTTATTTGATTTTCATGTTAAGCCGTTTGGGCTGCTAATACTGATAATTTCGGAGCATATCATTCTAGGGATATTATTGTGGATGTGGAATTATCTGTTATCTCTTTAGGAGCGGTTGGAAATTTTAAGGACATTATCAACGAAATCTTCTTATCCATGTTAAACGTTTATTACATTGTTTGTTTAACAGAATATTTGAGTAGGTTTACATTTATTAGCAAAAATATGTCAACTTAATGATGGAATTAAAAAATAGTTTTCAATGATGTAGTTTGAAATATTTTTGATATCGTATTATATTTTAATTTTGTAATTTTAAATATTTTTGATATCGTATTATATTTTAATTTTTTAATTTTTAATATTTTTGATATCGTATTATATTTTAATTTTGTAATTTTAAATATTTTTGATATCGTATTATATTTTAATTTTGTAATTTTAAATATTTTTGATATCGCATTATAGTCTAATTTTGTAATTTTAAATATTTTTGATATCGTATTATAGTCTAATTTTGTAATTTTAAATATTTTTGATATCGTATTATATTTTAATTTTGTAATTTTAAATATTTTTGATATCGTATTATATTTTAATTTTTAATTTTAAATATTTTTGATATCGTATTATATTTTAATTTTGTAATTTTAAATATTTTTGATATCGTATTATATTTTAATTTTGTAATTTTAAATATTTTTGATATCGTATTATATTTTAATTTTGTAATTTTAAATATTTTTGATATCGTATTATATTTTAATTTTGTAATTTTAAATATTTTTGATATCGTATTATATTTTAATTATTTTTGATATCGTATTAAAGTCTAATTTTGTATTTTTAAATATTTTTGATATCGTATTATATTTTAATTTTGTAATTTTAAATATTTTTGATATCGCATTATAGTCTAATTTTGTAATTTTAAATATTTTTGATATCGTATTATAGTCTAATTTTGTAATTTTAAATATTTTTGATATCGTATTATAGTCTAATTTTGTAATTTTAAATATTTTTGATATCGTATTATAGTCTAATTTTGTAATTTTAAATATTTTTGATATCGTATTATAGTCTAATTTTGTAATTTTAAATATTTTTGATATCGTATTATAGTCTAATTTTGTAATTTTAAATATTTTTGATATCGTATTATATATTAATTTTGTAATTTTAAATATTTTTGATATCGTATTATATTTTAATTTTGTAATTTTAAATATTTTTGATATCGTATCATATTTTAATTTTATAATTTAAAATATTTTTGATATCGTATTATATTTTAATTTTGTAATTTTAAATATTTTTGATATAGGCTTAGTTTTAAATATGAATGATTTAGGCTAAGTTTTAAATATTAATTATGTAGATTTTAGTTTTAAATATGAATAATTTAGGCTAAGTTTTAAATATTAATTATGTAGGTTTTAGTTTTAAATATTAATGATATAGGCTTAGTTTTAAATATTAATGATATAGGCTTAGTTTTAAATATTAATGATATAGGCTTAGTTTTAAATATTAATGATATAGGCTTAGTTTTAAATATTAATGATTTAGGCTTAGTTTTAAATATTTATAATATAGGCTTAGTTTTAAATATTAATGATATAGGCTTAGTTTTAAATAGTTATGATATAGGCTTAGTTTTAAATATTAATGATATAGGCTTAGTTTTAAATATTTATGATATAGGCTTAGTTTTAAATATTAATGTCATTGTTTACAATGTGTATAAAGTAGTTGTAAATTTTATTGATTAGGTTTTAAATAATATAATAAATAATATAATAAATAAAGTAATGTAAAGAATTAAAGGTACTATTGGTAGACATTATTGGAGATGTTAAGCAAATCCCTCTAGAAGTTTTAACAACATCGTCGAGAGTAACTGCACGGCCCGAGTTGGACTCGGGCTCATCTCAAAATTTTTACCCAAACGTTTAAGTGCTCGTCTCTGGCTCAATTTACGGAAAAATATTGTACACGCTCAGCTCAGACTCAGGTAAAACGAGTGGGTTTGAATCGGCTCGTCTCGGACTCGTGTTAAGCTTTATTTTTTATGTGGACTCACCTCGGTCTCATTTGTTTTTCATTTTTTTCTTCGTCTCGTCTCGAGCTCAATTTTCTAAAGTTAACAAAAAATAATATTGACTCAGGACAAAATAAATGACTGCTTGTTTTTGTAGTGATTTTACGAGTAAAGGGGATTTTATGTTCCTATCCATAAGCATTCATGCTTTTTAACACGCATCCTCCAATACCATAATTATTTTCCAATTTGTGGGTTAAACAATTAGTATTATTTCTTAACCCCGAATTGAAAACAGTATGAATGCTGCTTTATTTAAATCAGTTAAAACGATTTTTAGAAAAGGCAGGATACGCGACAATGAAATTGCAAGCTTTAAGCCATTAACTTGTGTCCTACCGCATTTTAACCGTTGCTGTAGTTTCGTCCATTCGCCTTTTGTTTTCCTTCGTGTACCCTGGTTAGGCTGGTTTATCTCGTAAATACATAACCCTCTTCCCCCAAAGAAAGAAACTAACTAAATTTACTTTACAGTGGCGTAAATAGCGCCCCCGCAGACCCCGCAACGTGGGGGGGGGGGCGGAGTTCCTAGTTACGCAACTGTTACTTTATGCTTTATAACATAAAATTACATCTGCCGCTAACATTATACGGTTAAAATTTTGTAACTACTGCTGTAGTTTAGAAAAATAATTGAACTTACCAAATACAAGATTACTAAACTTCTGCACGGTCCTGGGGGTGTCACAAAACATTGCCGCCCCGGGGACCCAGCCTTCTTAAGCCGCCACTGGTGGGTTCAAAGGTCGCATGACTCGCGTCATTCAATTTAACAGCCAGAAGAATTTGGTTCAGTCAATTATTTTTAGGAGTAGATGATTATTGATGATTTCGTCCTCTGAACCAATAGAATTTCGAGACGCGAAATAACCCAAAACCGGTCTCAAGCTCGTTCTAATTCACTCGGGCTCGTCTCGGGGTCGTATCAATAAGAACTCTAACGATAAGTCTCTACTCTAACTCATTTTTCAACTATTTTTTGGACTCGGACTCAGTCTCGTCTCTAAACCATTATGGGTCTCGTCTCAGCTCATAAATTAGACAATATATTTCTTGGTCTCTGCTCGTACTCCAAATAGTACACGTTTTTACGAATGGTCTCAGCCGAGGCTCGTGATTTAATGAATTTTAGAAGGGACTCGTTTCGGGCTCAAAAATTAACTCGGTTATTTAATTACTCGGTCTCAAACTCACAAATTGGCTCAAAATTGAGACGAACCCGTGCAGCTACGAGAGCACCTAGACGTTCGAGGATAAACATTCTTTAAAATTGGTTAAGCGCTCGCTTTTATAGATTGAATAGTGCGTTTTGTGATAAAAGGATGAAAATTTGTATACATACATTTTTTTATATGCTACATCGATTTAAGACGGGAGGCCTTCGTATCTATTAGGTAACGGCCGAAAACAGCGATTAAAACGCGCCGTAAAGTGCAATCGTCCTACTCTAACGACCCCCCGAAAAAGTGCCTGTCCACGTGACTCGTTCGTATGAGAAGGAGATGGGTTTGTTTAAGGGGGCATCCGTAAAAGCAATTTCTTACATTTTCTCTACTTGGTCGGTTTTTAGTATAAAACACGTAAAGCTAAACGTAAATTTATAATTATATTTTTAAAATCGGAAATAAAACAAAATTGCATCGAACCTTTATACATTATTTATCGAGGTTAGAAATGTTTCAAATATAACAGTTATTACTTTATTTACGTTATATATTTGAATTCCAGAAATTTGTATATGCTACATATTAATCTAAAAAATATCTTTAGGGTGGCTCGATTTGCTCTGACCAGGCTTTTTGATCAAAAACTAATTGAGATATAATTTTGAAATTTTCAGGGTATGCGTATTTAGTTAGGAACGCTTTGAATTGCAAATCGCAGAAAACTCGAATACGTTTTCACGTTTCTTTTTTTTTTTAGTTTTTAACCGCTAGGTGCTAGGGAACAATTTTCAACGATAAAGTTGTAGAACATACTTGAAAACCTACAAACAACGTTTGTTCGATCACAAACGAACAATTTTGCCTTAGATAATGAAGTCAGCAAAATATCAAGTACGCCATGTTCAGCCCCATACAAACATGGAGCTGTAACTCACAAATAAAGTTACTAAACTCAGTTTGCGGCAGTTTCGACAGTTCTGTTCTACTCAAAAAACCGGACCCGGTCTAAATCTGCTCTCGAAAGTCTCAAATGATTTGATAAATTTCCTTGTACTGACAGTACTGTTAAAGGTAAGAGCGGTTATTTTGAAAACACCCTCGCGCTGAAATATTAATTAGCTCGTGAAATAGAACGATATAGCACGATACAAAAAAATTTTGCTACTTCTTTTATTTGAATTCAAATCACGTGAAATCGAAATAAAAACATTATCTTACAAGTTACAACTCCAGCACGATAGCGCCATCTCTTATTTTTTTCCCGAAACACAAAACCACCGACTTCAGCCTTAAAGGGAATATAACCTGCAAAGCAATCTTTATGGAAGACCCCTTCAATTTTTCAAATTTCCCAAACAGTGGCGCCAAACATTTCTAAAGCCAAAGGCAAGAGCGGCCAGAGCTGCAAACGTTGGTGTTCCACACCAAATACCTGAGGTTATATTCCCTTTAAAATCTCTAAATTGGGTGGTTTTGACTCATGTTTCAAAAAGAAAATAATATTAAAATTTTAAATAACTAAACAAGTTCTTTGAATAAGAGGAAATGCAATAACTTTTCCGAAAATTCAATATGTTTCGGTTTTTGACCTGGCAACGCTGCCCCTGTGGGCGCATTTGATTTACCAGAGAGAGAGGGGGAAGACTAGGTGATTTGACAATTTTGGCCCCTATCACGGGAGTAAGACCGAGATCGGTACCTGGTGGAAATTTGTAAAAACACGGGAGAACGGCAGCCGATATAACCGCTGAAACGACTTTGCAATCTATTATGGATATTAACAGATGCATCTGAATTTCCAACCTCCCATGATGCATCAACTCAATATAGCTATTTTCTAATTAGCAAATCTAAAACGAAAAATAAGTCTGTAGCATGTAATTTCGATAAAAAAATTGGCAAATAGTAACAGGGGCGTAGGAATCAGGGGGACAAGGGGCGCAATGCCCCTCCCTAGAATTTTGCTGGGAAGGGTAACTAATGTTATTGCCCCTCCAACTTTTTGGTCAGTTGAAATCTTCAAAAGGCTCAAATTCTCATTTTAAAAGCATAAAAAATTATAGAATCTCAACTGTGTTTAAATTTGCGTCTTTTCCCGCCAATTTACATAGTAGTAAAATGTACACGTGCATTCGGAGAAGGTACACTCCATTAAAAATTCAAAACCATTCTCCAGACCCCTTTTGGTTTCTCTTCGCCCCCTCCAACTTGTAGAACGTTACTTCGCCCCTGAATAGTAACCAAAAAACGGCAAATAATACTAAGCCTTCACCAAGTTTTAAATCGGTTTCTTAAGCCGGAAATTACAGAGAAAAAAGATTCAAAAGCTAACAAATTTACCAATGTTGACATCTAAACGAAGAGTTAATCCAGAATCAGTGGTAGTTGGGTCATTAGTTTTTGATATTTCAAAGATGATCAATTTTAATTATCATATAGAATTAAATTATGAAGTAAGTAAATTTGTATTTAGAAATTTTGGCATTAAAGATTAATGAAAAAATTATAGAATATTGACGCATATGTTTTAAATAACGCAGTTCTTGACTGAACAAATAAACTTACATCTTGTTTTATATATAATAGTTACATAGGTAAATTAGGTGTCATCCCAGTCCCACCCTTTCATGTCTAACAGCACTTAATATCTAATCCTTGGAAAACGTACGATATAGCAGACGATATAGAAATATTTTAACATTTCTAGAAATATTTGAAAATTTCTAGAAATATTTGAAAATTTCTAGAAATATTTTAACATTTCTAGAAATATTTTAACATTTCTAGAAATATTTTAACATTTCTAGAAATATTTTAACATTTCTAGAAATATTTTAACATTTCTAGAAATATTTTAACATTTCTAGAAATATTTTAACATTTCTAGAAATATTTTAGCATTTCTAGAAATATTTTATAATTTCTAGAATGATAATATATTTCTAGAAATGATAAAATATTTCTAGAAATGTTAGTTAGTTTTTTCCGTTTTGGCGCCGCCCCATAACCCTCGCTTATTAGAAATCAAATTCCAAATTTCTTTGTTTTATCTTAGCTGTTTACAATCTAAAAGAGAAAACGCGAGCTTTCCTCCTAGCATTCACCGTTGTCATATCTGAAGAACGATTATCGATACACATTTCATAATTGTGAATCTCTTTATTCGCCTTAATCATGATAACGTATATCAAAAGGCCATAACAGAGTCTCTTTTGGTTTAGTGTAATCATAAGTTTATGTTTCATATTTGGGCGTCTTCACCGTGTGACATTTTTACTGAGAATGATCTGACATTAAGCCTTATATGCTCCGTGGACGAATAAAGCCTGGAAGAGTTATTTTGGCCTCGCGCCATCTCTACGTGATGGAGACCACTAAGGCAGGGTCCCAAAATTCAGGGAATTATTAAAATGACCACAAAAAGTCAGGGAATTAAAAAATGACCCCAAAACATTTCGGAAAATAAATTTTGATAAATATTTAATAGGTATAAAAAAATACATATTCAATATTTTGCAATATTTTATCTCAAACCAATCATTTATCCTATAAAAATGGTCAGGTAAAATTTGTCAAATTGGTCCGGGAAATTCATTCCGGAAATTGTGTACCAACCCTGTAAGGCCAAATACTAATATAGCTGACTAATCACAGAAGTTAATCATATATCTCCTACGGAAGAAGTACCTATTTGGGCCAATAAAATGAATCGTGTACCTTCGCAAGCTCGACGCAGATGCCGTAAAAACGGAAATTTTCCCTAAAACCGCGGACGTCTACAGCGCATCGTGGCTCCAAATTTACGAGTCTATTAAGCCGCTTAAAGAAGTTAAATGTCAAAATTACACTGCGTAGGGATATTTTTCAATTTATAAACCATATTTTACCGATGAAATAGTAATAGAAAACTCATGTATGACGGTCTTCACCACGAACTATTTTTTTCTTCCCAAACGTCTTTTGAAAATCAATGGGAGCCTGCGTAGGTTTATGTTTCCAGCAAATTACAGTAAGAAAATTAATTATATTTTTTAAAGGGAATATAACCTGCAAAGCAAGCTTTTTGAAAGACCCCTTTAATTTTTCAAATTTGCCTGTACAGGGGCGACAAGAGCGGCCAGAGCTGAAAACGTTGGTGTTCCACACCAAATACCCGAAGTTTTATTCCCTTTAATGAATTTTTAATTAATCCATACTGAGCGTATGCAACTAATAACTTGTTTTCATGCTATTTTTTCCCGGAAGAGCACAAAATAACACGAAAACACGCTAATCTGTCACAAAGATAATTTGATGGTAACGTTACGAAAGTAAGTTATATAATCAAGTGTACCAGTTCCTTGTTTTCGCATTTATTACAACAACCACACGTTTTTGGGGAATGATAATTGGGTAAAAATTGCGTATTTTCCTCGCTGGAGGCGTTTTATCTTTTTAAGTGTGACCATATTTATTGCGGCTAACTGACACACTTGCGGATTAAAATCATAAACTTATGGTGTTATAGGGGAACGGTCAAGCTTTTCCAAATATCGCCTTATTTGCATATCAAAAGGCCAACAAGACGTTCAATATACTTACGCGTACCTTATTTTGTCTTGAAAATATAGTTTTTGGCCTAAAAAGTTGAAACGCAAAATAACGCCAAGTATTTGGGTTTGCATTTTTGCCACCATCTTAAGGTGTATCGCAAGCGCCAGCAGCCCCTTAGGGAGCGATTTGCGAACTATCCTAACTTTTAAAATCGCGCAATTTAGGCTTAGGTCTATTATAACTGGAACGCGCCGCGCGTGCAAACCAAATATTTTGCGTCTTCAGCAGCGCACGCATTAATGTTGTTTTTCTGACTCGCCGATGTCTCGCCAGGTGTCGCAGCGGACGCGTGCTTTTTAATTTCCCGAAATTTCTTTATTTTATTTAAAATTAACCACTAAATATTTTTGGGATGCGGTTTCCGCCATAAAGTTTAGTTTTTAATGGGCTATAGGGCTATCTAACTGGTTAAAGCTTGACCGTTTCCCTTTAAGGTAGCTCCTACCGTTGCGTAGGTCCGAATATCAAATTTGAGTATTAAATGTTTAGCTTTTTTTGCCGTTATACGTGTTTGAGCGGCAGTGACCACGCAAAATAAGTGTTAAGAGTGTAGGAGTGACTCTGGAGGGGTTAGCTACTTTCTACAATGATTTTCACTTTCCCGCATTTCTTACATTTTTAAATTCATATAAATGCAATTAACGTCCGGACGATTTGTACACTCAATTATTTAAGTGCCTACCAACTCCGTGGCTCTAATTATGTGGAACCAAAAGTAACTTAATAACAATAAGTATGACACTTCCTACTCATTCAATGACAAGGTTTTATCGAACCTTTTTTTTCAGAATTTATACTTTCATAATAAATCTTTAAAAGAAGAAGTCATGGATTGTCAATTTAAAAGAAACCCGGCTGTAAAATGTCCGGGTTAACGGAGAGAACTTTCGGCCTCGAAAGGTCTTTGTCAATCTTAAATAAAATCTAAACTCTAATACTCTATATTATAATATAAAAAATTAAAAAAGTAAAACATCAAATATTTTTACTGTAAAACATGTCGTGACTGATTTATAAAATATCCTCCTAACAGCCTTCGCCCAAGTTCATATTTTCCTCATGTTTTTTAATAAATAAACCCTCGATAAATTTCCTTTTAAACCTAATTTTTCCGGGTAAGTAATTTCCACCCTTTTAAAATCTATCTCATGATTCTCTCCTGTTGAGTTCCTAATCCATTCTCCATGTCAGCTTCTTCTGAAATGGTTCTTACTAAGACGACTCTCAGGAGGACCATTATATTATAAAATAAAACACTAAAGATGATCAAATACGTAATACTTTAATATAGGCAAAATATAATATACACTTTAAAATATCAAAACTATAGAACAAAAAACAGGCGAGTGAGTTAGACTACTCGGATAGGCATCCTCGATCGAACTGGGGAGAAAAGGTAGAGTAGAATAACTAATACAAAACAAAATATAAAAGGTTTCCACGGGACATATTATGACTCAGAGAAAGCGGTGGAGTCGGTATAATATAATACCGAAATAAGCAATTAGCGGGTTCGTGTGAAAGGAGAAACAAGGACGGTGGACGAGCTTTCAAAGAAGAAAATATATACAAAGCTGTTACGGGTTCAAATTGCGTTCTTTTAACCGTTACACCTCTTTTAAAGATTTATTATAATACTTTCACTTAGCTTCGACCTGTTCTTACAATCGAACTGATAGAGCGTTCCACGGTCTGATCTAATCCTTCCAGATTGATCAATAGCACCTAGAACTGATCTCAAAACCGTTAACGCAGTAAGCCCTAAAGCAACGGCGTACACGGATATATATTTAGGGTGGAGTTTTAACGGTGTACCCCCTTTAGACGAATGAGCCATTTAGGTTTTGCACCCATGCAAGATAGCTTGTTAATGACTATATACATACCGGCTTCCTGCTCTCACGGCGGCCGATGGCTTAACAGTGTTTGGTTTAAGAATAGGAATTAAATGTTACAGAAATAAAAAGATTCGAATGTAAAATTCTAGGAATTTTATTGAAAGTCTACTTTAAAAGCTCATACAACACGCATGTTCATGTTTGTCAACCCTTCTGGATTATCAGTCCAAGGAAACTCAGCGGGACAGACACCACAAATAACCATGTAACGAGAACCACCCGGAGCTGTGGTTTCGTAATAACAAGCGTTACCAGGCTGGCAACCGTTCGGTGACGGCAGCGACGTGCAATTCCTTTCCCGGTATTCGTCGACGGACACCGGGTTTTTCATGTACTCGACCACTTCGTTGGCGGTGACCAGGAAGACGTCGTCCTTCTCCAACATCCAATCGACGAACTGGAAGTACGCTTGACGTCTGTCCTCGTGCTGGAGCCAAGACTGGTGAAGATAGACCGGGAAAGGGGCTCGGCTGGATTCGTAATGACGCAAGAAGTTGTCCTTCATGTACTCGAGGGTATCATTGATTGTGTACGGAGTGGGATAACAAGCGTCGACCATGGCACAGGGTACTCGTCCTAGTTTCCAGTTGACCATAGGGAGCAGCCACAAGCCGGGATATTCCTCTTTGGGACACGGAGGGATCTGACAGTCCTGAGCGTATCCGTGGTCTAAGGTGTACGGCCAGATGGGAAGGTCGCTGTAGACTCTCGAAGGCATCGACGAGTCGTAAGTGAATCCATTGTCCTTCAATACTCGGAAGGTGATGTCTCCGGCTGTTTCCAGAAAAGGAGCTCTGGTCCCGCGGATCTCGCTTCTGGGGATGAGAGCCAGATTCGAAATGATGGTACGCATACCATCAAGCTCTTCTTTCCACAACGTAGCGTTGCCATTTTGCCAGTGGCCAGGTTTAGTACTGTGGCTGAATTAAAAGATGGTTTCGTCAAAATTTTATTCAGGATTTATTTTACTATCGAAGCGGCTTTAAAAGCTCGTTCTACGTGTTTACTTAAGAACCAAAAGATTTATCGCTTTTAAAGTGAGGTTCTTGAAAAAGATTCTTCAAGAGAAAGAGAAACGAATGTGATTCCTACCTGATGGAATGCACGGCTATTTCACTGCCTTGGCGGTAGAGTTGACTGACGTAACGGTAGTTGGTGTAGTCGTGGGTGACGAAGAACGTGGCCTTGATGGAGCAATTGTCGCCCTTGTTAACTCTGCCGGTCATCAATAAGTCGTGGTACGTCGGATAGTTGACCACGTTGACTCCATCGTCGAAGGTTAAGGTAACGAGTTGAGGCGTTGATTCCACTCTGAGGCCATTCGGAGGATCGGTAGAGAAACAACTACAGTCGTTGAAGCAATTGTCGCGGGTGCACAAAGAATGCACGAGGGAGATGAGACAAAACAGCACGAGAAACTTCATGATTGTTGTAATTACGATCCCAAAGGATTGTGTTTGAAGATAACACTGACCTCGGTTTATATACCCAAAATAAAAAAGGGAAATGACTAGCAAAATTTTTCTGGGAAGGTCAAGTTTTTTTTTTTTTAGTTTAGAGGTCAAATGACGCATAAGATTTTATTTTTGGATAATATATCCCCCCCCCCCCCCCCACCCAGCCGTGTTATGATATTCGGGGGAATTCTGCAGACTTTCCTTGGAAAGTTGTGACACGCCTTCTTTCTTTCAACTTTCTTCTTGAGATTTCATTGGGCGCGAAGTCACATGTCGCATTACGTCCAAAGGGACCGTACAAATTCGACCCCTTCGCTCCGATTGGTTGTCGTTACGTCAGAGAATGACACCACGTGATTGTGAGGCAATAATCGCCATCTATGCGACTCCGAAGGACCAAGTTCAGTTCAGTTCCGCAGCCAGATTCAGCGGGCCCGTGGTTAAGAGTTCTCATAGGCTGAAGTGGTCGTGACGTATGCCTATTGTAATTGGCTACAGAAAATTGAAGCGGGAAAGATTTCCCCCGGGAATTTGCCGTTATCTCTGACGCAATTCCGGGGAAAAGAACTTTTAGCTTGGAGGCGCCTTCAGTCTTTGAGCGCGAAAACTAACATCATAAAATTTCGAACGGAAGTGAGTTTATCAAAAGGTCACGGTCAACCGGAAAGAGTGCTGAAGGTCACTTTAAATTTCAAAATGGCGTGTGAAGCTGTGGAAAAGGTCCCCCGAACGTGTGTGCTAGTGTCGTGTATAATTTGTAAAAATGTCGATAAAAATTATATGTGAGCCGTAATTTACACAATCTGGACGTTGAAAAATTAGGTATGGAGTGCAAATTTTTACGAATAAGGTATATTTGAAGGTTTCAGGTTACTGGAAGTAGTGCATTGGTGTAGGCCTGTAACCCTTGCCTTATTTTAAACAAATTAAGATCCTTTTTTGCAAGCCGAAGAGGTTTCATCTGCAAAAGTAAGTAACTTTTTATAACGTATAATTCTTAGACTAATTAAGTACTTTTAGATATCATTCGTGACAAGGTACACTCTGTTAAATAAGTTTTAGCATGTCGAAATTTTGGCACTTATTTTGAAATTGCTCAAAACGCGAAAAAGATACATATATGAAACCAATTATGACTATAATTAATTTTGGTCGCTCTGTCGAATGGACTGGGTCACTATCTCGAAATGGTCATATTTTGGCGGGAAATCGCAAATACCGTTTTCGACTACTTTTACAATATTGGTGTTACGCCCCTGAAACTAGCATTTTCGGATTCAGAATTATCGATTCATATTGGAGAAGTGTCATTGTCACGTCACTACGACCAACGGTTGAAGAGATATAGCATCTGAAAGTTTTCCCTCAACTTCGGGTTTTCGTGGAACGCTTAACTAGCGGATATACTACAATCTCTTGTCTTCCACAGCGTTCCGACAACTGAAATTAAATAAACTGGGGAGACGTGCTTCGCGTGATTAGAAATAATAACAAATCAAAATTAATAAAACAGTTCAGTTCACATTTAAATAATAACTACAAAAAAATAATTATTAACTTCTATTATTTATGGACGTGTTTTGCAGTTTATTTTTTCGATAAGTATTCGAATAAAGTTTGGTCACAAATGGGCCTCGCACATTTGTCAAAAGATATATACGGTCGAAATTCCTACATTTTAAAGAAATATCTCTAACTTGTTTAAATTTCTACCTAATGTTAAAAGTTCTTACCAGGTTAGAAATACAACCGTGTAAGCGTGGACATGGTCGATTTTCTTCAAAATGTAAAAAAAAAAATCCCCTTTACCCGACTTTTATCTCTGGGTCCATTTTAACGACTTGTTACAACACAAGATTGAAGTCCCCAACATGGCCGAAATCGAAATATTATTGGACACCGTGAAACTATTCGTAACACGCCCGAAGTTTTAGAACTGGTTCAAGGATAACTTTCACGTGTCCAAGGTCATCAATAAAATTTTATGTAAAAATTCATTTAATGAAAAAAGAACTAAATTTAATTTTAATACGTTTGTTATAATCGGCACACTCATTTAGAAACACCTGGTTGTTAAAACGTATTTTTTACACGTAACTAACAATTCAATAACACATTTTTGATACTAGTTTTGTTTTATCGAAAATGAAACGAAAACATTTTGTTTCTTAATGGAAACTGCACATTTACGCTTTTCGACGTTTTGAAGTCCGATACTTCTTACTTTTATTCACTCCTTAATTTAACCCGAAGAACACGCCTGTAAATTTGTGCCAGGCTATTTGAAACACCCTGTATTGAAATCAACACAACGAGATGTTTATAGAGAATTATATTTAATATTAATTGACCCAACAATATTACAATAAAACATTCGGGGGGGGGGGAATTGAAAAAGCTTAAAAGGGAATAACGTCGCCTCTTCTTCTTACGCATTCGCGTAGTCGACGACGAAAAGAGTTTGTTAACGCGCTAATACATCGCGGCGGCACACGATTAAAAGCGTCCAAGACCATATTTCGCAGATCTTCCACGCTCTCCGGAATACGTTTTTCCATCAGCGAGGTAATAAGGCTCCAGAGATTTTCGATCGGATTAAGGTCAGGCGACAGTGCTGGCCATTCGAGCGTCTCGACGCCTTCTTCAACCAAGAATCGCAGAATGATTCTGTCGGTATGCGCGGGACAGTTATCTTGTATGAAATAAACACTAAGGGAGAGATCAGACACAAATATTATTCAAGATCCATTGGATTATTTTTTCAATTACTTACCGTCCACCGTTCTCTAGTCCATAAATCGCGGCTAGCGAAGGCAACATGGAATCACCCAGGATTTCAATATATGAACGTGCATTTAGGCGGCCTACAACCACTCTCAAGATCCCCGCTTGACCGTCGCCTATGCAACCCCAGACGTTTACGGAAAAGCGACCACTTCTTTTCAAGCGGGTCATGAACCTCGAGTAGTTCCGCTGCCTCCTACGTCTTGTGATCCAGACCGTCGGTGAACTAGGGGAACTTTGAAACGTCTAATACAAATAACAATTAGTCAGAAATACCGTGCCTTAGATACTTAATTTTAAACAAACCTTTTCATCCGAAAATAATATAAAACGCCTTAAAACATCTCTAGGCCATTGCAGTAATTGGCGGCAAAATTGAAGACGTTGCAATTTATGTCGCGCCGTCAGATAAGGCTTGCAGAGTGAACGTCGTCGTCGCAAGCCCGCCTTTTTCAGCTTCGCCCAAACAGTTGGAGCAGTTACTCGTGTTCCAGCTCTAGCCCAACGATCCCTTAGTTTTCTAATCGATAACCATTTATTTCGAACGGCGTCCCTCGTCAGCGCCTGGTCTTGACGTGGGGTAGTTTTCTTGGGACGACCACGTTTCGGAAGATTCTAAAGGATTTTAGATAACTACGAAAAGTATTGAACTTAATTGATATTTAAATAAATAATACCGTAATCGTGCCATGTTGATGGAACCGCCGGTAACGATATCTAGCGCCTGTTATCGAACAGTTAACCGTGTCCGCAATGACCTTCCATGACGTTCCTTGTTGGCGCAAATTTATGATTTGTATTATTTGCTGTTCGCTGATTACAGGCATCTTGCCCTTTGCTGTTCGCTGGCGAATTCTGTGATTAAGCTTCGTTACTCCAGATTTATATACTACTTTGGTAAACATTTCTAGAAATTTCAACTTTTAAAAATATTGGTTAAAGTAGTTTAACCAATATTGTAAAAGTAGTCGAAAACGGTATTTGCGATTTCCCGCCAAAATATGACCATTTCGAGATAGTGACCCAGTCCATTCGACAGAGCGACCAAAATTAATTATAGTCATAATTGGTTTCATATATGTATCTTTTTCGCGTTTTGAGCAATTTCAAAATAAGTGCCAAAATTTCGACATGCTAAAACTTATTTAACAGAGTGTACCTTGTCACGAATGATATCTAAAAGTACTTAATTAGTCTAAGAATTATACGTTATAAAAAGTTACTTACTTTTGCAGATGAAACCTCTTCGGCTTGCAAAAAAGGATCTTAATTTGTTTAAAATAAGGCAAGGGTTACAGGCCTACACCAATGCACTACTTCCAGTAACCTGAAACCTTCAAATATACCTTATTCGTAAAAATTTGCACTCCATACCTAATTTTTCAACGTCCAGATTGTGTAAATTACGGCTCACATATAATTTTTATCGACATTTTTACAAATTATACACGACACTAGCACACACGTTCGGGGGACCTTTTCCACAGCTTCACACGCCATTTTGAAATTTAAAGTGACCTTCAGCACTCTTTCCGGTTGACCGTGACCTTTTGATAAACTCACTTCCGTTCGAAATTTTATGATGTTAGTTTTCGCGCTCAAAGACTGAAGGCGCCTCCAAGCTAAAAGTTCTTTTCCCCGGAATTGCGTCAGAGATAACGGCAAATTCCCGGGGGAAATCTTTCCCGCTTCAATTTTCTGTAGCCAATTACAATAGGCATACGTCACGACCACTTCAGCCTATGAGAACTCTTAACCACGGGCCCGCTGAATCTGGCTGCGGAACTGAACTGAACTTGGTCCTTCGGAGTCGCATAGATGGCGATTATTGCCTCACAATCACGTGGTGTCATTCTCTGACGTAACGACAACCAATCGGAGCGAAGGGGTCGAATTTGTACGGTCCCTTTGGACGTAATGCGACATGTGACTTCGCGCCCAACACAACTTTCCTAGGAAAGTCTGCAGAATACCCCCGTATAACATAACACGGCTGGGGGGGGGGGGGGGGATATAATCCAAAAATAAAATCTTATGCGTCATTTGACCTCTAAACTTAAAAAAAAAAACTTGACCTTCCCAGAAAGATTTGCTAGTCATTTCCCTTTTTTATTTTGGGTATATAAACAAAGGTCAATGTATTTCTAGAACACAATCCTTTGGGTTCGTATTGCCAATAATCATGAAGTTTCTCGTGCTTTTTGGTCTCATCTCCGTCGTGCGTTCTTTGTGCACCAGCGACAATTGCTTCAACGACTGTAGTTGTTTCTCTACCGATCCTCCGAATGGCCTCAGAGTGGAATCGACTCCTCAACTCGTTACCTTAACCTTCGACGATGGAGTCAACGTGGTCAACTATCCGACGTACCACGACTTATTGATGACCGGCAGAGTTAACAAGGGCGACAATTGCTCCATCAAGGCCACGTTCTTCGTCACCCACGACTACACCAACTACCGTTACGTCAGTCAACTCTACCGCCAAGGCAGTGAAATAGCCGTGCATTCCATCAGGTAGGAATCACATTCGTTTCTCTTTCTCTTGAAGGATCTTTTTCAAGAACCTCACTTAAAAAGCGATAAATCTTTTGGTTCTTAAGTAAACACGTAGAACAGCTTTTAAAGCCGCATCGATAGTAAAATAAATCCTGAATAAAATTTTGACGAAACCATCTTTTAATTCAGCCACAGTACTAAACCTGGCCACTGGCAAAATGGCAACGCTACGTTGTGGAAAAAAGAGCTTGATGGTATGCGTACCATCATTTCGAATCTGGCTCTCATCCCCAGAAGCGAAATCCGCGGGACCAGAGCTCCATTTCTGGAAACAGCCGGAGACATCACCTTCAGAGTATTGAAGGACAATGGATTCACTTACGACTCGTCGATGCCTTCGAGAGTCTACAGCGACCTTCCCATCTGGCCGTACACCTTAGACCACGGATACGCTCAAGACTGTCAGATCCCTCCGTGTCCCAAAGAGGAATATCCCGGCTTGTGGCTGCTCCCTATGGTCAACTGGAAACTAGCACGAGTACCCTGTGCCATGGTCGACGCTTGTTATCCCACTCCGTACACAATCAATGATACCCTCGAGTACATGAAGGACAACTTCTTGCGTCATTACGAATCCAGCCGAGCCCCTTTCCCGGTCTATCTTCACCAGTCTTGGCTCCAGCACGAGGCCAGACGTCAAGCGTACTTCCAGTTCGTCGATTGGATATTGGAGAAGGACGACGTCTTCCTGGTCACTGCCAACGAAGTGGTCGAGTACATGAAAAACCCGGTATCCGTCGACGAATACCGGGAAAGGAATTGCACGTCGCTGCCGTCGCCGAACGGTTGCCAGCCTGGTAACGCTTGTTATTACGAAACCACAGCTCCGGGTGGTTCTCGTTACATGGTTATTTGTGGTGTCTGTCCCGCTGAGTTTCCTTGGACTGATAATCCAGAAGGGTTGACAAACATGAACATGCGTGTTGTATGAGCTTTTAAAGTAGACTTTCAATAAAATTCCTAGAATTTTACATTCGAATCTTTTTATTTCTGTAACATTTAATTCCTATTCTTAAACCAAACACTGTTAAGGCATCGGCCGCCGTGAGAGCAGGAAGCCGTTATGTATATAGTCATTAACCAGATATCTTGCATGGGTGCAAAACTTAAATGGCTCATTCGTCTAAAGGGGGTACACCGTTAAAACTCCACCTTAAATATATATCCGTGTACGCCGTTGCTTTCGGACTTACTGCGTTAACGGTTTTGAGACCAGTTCTAGGTGGTATTGATCAATCTGGAAGGATTAGATCAGACCGTGGAACGCTCTATCAGTTCGATTGTAAGAACAGGTCAAAGCTAGGTGAAAGTATTATAATAAATCTTTATAACAGGTGTAACGGTTAAAAGAACGCAATTTGAACCCGTAACAGCTTTGTATATATTTTCTTCTTTGAATGCTCGTCCACCGTCCTTGTTTCTCCTTTCACACGAACCCGCTAATTGCTTATTTCGGTATTATATTATACCGACTCCACCGCTGACTCTGAGTCATAATATGTCCCGTGGAAACCTTTTATATTTTGTTTTGTATTTGTTATTCTACTCTACCTTTTCTCCCCAGTTCGATCGAGGATGCCTATCCGAGTAGTCTAACTCACTCTCCAGTTTTTTGGTCTATAATTTGGATATTTTAAAGTCTATATTATATTTTGCCTGTATTATGTATTTGATCATCTTTAGTGTTTTATTTTATAATATAATGGTCCTCCTGAGAGTCGTCTTAGTAAGAACCATTTCAGAAGAAGCTGACATGGAGAATGGATTAGGAACTCAACAGGAGAGAATCATGAGATAGATTTTAAAAGGGTGGAAATTACTTACCCGGAAAAATTAGGTTTAAAAGGAAATTTATCGAGGGTTTATTTATTAAAAAACATGAGGAAAATATGAACTTGGGCGAAGGCTGTTAGGAGGATATTTTATAAATCAGTCACGACATGTTTTACAGTAAAAATATTTGATGTTTTACTTTTTTAATTTTTTATATTATAATATAGAGTATTAGAGTTTAGATTTTATTTAAGATTGACAAAGACCTTTCGAGGCCGAAAGTTCTCTCCGTTAACCCGGACATTTTACAGCCGGGTTTCTTTTAAATTGACAATCCATGACTTCTTCTTTTAAAGATTTATTATGAAAGTATAAATTCTGAAAAAAAAGGTTCGATAAAACCTTGTCATTGAATGAGTAGGAAGTGTCATACTTATTGTTATTAAGTTACTTTTGGTTCCACATAATTAGAGCCACGGAGTTGGTAGGCACTTAAATAATTGAGTGTACAAATCGTCCGGACGTTAATTGCATTTATATGAATTTAAAAATGTAAGAAATGCGGGAAAGTGAAAATCATTGTAGAAAGTAGCTAACCCCTCCAGAGTCACTCCTACACTCTTAACACTTATTTTGCGTGGTCACTGCCGCTCAAACACGTATAACGGCAAAAAAAGCTAAACATTTAATACTCAAATTTGATATTCGGACCTACGCAACGGTAGGAGCTACCTTAAAGGGAAACGGTCAAGCTTTAACCAGTTAGATAGCCCTATAGCCCATTAAAAACTAAACTTTATGGCGGAAACCGCATCCCAAAAATATTTAGTGGTTAATTTTAAATAAAATAAAGAAATTTCGGGAAATTAAAAAGCACGCGTCCGCTGCGACACCTGGCGAGACATCGGCGAGTCAGAAAAACAACATTAATGCGTGCGCTGCTGAAGACGCAAAATATTTGGTTTGCACGCGCGGCGCGTTCCAGTTATAATAGACCTAAGCCTAAATTGCGCGATTTTAAAAGTTAGGATAGTTCGCAAATCGCTCCCTAAGGGGCTGCTGGCGCTTGCGATACACCTTAAGATGGTGGCAAAAATGCAAACCCAAATACTTGGCGTTATTTTGCGTTTCAACTTTTTAGGCCAAAAACTATATTTTCAAGACAAAATAAGGTACGCGTAAGTATATTGAACGTCTTGTTGGCCTTTTGATATGCAAATAAGGCGATATTTGGAAAAGCTTGACCGTTCCCCTATAACACCATAAGTTTATGATTTTAATCCGCAAGTGTGTCAGTTAGCCGCAATAAATATGGTCACACTTAAAAAGATAAAACGCCTCCAGCGAGGAAAATACGCAATTTTTACCCAATTATCATTCCCCAAAAACGTGTGGTTGTTGTAATAAATGCGAAAACAAGGAACTGGTACACTTGATTATATAACTTACTTTCGTAACGTTACCATCAAATTATCTTTGTGACAGATTAGCGTGTTTTCGTGTTATTTTGTGCTCTTCCGGGAAAAAATAGCATGAAAACAAGTTATTAGTTGCATACGCTCAGTATGGATTAATTAAAAATTCATTAAAGGGAATAAAACTTCGGGTATTTGGTGTGGAACACCAACGTTTTCAGCTCTGGCCGCTCTTGTCGCCCCTGTACAGGCAAATTTGAAAAATTAAAGGGGTCTTTCAAAAAGCTTGCTTTGCAGGTTATATTCCCTTTAAAAAATATAATTAATTTTCTTACTGTAATTTGCTGGAAACATAAACCTACGCAGGCTCCCATTGATTTTCAAAAGACGTTTGGGAAGAAAAAAATAGTTCGTGGTGAAGACCGTCATACATGAGTTTTCTATTACTATTTCATCGGTAAAATATGGTTTATAAATTGAAAAATATCCCTACGCAGTGTAATTTTGACATTTAACTTCTTTAAGCGGCTTAATAGACTCGTAAATTTGGAGCCACGATGCGCTGTAGACGTCCGCGGTTTTAGGGAAAATTTCCGTTTTTACGGCATCTGCGTCGAGCTTGCGAAGGTACACGATTCATTTTATTGGCCCAAATAGGTACTTCTTCCGTAGGAGATATATGATTAACTTCTGTGATTAGTCAGCTATATTAGTATTTGGCCTTACAGGGTTGGTACACAATTTCCGGAATGAATTTCCCGGACCAATTTGACAAATTTTACCTGACCATTTTTATAGGATAAATGATTGGTTTGAGATAAAATATTGCAAAATATTGAATATGTATTTTTTTATACCTATTAAATATTTATCAAAATTTATTTTCCGAAATGTTTTGGGGTCATTTTTTAATTCCCTGACTTTTTGTGGTCATTTTAATAATTCCCTGAATTTTGGGACCCTGCCTTAGTGGTCTCCATCACGTAGAGATGGCGCGAGGCCAAAATAACTCTTCCAGGCTTTATTCGTCCACGGAGCATATAAGGCTTAATGTCAGATCATTCTCAGTAAAAATGTCACACGGTGAAGACGCCCAAATATGAAACATAAACTTATGATTACACTAAACCAAAAGAGACTCTGTTATGGCCTTTTGATATACGTTATCATGATTAAGGCGAATAAAGAGATTCACAATTATGAAATGTGTATCGATAATCGTTCTTCAGATATGACAACGGTGAATGCTAGGAGGAAAGCTCGCGTTTTCTCTTTTAGATTGTAAACAGCTAAGATAAAACAAAGAAATTTGGAATTTGATTTCTAATAAGCGAGGGTTATGGGGCGGCGCCAAAACGGAAAAAACTAACTAACATTTCTAGAAATATTTTATCATTTCTAGAAATATATTATCATTCTAGAAATTATAAAATATTTCTAGAAATGCTAAAATATTTCTAGAAATGTTAAAATATTTCTAGAAATGTTAAAATATTTCTAGAAATGTTAAAATATTTCTAGAAATGTTAAAATATTTCTAGAAATGTTAAAATATTTCTAGAAATGTTAAAATATTTCTAGAAATGTTAAAATATTTCTAGAAATTTTCAAATATTTCTAGAAATTTTCAAATATTTCTAGAAATGTTAAAATATTTCTATATCGTCTGCTATATCGTACGTTTTCCAAGGATTAGATATTAAGTGCTGTTAGACATGAAAGGGTGGGACTGGGATGACACCTAATTTACCTATGTAACTATTATATATAAAACAAGATGTAAGTTTATTTGTTCAGTCAAGAACTGCGTTATTTAAAACATATGCGTCAATATTCTATAATTTTTTCATTAATCTTTAATGCCAAAATTTCTAAATACAAATTTACTTACTTCATAATTTAATTCTATATGATAATTAAAATTGATCATCTTTGAAATATCAAAAACTAATGACCCAACTACCACTGATTCTGGATTAACTCTTCGTTTAGATGTCAACATTGGTAAATTTGTTAGCTTTTGAATCTTTTTTCTCTGTAATTTCCGGCTTAAGAAACCGATTTAAAACTTGGTGAAGGCTTAGTATTATTTGCCGTTTTTTGGTTACTATTCAGGGGCGAAGTAACGTTCTACAAGTTGGAGGGGGCGAAGAGAAACCAAAAGGGGTCTGGAGAATGGTTTTGAATTTTTAATGGAGTGTACCTTCTCCGAATGCACGTGTACATTTTACTACTATGTAAATTGGCGGGAAAAGACGCAAATTTAAACACAGTTGAGATTCTATAATTTTTTATGCTTTTAAAATGAGAATTTGAGCCTTTTGAAGATTTCAACTGACCAAAAAGTTGGAGGGGCAATAACATTAGTTACCCTTCCCAGCAAAATTCTAGGGAGGGGCATTGCGCCCCTTGTCCCCCTGATTCCTACGCCCCTGTTACTATTTGCCAATTTTTTTATCGAAATTACATGCTACAGACTTATTTTTCGTTTTAGATTTGCTAATTAGAAAATAGCTATATTGAGTTGATGCATCATGGGAGGTTGGAAATTCAGATGCATCTGTTAATATCCATAATAGATTGCAAAGTCGTTTCAGCGGTTTTATCGGCTGCCGTTCTCCCGTGTTTCTACAAATTTCCACCAGGTACCGATCTCGGTCTTACTCCCGTGATAGGGGCCAAAATGGTCAAATCACCTAGTCTTCCCCCTCTCTCTCTGGTAAATCAAATGCGCCCACAGGGGCAGCGTTGCCAGGTCAAAAACCGAAAATTCAATAATTTTCGGAAAAGTTATTGCATTTCCTCTTATTCAAAGAACTTGTTTAGTTATTTAAAATTTTAATATTATTTTCTTTATGAAACATGAGTAAAAACCACCCAATTTAGAGATTTTAAAGGGAATATAACCTCAGGTATTTGGTGTGGAACACCAACGTTTGCAGCTCTGGCCGCTCTTGCCTTTGGCTTTAGAAATGTTTGGCGTTACTGTACGGGAAATTTGAAAAATTGAAGGGGTCTTCCATAAAGATTGCTTTGCAGGTTATATTCCCTTTAAGGCTGAAGTCGGTGGTTTTGTGTTTCGGGAAAAAAATAAGAGATGGCGCTATCGTGCTGGAGTTGTAACTTGTAAGATAATGTTTTTATTTCGATTTCACGTGATTTGAATTCAAATAAAAGAAGTAGCAAATTTTTTTTGTATCGTGCTATATCGTTCTATTTCACGAGCTAATTAATATTTCAGCGCGAGGGTGTTTTCAAAATAACCGCTCTTACCTTTAACAGTACTGTCAGTACAAGGAAATTTATCAAATCATTTGAGACTTTCGAGAGCAGATTTAGACCGGGTCCGGTTTTTTGAGTAGAACAGAACTGTCGAAACTGCCGCAAACTGAGTTTAGTAACTTTATTTGTGAGTTACAGCTCCATGTTTGTATGGGGCTGAACATGGCGTACTTGATATTTTGCTGACCTCATTATCTAAGGGAAAATTGTTCGTTTGTGATCGAACAAACGTTGTTTGTAGGTTTTCAAGTATGTTCTACAACTTTATCGTTGAAAATTGTTCCCTAGCACCTAGCGGTTAAAAACTAAAAAAAAAAGAAACGTGAAAACGTATTCGAGTTTTCTGCGATTTGCAATTCAAAGCGTTCCTAACTAAATACGCATACCCTGAAAATTTCAAAATTATATCACAATTAGTTTTTGATCAAAAAGCCTGGTCAGGGCAAATCGAGCCACCCTAAAGATATTTTTTAGATTAATATGTAGCATATACAAATTTCTGGAATTCAAATATATAACGTAAATAAAGTAATAACTGTTATATTTGAAACATTTCTAACCTCGATAAATAATGTATAAAGGTTCGATGCAATTTTGTTTTATTTCCGATTTTAAAAATATAATTATAAATTTACGTTTAGCTTTACGTGTTTTATACTAAAAACCGACCAGGTAGAGAAAATGTAGGACATTTCTTTTACGGATGCCCCCTTAAACAAACCCCTCTCCTTCTCATACGAACGAGTCACGTGGACAGGCACTTTTTCGGGGGTCGTTAGAGTAGGACGATTGCACTTTACGGCCCGTTTTAATCGCTTTTTTCGGCCGTTACCTAATAGATACGAAGGCCTCCCGTCTTAAATCGATGTAGCATATAAAAAAATGTATGTATACAAATTTTCATCTTTTTATCACAAAACGCACTATTCAAACTATAAAAGCGAGCGCTTAACCAATTTTAAAGAATGTTTATCCTCGAACGTCTAGGTGCTCTCGTAGCTGCACGGGTTCGTCTCAATTTTGAGCCAATTTGTGAGTTTGAGACCGAGTAATTAAATAATCGAGTTAATTTTTGAGCCCGAGACGAGTCCCTTCTAAAATTCATTAAATCACGAGCCTCGGCTGAGACCATTCGTAAAAACGTGTACTATTTTGAGTACGAGCAGAGACCAAGAAATATATTGTCTAATTTATGAGCTGAGACGAGACCCTTAATGGTTTAGAGACGAGACTGAGTCCGAGTCCAAAAAATAGTTGAAAAATGAGTTAAAGTAGAAACTTATCGTTAGAGTTCTTATTGATACGACCCCGAGACGAGCCCAAGGGAATTAGCACGAGCTTGAGACCGGTCTTGGGTTATTTCACGTCTCGAAATTCTATTGGTTCAGAGGACGAAATCATCAATAATCATCTACTCCTAAAACCAATTGACTGAACCAAATTCTTCTGGCTGTTAAATTGAATGACGCGAGTCATGCGACCTTTGAACCCACCAGTGGCGGCTTAAGAAGGCTGGGTCCCCGGGGCGGCAATGTTTTGTGACACCCCCCAGGACCGTGCAGAAGTTTAGTAATCTTGTATTTGGTAAGTTCAATTATTTTTCTAAACTACAGCAATAGTTACAAAATTTTAACCGTATAATGTTAGCGGCAGATGTAATTTTATGTTATAAAGCATAAAGTAACAGTGGCGTAACTAGGAACTCCGCCCCCCCCACGCTGCGGGGTCTGCGGGGGCGCTATTTACGCCACTGTAAAGTAAATTTAGTTAGTTTCTTACTTTGGGGGAAGAGGGTTATGTATTTACGAGATAAACCAGCCTAACCAGGGTACACGAAGGAAAACAAAAGGCGAATGGACGAAACTACAGCAATGGTTAAAATGCGGTAGGACACAAGTTAATGGCTTAAAGCTTGCAATTTCATTGTCGCGTATCCTGCCTTTTCTAAAAATCGTTTTAACTGATTTAAATAAAGCAGCATTCATACTGTTTTCAATTGCTATTTTTAATGAGTTATTCGGGGTTAAGAAATAATACTTATTGTTTAACCCACAAATTGGAAAATAATTATGGTATTGGAGGATGCGTGTTAAAAAGCATGAATGCTTATAGATACTAACATAAAATCCCCTTGACTCGTAAAATCACTACAAAAACATGCAGTCATTTATTTTGTCCTGAGTCATTATTATTTTTTGTTAACTTAAGAAAATTGAGCTCGAGACGAGACGAAGAAAAAAATAAAAAACAAATGAGACCGAGGTGAGTCCACATAAAAAATAAAGCTTAACACGAGTCCGAGATGAGCCGATTCAAACCCACTCGTGTTACCTGAGTCTGAGCTGAGCGTGTACAATATGTTTCCGTAAATTGAGCCATAGACGAGCACTTAAACGTTTGGGTAAAAATTTTGAGATGAGCCCGAGTCCAACTCGGGCCGTGCAGTTACTCTCGACGATGTTGTTAAAACTTCTTGAGGGCTTTGCTTAACATCTCCAATAATGTCTACCAATAGTACCTTTATTTCTTTACATTACTTTATTTATTATAGTATTTAAAACCTAATCAATAAAATTTACAACTACTTTATACACATTGTAAACTATGTCATTAATATTTAAAACTAAGCCTATATCATAAATATTTAAAACGAAGCCTATATCATTAATATTTAAAACTAAGCCTATATCATAAATATTTAAAACTAAGCCTATATCATTAATATTTAAAACTAAGCCTATATTATAAATATTTAAAACTAAGCCTAAATCATTAATATTTAAAACTAAGCCTATATCACTAATATTTAAAACTAAGCCTATATCATTTATATTTAAAACTAAGCCTATATCATTAATATTTAAAACTAAGCCTATATCATTAATATTTAAAACTAAAACCTACATAATTAATATTTAAAACTTAGCCTAAATCCTTCATATTTAAAACTAAGCCTATATCAAAAATATTTAAAATTACAAAATTAAAATATAATACGATATCAAAAATATTTAAAATTACAAAATTAAAATATAATACGATATCAAAAATATTTAAAATTACAAAATTAAAATATAATACGATATCAAAAATATTTAAAATTACAAAATTAAAATATAATACGATATCAAAAATATTTAAAATTACAAAATTAAAATATAATACGATATCAAAAATATTTAGAATTACAAAATTAAAATATAATACGATATCAAAAATATTTAAAATTACAAAATTAAAATATAATACGATATCAAAAATATTTAAAATTACAAAATTAAAATATAATACGATATCAAAAATATTTAAAATTACAAAATTAAAATATAATACGATATCAAAAATATTTAAAATTACAAAATTAAAATATAATACGATATCAAAAATATTTAAAATTACAAAATTAAAATATAATACGATATCAAAAATATTTAAAATTACAAAATTAAAATATAATACGATATCAAAAATATTTAAAATTACAAAATTAAAATATAATACGATATCAAAAATATTTAAAATTACAAAATTAAAATATAATACGATATCAAAAATATTTAAAATTACAAAATTAGACTATTATACGATATCAAAAATATTTAAAATTACAAAATTAGACTATAATACGATATCAAAAATATTTAAAATTACAAAATTAGACTATTATACGATATCAAAAATAATTAAAATTACAAAATTAGACTATTTTTGAATAACGATAACTCCTGCTATGCTATCTCCACTTTACAAGCTTTTTTCCAAATTCCAGAATTTGTCAGAAGCATTCGAGAAAAAGTTATTTATCCAGGACCAGCAAATGTTGCATTGCAACAATTGCTGCATCAGAGGGAAGATCCTGATATTTCACTTTTAGGAACTTCTTTTGTCAGGGGTACACTTGATGTACAATTTCATAGATCCACTGGAATTTTTTATTAATTGGTTACAAAAACTTGAAGATTAAAATGTTCTTATTGATAATTTATTTTCATGTCGTATTCAGTATCCAAATTGTCCTAATGATAGAGTTTATAATCAGCAACCTCATGATGGTAATGTTTTCTTTGTTAATGTATTAGCTAATAATAAAACTTAAGTTTTAATGAATTGTTGGACTACTGATATATAGGCTGAAAAGCAATTTCCCCTCTCAAAACACACCATACTTCAGTACCAGATAAAGATTCCACTTAGGGCGATGCCACTAGGTACAATTCCACTTAGGGCAAGGCCACCAGGTACTATATGCCATTTAGGGCGATACCACTAGGTAGATTCTACTAAGGGCAATGTCTCTTCGTACAATGTCACTAAATAAGATGTCATTAGGTACGATGTCAGTTAGGGCGTTTTCAATTAATACCATCCTCACTAATACCTGTCCCTTCTTAGCCGCAGTAAAATTCCCAGGTGTACCTATATATCCCCTTTTTCTCAGCGTACTTAACTGATAATTTTGTATTTTAACTTATAATTTTGTATTTTAACTTATAATTTTGCATTTTAACTTATAATTTTGCATTTTAACTTATAATTTTGTATTTTAACTTATAATTTTGTATTTTAACTTATAATTTTGTGTTTTAACTTATAATTTTGTATTTTAACTTATAATTTTGACAATTTTAAATCTATAAGTAATTAAGTTATTACGTTTTAATTCGGACCCTCGAAGCTAAACAGGTTGGGCAAGCGCCCAAACTACCCTTTAAATAGCACCTTAATTATATCTCGTTAACTATTAATATTATAATTAACAAAATTATTTTAAGCACTAGAGGAAGGTTCAGCCTAATAAGAAAAATATAATTCAATTGTGTAATTGTTAAAACAGAAACGTTTAGCTTGAACGAAAAAGAGGCTTTTACTGTATTATTCCCCCTTAAACCAGTACATTCGCTGGCTCCCGATGAGTTTTCCAAATCGAAAGAAAACAGTGGGGCGAGAAATACATAACATTGTAACTTTTTAAAGCTTTTTCCTTGGATTAATATGGTTTACAATTAAATATGTCTGTGGGGTTTAATTTTTACTTTTTACGTCATGGTGAAGTAATCCGCATTCGATGAAATTTTGAATCGTTGATATGCGTTTAATCAAATCTGCGGGATCAACTTATTAAATTCCTACAGAATATCTATATATGTATGGGGTACGGTGGAATATAATTTATCAATACTTGTTTAAATCAGTACCTCTTGAATGGATCCATTGTAAACAAGCGGGTCACTCGAGGATCGCATAATACTTTTTTCGAATTGTTGATTCAAAGGGATTAAGGCAACGGATTTTCAGCCCTCTGGATTAAGGAGTGGCGATGTTTTAGTCAGGTGGGCATAGTACCCCAGCATCCCGTTTCTTGATAGAAATTTGGTCACAGTAGAAGTTTTCGGAGTTTGAAACTTAAGGGAGGGTGCTGAAAGTACATTTAGGATGTGAAAACTCAAGGTGGAAGTAACAGCGGCAGTCATTACTGAACTCCAAAAAGGTCATTAAAATTGCGATTGCACCAACTTAACCTCTACCATCGAACCCTTTTAATAAAGGGACCGTCCCCGAGGCAAAATGTGGTCGCTGCCCCGTAGGGTTTTCCCACTGACACCTAGGAGCAACAAACACAGCACCCCCCACAAGGAGAACGCATCCCGTCAAAATTCGTGCATTTTATTGTGTACATTTTTCCTTGCTTATAGACACATTAGCGCCTGCTGCCGTCAGAAGGGGAAAATTCGGAAATTGCCTTCCCTCTTTCCGTAAAACGTGCAGCGTAAAGGCTCGTCCAATGAAATTTGTACACAATACGGCGATAGCGTGTTTAAAGGCTATCTGCGTCCTCCTTGTTTGGGGTGCTGTGTTTGTTGCTCTTAGCTGACACCAATAATCCAGAACTTGTGAATGGTCCAGATTCTGGTGTACGCGCTTAGCTGGTCGTCATTCGAGCTACATCTATACATAAACAACCACGTCTACATTCAACTATTTGGAAAGAACGTTGTTTTTCCTTCAAAGGTAATGTCTGGGCTTTAAAATTTACCGATGAAATCTGCTCGCGGTTATCAGAAATTACGATATTAACTGTAATACCGTTTTCAGGCGTTTCTATTGAAGCTGAGTATAGACCTCCATTCTTAACCCACCTGGCCAATATCTGAAGGGAATAACACAGAAGGGCAAATTATTTTCTTAAATGAAAATATAACGCAATACTTTCGTTATTTATTACAAATTGAAGCACTTTGGAACTGATTGATTGAATTGATTTCAAAATATCGTTTACAATTTTGGTTCAGTTTATTTGAGTGTATTTAATGACTACATACCTTATGAAGAATATTTATCAAACGACTTACTAAAAATCTGTTCACCGAATTAAAGGCTTTAAAAGTCGCTCGATGAATTAGGCCTAAGGTGGTGCCTTGGGTATTAGCCTAGCTGATTAGCCTAGCTGATATGCATCTGAGTACCGAATTTGGTAATGCTAAATCTGTAATACAGTGAGTGCTACAGACTAGTACACAATCAGTGATCAGTTCACACTTTTATACCAAAATATGTACGAAAAAAATCTTTGGTTTAATACACCTGGTGTTATAGACCTCGTCTGAACTGAGTATTAACGAGATTTATAATGTTAAAGGGAATATAACCTCAGGTATTTGGTGTGGATCACCAACGTTTGCAGATCTAGCCGCTCTTGCCTTTGGCTTTAAAAATGTTTGGCGCCACTGTACACGGAAATTTGAAAAATTGAAGGGGTCTTCCTTAAAGATTGCTTTGCAGGTTATATTCCCTTTAAGGATATTGTCATTATCAAGGGTGTATAATTAATTCGTTTTAAAATGTGGAAGTAGTTTTGTCTTTTAAAATGTGGAAGTATTTTGTCTTTTAAAATGTGGAAATATACTTTCCTTTTAAAATGTGGAAGTACTTTTGTCCTTTAAAATGAGCAAGCTTTCGGGTTCGAAACCCCTTGTCAAGCGTAGTGACTCGGTTTTAATTATTGGTTAAAGATTTTACCAGTAAACTCCATCTGAATCGCGTTGTGTAAGCATATATCGCCAGGTATACTGTGTAAAATTTATTTCGGGAAACATTTGAGTGCCATCAAACGGTAGAAACCTTTAAAAATAGTCACGTGGTTATAAAATTGCTTAGACTTTTAGACTAGAACCCGTTTTAGACCTAGGCTTAGTGATGCAGCCCCTAATATGCAGTAGCGGCGCCAGGATTTTTGTTTAGGTAGGCCAACCATTTGGAGATCCCCCAAAATTATGGAGGCCCATCCAACTAAAATTTTTCCAATCCGTCCACGTGGTTTATTTAATTTTTTTTAAGCAAGTGGTGCAATTTTTGGATAGAATGGGTACGTCAAAGAAAGTGACTAGTACCTTTGGAAGGAATAAAAATAGCAGGGTCGTTAAGCGAATCACTCGCATTGAATATTGAAAAATTAATAAAAAATTAATTATTTCGCAAACAGATTACAGAATTTTCTGATATTAAAACATTTGGAGGCCCATATATTAAATTTCGGAGGCCCCTTAAGACGACTTTTGGAGGCCCCTACCAAAATTTCAAGTAGGTCCAGGCCTACCCCGGCCTGTTGCTGGCGCCGCTACTGCTAATTTGTTCTGACCACGGCCAACCCTGATCGCGGAAGCGCGTTATAGAAGTTGGCAGTGCCATGATGAATTTCTGGGAACAAGTTAGCTAAAACCAAAACAATTGACGCTATCGCCTATTGGTTTTTAGGTGTTGACTGTATTGGTTTAAGCTGTTCGCCGGTAGCGGCTGTATTAATAGAGACGCTTAGCTTCCTTATCAGCGGTAGTCAACTACATGTATATAACCACGAGCGCTTTTGGAAGCGATTGTGATGGAACAGATAACGGATTTAATTGTGTTGCCGCTTTTTGCGAAATGAAGGGGTGGATTCCGCACTCATTCATTTGCCAAGTCAGCCCTAAAGTGACCCGCTTATTTGCAATTATCGACACAATTACTCCGTCCAGACATGAATGGATCCATTCAAGAGGTACTGATTTAAACCAATATTGATAACTTAGTACCGCATACTTTCTATAAATATTCAATTAAGTGTTCATAGAAACTAAGTAGTATCTAGGGCGACTTTAGAGATAGGCTATTAAGGGACATAATTAACCCTATATATATATTTTATTGATAATCTCTTAAGTCCATATATATATATTTTATTGATATTATCTTAAGTCCCTATATATATATATTTATTGATATTATCTTAAGTCCCATAGATACTTTATATATTATATTAAGTCCCTGTAGCGACTTTACAGATATTTTATTACATCTCTATATATACTATGTATATATTATATCACGTCTCTATAGAGACTTTTTAGATGTGTATTACGTCTATATAGAGACTTTTTAGATATGTATTACGTCTCTGTAGAGACTTTACAAATATTATATTACGTCTTTATAGATATTTTAGAGACTTCATACATATTATATGGTGTCTCTAAAAAGACTTTAAAATACTCTAAAGCTTATAGAGTATTCTATAGATATTTATCAAGAAAACTTTTTTAGTCATTCATAAGGGAATCTATAAATAAAAACCAAGTTATTTTTAAAAGTTTATATATTCTAAAGAAATTCTTTAGATAATACTAAAATTTTAAAAATTATATAATACTCAATCTAGATATTCTAAAAGGTTTTTATAGATTACATCCAAATAATTCCAATTAGTATAGAAGTCCATTCTAAAGGTATATATATATATATTTGGAAGTTGGTCTAAAAAAGGATATTTTGAGTATTGTAGTTTTTTCCCGAAACATTTTGTAAAAGAATAAACATAATGGCTTGAAAACATCATCTAAATATTATATTATTTTGATACAAAAATGTTTTTTCGAAGCTCATTCCACAAAACTACTTGGAACAAAATGTTAGAGTGTAAATAATACAAAATAAAGCAACACCTTTATTCATACGGGTTTTCTAATACAACCTCAATCTGGCTATTGCGTTTTTTTAATTAATTCACGTTTACGATTTCTGTAAAAATCTTCATTGTTGTTACTATAATTTTTCTTCAAAATCCTTAAAAATGTCTTCAATTTATGTAAAATCACTTAAAACATATACCCAGAAAATTTCGTACTTTTAATTATATACTACTAAAGACACATTGCCTGATCAAGCAACTTGAAGCTCCCTGTACAGCCTTTAGAGTAATCCATAGATATTCATAAACCTTTAAAGAACGTTAGTTTAAAGAGTTTCTTTAGATAATAAACATTTTGTAATTTTATATTAATTGCCTAGAACCCTTTGGTAATATATCAATTTTCTAGAACCCTTTGGTAATATATCAATTTTCTAGAACCCTTTGGTAATATATCAATTTTCTAGAACCCTTTGGTAATATATCAATTTTCTAGAACCCTTTGGTAATATATCAATTTTCTAGAACCCTTTTGTAATATATTAATTTCCTAGAAACTTTTTGTACTGGTTTACCTAAAAGCAAATTTTAATATATTTCTTACTAAGGAGTGTAGAAATGTACATGTACCTTCACCGGCTCGAAACACTGTCCAATGGAAGTGAATTTACTTCCTGTTAAAGGGATATTTACTTATATGAAAACCATTTTTTGTTGATATAGTAGTTTTAGAAAGTAAGTTTATTAAGTATATATATTATTTTTCTTCCAACACGTATTTTGATAAACAACGTGAGCCAGTGACAGTGCATGATCAAAGAAAATTCCATTAGCGAGATAGGGAGTTGGAGAACACCGTAAATGAAATTGTAAATGTACACGCGTCGTTATAGAAATGTTTCTTACGTAGAATTTCAATTTGATTTCAGGCGGGAGGTGAACAAACCCCATTAACTCCATCGGAAACTACAAATGGATTCTCAAATCTCTTCCGACGGATATTTCACTTCCCAAGGGTAAGTTCTTTCAGTTTGGCACTCTCAAATAGTGCTTCCAACCGACTCACAAATATCAGTTCCGATATCTGATATGAGGGGAAAGAACAGGTAAACATATTAGGATGAAGTGCTAAAAAATAACTTCATCAAAATTATTATATTATATGGTTTCCATGAGAATTAATGCTCAAAGTATAAGCCAGATAACTGTTCAGATTACAGTTAACTGGGAGATTTAACCTGAATGACCAGATCAGTTGACCGTTGGAAGCACTACTCTCAAATATAAGTTTTGAATAGTTTAAGTAACACGATATTTTTTGAGAATATCTTGGTTTTCTAAGTTATGTATGAAACTTACGTGCTTAGGGTACCGAGGGAAGTGCTATGAAACATAAATTTCCCATCAACCGATTTACCATGAATCATATGGGGTAAAATTTCCAAACCATGTTCCACAAAAGGGGAACCTGATTCAGCTGTAGCATTTGAATTTTTGCAGCATAAAGTCCGTGATACCTTCGACGATGACAAACTTTAATTACATTAATATCTCATTAAGTATAAAGTAATGTCAGTGCTACATCACGCAACGTCACCCATGATTTTTCCTATAGATAAAAAAACACGCCTAAAATGGCGGCCATAGCCAAGGCTACGAGGTGCTTAGAGCCTTCAAAAGTCTTCATTCGACTCTGGATTAGACCCGCACCTTTGTTTGATAATTTTTACCTAATGCAATTTTAAGTACAAAATGAGAAATAACGGTATGATTTTAATCGGTTTTCGCTTTTTCATCTTATCACTATAAGCTATTGATTTGCATAACCACCAAAACTATTTCCAACACTGAATGAGAGCGTAATCTTTACGCAAAATAAGATTCCTGAGTTTAAGCAGTCGCTTCAAAAGATTAATTATTTAATATATCCACCGCTATGTAAATATTTACAAAATAATAATTTGTACATGTTTAGAAGAGTAATTGATTGTATAAAAACTTTATTTATTATTATTTATTTAAAATATGAAGCGTAGTGAGAATAACGTGTGACTTCAAACACCTGTTCGTTTTAAAAATAACTAAGCGCCTGAATTGAAACTGTTTCCACAACAGCTCCAAAATTAGTATCAAGAATAAATAAACGTAACTGATAAATGTGACGGCGGCCATCTATTCACCTCCTGTTTTACAGAAGAAAAACCACGCCTCTTATATTTTATCAGCTAACGGGGGAAGATAGCCACCCCTAGTGGCGGGTGGAGAATATCACCCGCAAATCACGAAAGCCGGGGTTATAGTTGCGATTGCATATTCTTAGTTAAAATTGATTAATTCTTGGTAGTATCTATTTATCAAAATAAAAACACCTCCAGGTTTTTATCTTCAATAATTTTCCCAAAATTGGGAATAATTGTATTTCTGAACCTTTCAAAGGGAGAATTAAGTAGAACGTTCGATGGTGGACCACGAATTTCATGTTTTTGACACTAGGAACGCTGTCGGTTGACCGATAAAATACAACCTTAAAATTTCAGATTTTCTTTAATTTACAAATTATCATTTTTATGGGTACGTCGATCCTAATAAAATGTTATAATTGAATTTACAAGATTTTTAGTTAATTTTAAGTTAAATGTTGCTTGAAACCGTGGCGAATAAAGCAATAGGCTGAGTAGGTTTGAGCTTATAGGGACCCCAAAACTTTCCAAATGGTAAGAGGTTCCGAAGAGGGACCAAGTTTAGAAACCCCAAAAATATTTGTCGTAGGGGCCATCGTGGCAGTTGGTCCCCTACTGGCGAAACCAGAGACAATTCAATTTATGCCATTTTCTGAAATTGGCCAATTGATGGTTTTAAAAAATTTGCATTACTAATATCACAATAAACATATTAAATAAACTATGTGGGGAGTATTTTTATAGACCAGGGATATTTTTTGAAGAGCTCTGTCGAAAGATGTCTTAGTTCTCCACAACACAAAAAATAAAGTTTTAAAAAATAAAATGTTCCATAAGTTCATAACAATATCAAGAAATAATTTATTTATACCTTATACTAAAACGTAAAATAATGACGATTTACGGCCATAATGCTCGAATTTTACCCTCAATATGGCCCGAATTTTTCAAACGATTCTGTGAACCTTTAACGAAGTATTTCACTTGAAAATATACGTACACTCTGTTAAATAAGTCTTCGGCCGTTGGGGTTTTGGCACTTATTTGCGATTATCTGAAAAACTATGAATGATAGCAAGTTGAAACCAATTTTATTTTTAATATTTTACTAATATCTTTCATACATATGTCTTGATTCCCGTGTAGCATTTACATATCCGCCGGAAACCCCAAATATCGTTTTTGACAACTTTTTTAATAATGATGTTACGCCCTTGAAACCTGCATTTTTGGATTCTAAAGGGTCGATTCATACTTAGAAAGTGCCATTGTTTTCCGAGTACGTCGAACGGCTGCTAAGATATGGCCTATTGAAAATTTGGGTCTCATTCGGAAAATTCTAAAATGCTCGAGGCGACCGAGAAATAATATCTTATTGTTGAGGAAAAAATTAACTTTCATCGTTTCATCAATAAGCATATATATTGATTTAACGAGTTGTTAGAACGCTGTGGTTATATGCCGGATTAATAATATTGATTAATTAGGCATTTTAGAATTTTCCGAATGAGACCCGTAGATATCAACACTGAGTTTCCGTTTTTTTTGTGTATCTTATTCTTTTCATCCCCATGTTAACACTGGACCTAGTGGAAGTAAATTTCAAGCGATTTCTCTGTTCGTAATCTTGGTAATGTTTTTGTTGGGTCCAAAATTTAACCTATTGCAAAAAGTGGCGTTCGTAAAACAAAGCTAACAGTTGTGTTATGGTATGAAATGACCAAGGAATGACGCATAATACCATTTGAGATGTTGAGACATCATATGTTTCGTAAACTGAAATAGTGATAACGTTGTCCCTTGAAATGTGCTATCTAATGGAAGTGTCTTGGTTTCGTAGCGCAATGAGAATGAGTCTTCTGCAAACACGACAGTTCATGGGATGTCGCTGTGGGTGGCCACGGTCTTCATCGTCGGCGAAATGGCCGGAAGCGGAGTCTTGGCACTGCCTCAAGCTCTGGCGGGAACTGGTTGGTATCGTCCGATTTCTCCATTTTATATGATCATACATTTATAATATCCCGTACGACAGAAGTATTCATCATTACCATTAAAATGAAACATGCACTTTTCAATGGTCGAGATTTAAAATGTAAAAATTCACACACTGTAAATGTTTCCAAAAAATCACATTAACAGGATCTATTTTATAAATAATATTCTTCTGGGGTTATCAAAGACGGATCGAGGCAACTGAGACTCAACATTAAAGGGTTTTATCCCGAGATCTTCAGTTTCCCCTTTCCTTGATTTTAACGGTAATGGTTAGTGTAGGGAGCTGTAGGCTCGCGTGGCATGAAGGGCTTGCCACCATCCTCCTACGCAAATTTACACGGCCACCTGAATTTATGGAATTTATGGAATATAATAATAAGCCTAGCTTATTATTATAAATATAGCAACAAACTAAATGTTGGTTGCCAAATGAAAAATTTAAGTCAAAAAACAGTAGCCCAGTTTTGGGGCTCATCAATTCTGAGGAATTCGGGCTATTCTCGGAAGTGGGGTGGGGGAGTGGTTAGCACTTCCGCCTAGCAGCAAGATCAACCCGCTTGTGGCACTAAAACTCTGAGCAACTCCTTCTGCGTTGAGTTTGCAAGTTCTCTCCCCACTTGTTTAATGGGTTTTCCCCCGAGTTTTTCGTTTTCCCTTTCCATAAAAACTGGTAGAGGCTAACGGTAATAGCAAGTGTAGGGAACTGTTGCTTCGCGTGGCATTAAGGGCTTGCCACCAGCCTCTTACGCATTGTAACCCGGCCACCTGAATTAAAGGCTTCAAAAGTCGCTTGATGACTTAGGCCTAAGGTGGTGCCTTGGGTATTAGCCTAGCTGATTATTACTATACTGCCGATTATTGTAAAACTACTTTAAAATATAAGGCAGCGCAGTTGTACCTTTTTAAATATTCAGTAATTGTAAATTTTACATATTAAGTAACATGAATTTTATTTCCAAAATCGTTTAATGAAAAAATTAGTATATATATATTTTAATATCTTAGATTTATATACTAAACTCATATGAGAGGTTACACAATAAATATACTGAATATATTAATATTATAGTTTTTAATTGTTAAAAGAGACTTACGATACGGCTAAAGGATGTTCCACTGGCGAAAAAACGCACAAATGCCCTGTCACGTCACCACCTAGCGGCGCGAGTCCGAAAAACCGGAAATTTATTTTTCTCTTCGCTCTATCCAGGGGCAAACAAACCCACGTGCTTTTAAATAAATAATGGTATAGAAAAATAGCAGACGAATTCTAAAAATCACGGAATAAAATAACAGATGGCGCTACAAACTCATAACCGGTGCCCCTGGATAGAAGAAAAACAAAAAATAACACCTAGCTAACGAGGACTTTGCCTTAGGAAGCTAGCCCGTGGAACATCCTTTAGTGTTTAATCCATGATACGGCTATTTGTCCGTTCGACCAAATGTACTATTCAAGAATAATTTACAACTTTGTTACCGTGAATATTTCTAAATCACGAGAAAAAATTGCAAGCCAACTTAAAATAATATTAGATTTATTTACATTTTCATTATTACTAATATTCTAAGACTACATTTCTGTGAATAAAAATATTATAAAATTATTAAATGAATAAAAATATTATACGATTATTATATGAATAAAAATATTATATTAATAAAAATATTGAATCAATAAAATTATTGAATCAATAAAATTATTGACTCAATAAAATTATTGAATCAATAAAATTATTGAATCAATAAAATTATTGAATCAATAAAATTATTGAATCAATAAAATTATTGAATCAATAAAATTATTGAACCAATAAAATTATTGAATCAATAAAATTATTGAATCAATAAAATTATTGAATCTATAAAATTATTTAATCAATAAAATTATTATACAAATAAAATTATTATAGAAATAAAATTATTATAGAAATAAAATTATTATAGAAATAAAATTATTATAGAAATAAAATTATTTAATTAATAAAATTATTATAGAAATAAAATTATTATAGAAATAAAATTATTATAGAAATAAAATTATTTAATTAATAAAATTATTAAATCAATAAAATTATTTAATTAATAAAATTATTAAATCAATAAAATTATTTAATAAGTTAAATATTTTAGTGAAATATACTCTAAGTAATCGGAGTGACGCACAGACAAAGGTCATAAAATTTATCCATTAGGCTCCGTCCAGACCAATTTAAAAGGACTAGATCATGGATACTGGTTGCTTCGACCAGTTTTCGCGGTTATTATTCACGTCGATGTTTTTGTAATTGCGAGAACATTTCAGGTTGGATCGGTGTTCTGGTAATATCAGTGTGTTGCTTAAACGCGTGTTACTGCGGCATTCACTTGGGACGTAGTTGGTTGATCCTGGAGGAACGCTGGGAGGAGTACCGTGGCAAAGTGCGCTACCCATACCCGGCCATCGGGGAACGGGCGTTCGGCAAGTGGATGAAGCACGTGGTGTCCTTTTGCGTCGACCTGACTCTATTCGGGGCTTCGGTCGTCTACTTACTGCTGTGCGCCGGGCTCATCGGCAATCTCTTGTACCAGTACGCGGGAGTCACCTTCTGCAACTGGATCCTTATTCTAGGAGCCGTCTTATTACCATTCACATTCTTCGGAACACCCGCTGAATTCTGGTTAGTTGAACTCGTCTGTCCATAAGTCTATAAGCATTTCCTTTCAGTTGGTTATCTTATAAGATAGTTAAAATAGTGTCTGAATACTATGTTTGACGTTAAGTAAAATTGACGTCATACCCAAAATTATAAGCGCTTCTAGCGTGAAAAATACGCTACTTGAAAACAAGTTGTCACGGACCAGTGCTATGCCTCACCATGGGTACGTTAGTAGAAGGAAAGTAAGGTCGACACTCCGATCCCGGGGTCGGGGTCAGGTTCGGGATCGGGGTCCGGGATTTAAGGGGTGAAATGGGGGTAAAATCATCGAAAAGTCAATGTATTTAGGGTATTTCTCGCGACGATTTGTTTTCTCATATATCAACATATTGTGTCCAGGCCAACTTGTTCATTTATCTACGCTTATCTCGAAAGATACTTGAACGTATATCTTATCAAGTTTTATCGTACGGAATAAGTTGAAATGATGTAAAAATTGATAACCTAGGCGACGCGTGCGCAGATTACCCCGGGGGACGCGGTTAATTTGAATTTAAGAGTGTTTTGACGTCATGGAATATTCGTTGTTAAAGTAGAATGGAAATATTTTTAAACTTCATTTTAATATCATTGTAGTATGCTTGACACTTGAACCAATCTCACGAGTATTTCTTAAAACGAATATCTCGATCGCGTTTTATCGTACGAAATAAGTGGAAATTATGTAAGTTGTATGATACTTGATAACCTAGGCAGGAAGATAGCGCGCGCGTGCGTGGATTACCTGGGAGGTGTGGATTACCTGGGAGGCGCGGATTGCCCGGGCGCGCGGTTAATTTGAATTTAAAACATGGATTCCCTCTCCGAAATAATTCATGTACCCAAAATTGGACCGCAAGTTTTTTTCTTTTAGGGGAATCTCTATGGGAGTTTAACATTACAATAAAGCTAATAGGTCCAGTTTGGGGTACTTTTGGTCCGAAATGGGGTACATAGGGCCGAAAATGGTGACTTTGGTCGTTTTAAGGGTACTTTTGTTCTATTTTGGTCCATTTTTTGGGTGCATCAGAAAAGCAGTTGGAAAAACGAAGAGCCTTATTTTTCCACCCATCTCCAAACTCCAAAAATTTATTGCTTTAATTTATTTATCGCTTCCGTAGGTATAAAATAAGATAAAAACCACTTACCTATATTTTAATTAAGGTAAATTAAAAATACTTAATTAGTGTACTAAGTTACGTTTAAAAGAACCTTTTGTAACAATTCCAATATGTAAATATAGGTATAAGGATTGAAAAAATACTTAAAGTGGTTTTACTGATAAACTCTAAAGGAATTTAACTTTAAAGTGTATCTTAGATTATTGTTTTTAATTTTATTCAAGTTGAAAACGTATTAAGAGTCCTTCAAAGTACTATAAAAGGATTTTATTTACGAACTTAATTCATATTTTCTTCAAACTTTCAATTCGCTTTTATTACTATTTAAATACGGTAAAATATAATTCTTATACACAAATATAGTCAGAAAGATACTATAAAACACTAAAATTAAAATTAAATTAAATTTGTGTGGATAAGATTTGTAAATATCATTTTGAAACTAATAACTTTCACGCTTTATTTAAGTCAAGCCAATAAAAACAATTACCTATATTTTAAATACGGTAAAATATAAATACATTTCCGATATGTAAATAGGTAGAATAACACTATGAAAGTTCCTTTTTCTTCTTTTAATACGACAACACACAACTCTGATACGCAAATATATAAAGAAAATATAAAAAAAAATTTACTCTACGTTCGATACGTTAAAATACATTTCCGATACACAAATATAGATAAAGAAATACTATAAAATGTAAAAAGGTAGAAAAATACTACACATTAACCATTATGAATTTAAGCTTACAACATCCTTCACGTATAGAGCATAACATATATGTTCAGAGTTAACTTGTTTCCTCGTTATCTTTATCGCATGTGTTTTAAATAGCGTATGGAATAAGTTAAGAATGTACTGAAATGGTGTATGTTTAAACCTCGTAGAATAAAGAGTAAAACATATGTTCAGAGTCGGCTTGATTACTAAAGCGAATAACACAGAGACGTTTCCGGTGTAGTCACGTAGGAAGAAAAATACTACAACACTCTCTATACTCTACATTCAACACGTTAAAATATACTTCCGAAATGCCAATATAGGTAGTAAAATACTACAAAATCTCTATACTTTACCTTCAATACGTTAAATTACATTCCAATATGTAAATATATGAGGAAAAATACTACAAAAGCCTCTTTTCTTGGCGTTCAATATGTTAAAATAGATTTCTGAAATGCAAATGTAGGTGGTAAATACTACAAAATCTCTATACTCTACCTTCAATACGTTAAATTACATTCCAATATGTAAATATAGGTAGTAAATACTACAAAAGCCTCTTTTCTTGGCGTTCAATATGTTAAAATAGATTTCTGAAATGCAAATATAGGTAGTAATTACTACAAAAGCCTCTTACTCTACGTTCAATACGTTAAATTAATGATATGCCTCCGATCGAATCGTTCATTTTTTCCTATTTAAATATACGCATTTAAATTAGAATTGCTTCTAGTGTTCGACAGTCGATTAATTTTTATCCACAAATTTTCCGATTTATTTAAAAAACGTTGGTAAAAAGAATATCATTTTAACTTATTTATTTGTGTTTTTTTACCCAACCAAGCATTTATTTGAATAAAAGTGGTATTTATTTAAATAACCAATAGTTAAATAAAAATTGTTAAATGTTTAAATAATCGAAAGTGAACAAGCCTATTTTTTAAATAAAACAAACAGACTTTAGAGTTGATAAGATTTGTAAATATCATTTGAAACTAATAATTTTCACGCTTAATTTAAGTCAAGCAATTACATTTTTAAAAATGAAAGAAGTTCAACAATATAAAAATTTGTAAATATTGTAAATATTTTTAGGTAATAAAGAAATTAAGAAATGTTTTAATTAAAATATCTTTCATTTTCTACTACATTTTTTAAAATGAAAGAAGTTTAACAATATAATTATTCTAATATAATTTCAAAATCAGGTATTATTTAAAGTACAAATGCATAATTTAGTGAAGCAATTCTTATTTAAATACTTTTATTTAATTAATTTGTGTATCTGAAATGTATTAATTGAAAAATAAGTGGGTTTTACTATTTATCACGGTTTTTTATATATATATATATATATATATATATATATTGGAATTGTTACAAAAGGTTCTTTTAAACGTAACTTAGTACATTAATTTATTTTGGAAGTTCAAAACGTATTAAGAGCCCTTCAGAGTACTATAAAAGGATTTCATTTACAAACTAAATTAATATTTTCTTCAAACTTTCAATTCGTTATAATTTGAATTTAAATGAAAACATCATGGATTATAGGTGCGTAATCTACTATTAGACCGAACTAATTAAAAAATACTTAAAGTAAGTGGTTTTACTGATAAACTCTAAAGGAATTTTGGAATTTTCTAGAATAGCAAAGTAAAACTAAAACGTAAACCAAGTTTAAAACGAAACTAATAACTGGGAGAAAGGTTGAAGTAAGTAATTTTTTTGATTTTTCGTTTTTTAATTTTTGAGTTCCCTATATTATTATAAACTAAATTAAATATAATTTATGAAAATGTGTGATAAAAGATCTGCTCCTTCGTGTTTTACATATATTTAAAAACTCGAGATTTTAATGAATTGTTTTCAAAGCATGAAAAGTATAGCAGATCCTTTGATTTTAATTGTAGTTAGTAGTTACTTAAAAAAAAAGTCGCTAGCTGACTTGGAGCTGGTGTAGTTAAATTTTAAAAATGTGTATTTTAAATTTTGTTTGTAAAAGTTTTTTTTGAAAAAGTTTAGTATTATAGTTTAAATTTATTAAATAAAATAAAATATAAATTATACATTTGGTTTAGTATTTTACTATTGCAAGTAAAATTAATAGTAATTTCAATTACTTTTTTAGTTTTTTTTTTGACAAATATACAAACTATTTAGTTATTTCAAAAACAAATACGTCGAATTATTTGGTATTCGAAATACTATTGGTTAGTTTTTATATCTTTAATTTTATTTTTCAGAACAATTTCTCTTTGTCTAGCTTCTTCTAACTTTAATTTAGATGGCCTTAAAGCCAAGTATTTAACAAATTTTGTAACCTAGTAGATGGAGCTTTAAACAATTTTTCAGTCATGTAGTCAAGGAAATGTTCAAATATACGTGTATTTGGTCATTTTGATGGTCAAATAGCCCAGTATGGAACTGCGAGATGATAGTCAGACATTGAGACGCGGGTGGCGCCCGTGCCCCAGCGTCCGCGCCAGCCCCGTCGGTGCCCCATTTCACATTTCAGACGTCGACGGAGGCTCGGGGCACCATCAGGGTGAGGGCGCGGACGCTGGGGCACGGGCGCCACCCGCGTCTCAATGTCTGACTATCATCTCGCAGTTCCATACTGGGCTATTTGACCATCAAAATGACCAAATACACGTATATTTGAACATTTCCTTGACTACATGACATAAAAATTGTTTAAAGCTCCATCTACTTGGTTACAAAATTTGTTAAATACTTGGCTTTAAGGCCATCTAAATTAAAGTTAGAAGAAGCTAGACAAAGAGAAATTGTTCTGAAAAATAAAATTAAAGATATAAAAACTAACCAATAGTATTTCGAATACCAAATAATTCGACGTATTTGTTTTTGAAATAACTAAATAGTTTGCATATTTGTCAAAAAAAAACTAAAAAAGTAATTGAAATTACTATTAATTTTACTTGCAATAGTAAAATACTAAACCAAATGTATAATTTATATTTTATTTTATTTAATAACTTTAAACTATAATACTAAACTTTTTCAAAAAAAACTTTTACAAACAAAATTTAAAATACACATTTTTAAAATTTAACTACACCAGCTCCAAGTCAGCTAGCGACTTTTTTTTTAAGTAACTACTAACTACAATTAAAATCAAAGGATCTGCTATACTTTTCATGCTTTGAAAACAATTCATTAAAATCTCGAGTTTTTAAATATATGTAAAACACGAAGGAGCAGATCTTTTATCACAAATTTTCATAAATTATATTTAATTTAGTTTATAATAATATAGGGAACTCAAAAATTAAAAAACGAAAAATCAAAAAAATTACTTACTTCAACCTTTCTCCCAGTTATTAGTTTCGTTTTAAACTTGGTTTACGTTTTAGTTTTACTTTGCTATTCTAGAAAATTCCAAAATTCCTTTAGAGTTTATCAGTAAAACCACTTACTTTAAGTATTTTTTAATTAGTTCGGTCTAATAGTAGATTACGCACCTATAATCCATGATGTTTTCATTTAAATTCAAATTATAACGAATTGAAAGTTTGAAGAAAATATTAATTTAGTTTGTAAATGAAATCCTTTTATAGTACTCTGAAGGGCTCTTAATACGTTTTGAACTTCCAAAATAAATTAATGTACTAAGTTACGTTTAAAAGAACCTTTTGTAACAATTCCAATATATATATATATATATATATATATATATATATATATATATATATATATATATATATATATATATATATATATATATAAAAAACCGTGATAAATAGTAAAACCCACTTATTTTTCAATTAATACATTTCAGATACACAAATTAATTAAATAAAAGTATTTAAATAAGAATTGCTTCACTAAATTATGCATTTGTACTTTAAATAATACCTGATTTTGAAATTATATTAGAATAATTATATTGTTAAACTTCTTTCATTTTAAAAAATGTAGTAGAAAATGAAAGATATTTTAATTAAAACATTTCTTAATTTCTTTATTACCTAAAAATATTTACAATATTTACAAATTTTTATATTGTTGAACTTCTTTCATTTTTAAAAATGTAATTGCTTGACTTAAATTAAGCGTGAAAATTATTAGTTTCAAATGATATTTACAAATCTTATCAACTCTAAAGTCTGTTTGTTTTATTTAAAAAATAGGCTTGTTCACTTTCGATTATTTAAACATTTAACAATTTTTATTTAACTATTGGTTATTTAAATAAATACCACTTTTATTCAAATAAATGCTTGGTTGGGTAAAAAACACAAATAAATAAGTTAAAATGATATTCTTTTTACCAACGTTTTTTAAATAAATCGGAAAATTTGTGGATAAAAATTAATCGACTGTCGAACACTAGAAGCAATTCTAATTTAAATGCGTATATTTAAATAGGAAAAAATGAACGATTCGATCGGAGGCATATCATTAATTTAACGTATTGAACGTAGAGTAAGAGGCTTTTGTAGTAATTACTACCTATATTTGCATTTCAGAAATCTATTTTAACATATTGAACGCCAAGAAAAGAGGCTTTTGTAGTATTTACTACCTATATTTACATATTGGAATGTAATTTAACGTATTGAAGGTAGAGTATAGAGATTTTGTAGTATTTACCACCTACATTTGCATTTCAGAAATCTATTTTAACATATTGAACGCCAAGAAAAGAGGCTTTTGTAGTATTTTTCCTCATATATTTACATATTGGAATGTAATTTAACGTATTGAAGGTAAAGTATAGAGATTTTGTAGTATTTTACTACCTATATTGGCATTTCGGAAGTATATTTTAACGTGTTGAATGTAGAGTATAGAGAGTGTTGTAGTATTTTTCTTCCTACGTGACTACACCGGAAACGTCTCTGTGTTATTCGCTTTAGTAATCAAGCCGACTCTGAACATATGTTTTACTCTTTATTCTACGAGGTTTAAACATACACCATTTCAGTACATTCTTAACTTATTCCATACGCTATTTAAAACACATGCGATAAAGATAACGAGGAAACAAGTTAACTCTGAACATATATGTTATGCTCTATACGTGAAGGATGTTGTAAGCTTAAATTCATAATGGTTAATGTGTAGTATTTTTCTACCTTTTTACATTTTATAGTATTTCTTTATCTATATTTGTGTATCGGAAATGTATTTTAACGTATCGAACGTAGAGTAAATTTTTTTTATATTTTCTTTATATATTTGCGTATCAGAGTTGTGTGTTGTCGTATTAAAAGAAGAAAAAGGAACTTTTCATAGTGTTATTCTACCTATTTACATATCGGAAATGTATTTATATTTTACCATATTTAAAATATAGGTAATTGTTTTTATTGGCTTGACTTAAATAAAGCGTGAAAGTTATTAGTTTCAAAATGATATTTACAAATCTTATCCACACAAATTTAATTTAATTTTAATTTTAGTGTTTTATAGTATCTTTCTGACTATATTTGTGTATAAGAATTATATTTTACCGTATTTAAATAGTAATAAAAGCGAATTGAAAGTTTGAAGAAAATATGAATTAAGTTCGTAAATAAAATCCTTTTATAGTACTTTGAAGGACTCTTAATACGTTTTCAACTTGAATAAAATTAAAAACAATAATCTAAGATACCCTTTAAAGTTAAATTCCTTTAGAGTTTATCAGTAAAACCACTTTAAGTATTTTTTCAATCCTTATACCTATATTTACATATTGGAATTGTTACAAAAGGTTCTTTTAAACGTAACTTAGTACACTAATTAAGTATTTTTAATTTACCTTAATTAAAATATAGGTAAGTGGTTTTTATCTTATTTTATACCTACGGATGCGATAAATAAATTAAAGCAATAAATTTTTGGAGTTTGGAGATGGGTGGAAAAATAAGGCTCTTCGTTTTTCCAACTGCTTTTCTGATGCACCCAAAAAATGGACCAAAATAGAACAAAAGTACCCTTAAAACGACCAAAGTCACCATTTTCGGCCCTATGTACCCCATTTCGGACCAAAAGTACCCCAAACTGGACCTATTAGCTTTATTGTAATGTTAAACTCCCATAGAGATTCCCCTAAAAGAAAAAAACTTGCGGTCCAATTTTGGGTACATGAATTATTTCGGAGAGGGAATCCATGTTTTAAATTCAAATTAACCGCGCGCCCGGGCAATCCGCGCCTCCCAGGTAATCCACGCCTCCCAGGTAATCCACGCACGCGCGCGCTATCTTCCTGCCTAGGTTATCAAGTATCATACAACTTACATAATTTCCACTTATTTCGTACGATAAAACGCGATCGAGATATTCGTTTTAAGAAATACTCGTGAGATTGGTTCAAGTGTCAAGCATACTACAATGATATTCAAATGAAGTTTAAAAATATTTCCATTCTACTTTAACAACGAATATTCCATGACGTCAAAACACTCTTAAATTCAAATTAACCGCGTCCCCCGGGGTAATCTGCGCACGCGTCGCCTAGGTTATCAATTTTTACATCATTTCAACTTATTCCGTACGATAAAACTTGATAAGATATACGTTCAAGTATCTTTCGAGATAAGCGTAGATAAATGAACAAGTTGGCCTGGACACAATATGTTGATATATGAGAAAACAAATCGTCGCGAGAAATACCCTAAATACATTGACTTTTCTATGATTTTACCCCCATTTCACCCCTTAAATCCCGGACCCCGATCCCGAACCTGACCCCCACCCCGGGATCGGAGTGTCGACCTTACTTTCCTTCTACTTACGTTAAGTAACAGTCAACGGAAAAAAACCTGATGGATTTATATTTTCCACTGATGAGCTTTTTCGTCATAATGACGTCGTAAGTTGCTGAACGCTTTTATTCAGTCATCGGTGTTTTTTAAAATGGCGTAGCTTTTATAGTAGTTTTACTTCAATAATGACGTCAGTCATCGGAAAACTGACTCTTCCAGCCGATGATTTCGGTGAGTAACCGATGACTATCGTGACGTCAAAACCGGAAATGCGAAAAAGCGTACAGTAGGAAACCGATGTCACCGATTAGTCCGATGAGCTCTGCTGAACGCAGCCCATGGATCTTTACACGAGCTCACTATGGAAAAAGCGCGTATTAGACCAAGGAAGATTAACGAATGGAACGCCATTCTGGCGGAATTTTGCAGGCTGCCCGTTCAAAGTTCCTAGGGGGGAAAACCTCTTTAGTTCAGTTCAGATGCAATAAAGATAGTTGAAGTTGACGGAACTAGCGACTTCATACGGGTTCATAATCTAGTCAGAAGCGAAACTGTGAAATCATGTAATCGATTAAGATTTGGAGATTTCAAAAGGTAAGAAATGTCAAGGAAGATTAAAGAATCTGTTATTAATCTTCTTTAATCTTCCTTGAAAATACTTACCTGCTTTGAGGACTTGGCCAATCGCCAAAGTTTAATAGCTTATGCTTGAATTAGTTTTCAATTTTAGGTCCACTAAACAATTCGGAATTTTTGAAAGGAAATTGCGGAGCTATATTTAAGAAAGCTCTACAGAGTTCTTTTAACATAAACACACAAACTTTGCGCATTATTTAAGATTAAGATGAAACATACTTGGTAGAAATCTATCGTTTTTACACGCCAAAATTGTGAGAAAGGTTTAGATGTACCAAATAATACAGCAGAATACACAGCATATGGTTCAAACCAGTAGATGGCGTTAGCTACTTATTATCGTTGATCGTTTCCCCCTTTTTGGCCCCGACTAGTTCGGAATTTCCTTGAACGGGTAGGCTGCAAAATTCCGCCAGACTGCCTTTCCATTCTTTGATCTTCCTTGGTTAGACCATGGACTAATTAATTAGTCCATGGTTAGACCTATTGACTTACAAGGAGAGTACCCGAGGTGTTTATTGCACATTTGGTTCAAAGTCGGCCGTAATGTAGACCTTTATGCGATATGAAATTTCCCAAAACGAGACGTTGCACTACCCATTCGATTTGCCATGGCAACCGAATATGTTTTTGACCAATTAAAACAAAAATAAGATTTTTTCCTTGTTTACCCAAAATCTTGTTACAATTTTACCCCAAAAATGTTCCAATTTACCCAAACTTTATGAAATATACCTAAATGTGATCCAAATTCCCCATTTCGTAATTTAATTTTTTTTTTAATTTTCGTAGGAAGGACCCTGTGAAACCGAGAAAATCCCATGCTTTTTTAAATGAATATTTTTTGTTTTAAGTGGTCAAAAACATTTTCGGTTGGCATGGCAAAACGAATGGGTATTGCAACGTCTCCTTTTGGGAATTTCATAACTCATATAGGTCTACATTACGGCCGACTTTGAACGAAATCGGCGATAAACACCTCGGGTACTCTCCTTCTTAGTCTGAAGACCCCGAATAATGTATACATTCTAAAAAATGCTAAGTAAATTATTTAACGCGCTCACTCATATGAAACATAATTAAAAATTATGATGTGTCTAAACATAGTGGATGTTCTTAATACCCATTTGTCAAAAATCTTCTCACGCTTCTTTAACAACCCAGAATGTGTTTATATGTAGTTAGGGAGAATTGCCAATGGTAGAATTTTTTCCGGCATGACGGGGAGAAGGAATTACAAGGGGTAAATAGTATTTCGATTTGGAAATAATATAATACAAATATTGAGATTTATAAAAAAAATATTTAAACATAAGTTTTATTCTTTAAACTCTGTCCTACGAAGCTGCCACTACCGGCCGTAGCCTACGCGATTTATCACCATGGCCTATGCTCTAAACAAGGCCTGAGCAGCATATTCGAAGTACAAGCCCTCCTAGCTGGAATTTGCGGCGAATCCAGAAGACCATAATTTTTTTTCGAACATGCACGGGCCTTGATTAATTACGGATGCTATTTTATTTTGAAATAAGTATTTTATTTTTGTTAGCAATGTTAACTTCATGTAGTTGAGACACTCCTAAAGTTTGTACTTTTCCAGCTACGTCTCCTCCGAGTATGTTTTGAATCATTTTTAAATCGGATAATATCATTGAAATGTACGGAACTATTCTAGGCAAGCCGCCGTGATGGCTTTGGTCACGACCGCTTTGGCCTGCGTCCTAATCGTCATCTCCACCGCGCGTGACCACACCGTAGCGCCTATTGCCTACAACAACCCCACCTTCAGCCAATTTTTCCTGGCTTTTGGGACTATCCTGTTCGCCTTCGGAGGAGCTTCGACTTTCCCCACTTTCCAGAACGACATGAAGGACAAGAAAGAATTTCCTAAAGCAGCTATATTTGGATTTATCGGTAAGTAAGGCAACTGCTCATATTTACACCAAAAAAAACAATTTCTAACGGTGGAAAAAAATTAGGGAGCAGATCCAACCAATTAATTTTTTGCATCTCTTAGAAGGTCACAGATAAATCTGAAAAATTCAACACTTATTTGCGGTTGCTCCTCATTTTTCATATTATGTAGATCCAACCAATTAAGAGATGGTAATTTTGAAGTCCTATTAGCGGAATCTGGAGACTATCGCGAAAATCCGCCGAAATTTAAACGATACCAAGAAAAGATATAGGTTACATAGAATATGGGAATGGAGATATTCTAAAAACCACGCTGGCATACTAAGGGTTCATCTAGTTTCGATTTTTCAAACCATGCTTTCACACAGACGATCAATCTGTTGAAGTTTGTAAGAGTAAAAGTAATCGAACGAAAGTTAGCAAGGGTGATACCTGAGGCAAATTGCATTAATTGTCTCATATTCTTAGGCACCTGGTCGGCGGCAGACTACTTTGCTCCGTAGGTTTGCTTCCTAAAACCCCCTCACTCCCCATGAAATCTAATATAATCAACATCTTGTAAACAAAAGTCAATATGGCTTAATTCGTACAAAAGTTTCGCTTTTGCTTCCGCCTTTGGAACGTGATATTTCAACGGATCGTCAATGTACCTCCCCCCCTTCGGCGTATAAATACAACTTTCCCGTCAGAGTTTCAGCCAACTGACGGAGATACATACGATATTCATACATCAATAAAACTGCCCAATGTATTAATTATACGAACATTAAACAAAATCATAGAAATATTTCCAAAATGAATGAAAATATTACAATTTTCAAATGATATTATACGGAATACAGAAGAGAAAACAACGGCTCTCGCTGAAGGTATGGTAGGTGACAGTGCGTTGGACCGGCGCGGCGATCTTCAGATAGTAGGCCTAACTCCCTAAGCATCGTTTCATTTACATTACCTACTCTTATTTGGCGATTTATTTACTTGAATTAATGGGAAACTAGACAAATTAAATGAAATTTACATTTATACAATTTCCCAAAATATTACAACAAAGTACAAATAGGTGACTGTCGGTATTTATTTAAACTCGACAAAGTAAAATTTCACGGATAACCGCCGTTGATTTTTAAAATATCATTTCTGCTATGTATTCTTAATTCTTTGTGTATATTGTAATTTTTTAGTAAAACAATTAGCTCATCTGCAGTTTTCTTTCGAAGCATTTCAATCGGCTTTAAAACAAAACTATTATTATAATTTTCGTGGTGCTACATTTTATAAATATCGCGGGAGTCGCATTTCGCGTCGTCAGCTCAAGAAATAAAATAAAATGTATTGCGTAAGGTACTGCGATACTTTTTGTTGCAAATTTAATTAATTTGAAAAATTAATTGGCCATATAAATCTTATGTTACACACATCATATAAAGATCCGTTCCCAAATGAATTAAAATTTCACTTTGTGCGTTAAGAATTAAACCTAAACTGTTTAACCGTCTGCAAGTACTTTCCAGAAACTTAATTCAAGTCACCCAGTTGGCATTCTTGTCGTCATAAATAAATTTCCTTACTGTTGCCGTCGTTTCATTACGAGGGGCTAATCACTTTCCGTAATAGGGGTACATGACTGTAGCTTGGATGGTACGTAATTGATTTCGTTACTGATTATAGATTTAGCATAACCAAAGGCTCTACTCACATTGTGTCAGTTCAATCTGCTTGTAATCAGTGAAAAGAGTTTTAGGAAGTGTCTAGCCCCTCGGTTTATCATGAGGAGTTGGGTTACATTGATAATTGTTTTATTTGTTTTGTATAAGATCTCTCAATAGTTCGTGGATTATTTTTAGGATTGTTCTCTCTGTACATGCCAGTGGCGTTGACCGGCTATTTCGTCTATGGTTCTGACGTGGCATCCAGCATTCTGGATTCAGTTTCACAGAGTCCGCTGAAGACGACTGTCCAAATTTTACTGGCCATCCATTTCCTGTTCGCGTTTGTGATCGTTTTCAACCCATTGGCCCAAGAGATGGAAGAATTATTCAAACTCCCTCACTGTGAGTGCAATCATAAACTGAAGATATTCAATTTTCAAAATATTTTAAGATATGTTCCAGTTTAATAATTGAACCCTAAATATTTTAAATAAGGATTTCGGATTCAGCTCCATTTTTAAGTCTAATATGCGAATTTACAAATTTATAAAGTGAAAATCAGGGACGTCATTTCAGGATTTTTCAGGAGAGGGCAAAAGTTTTTTTTAAAGTTTAAAACGCGTAAAATTTAATATTTTTGGGATTATTAATCGAAATAGTTATGACATGATTGCTAGTTATTTTCAGGATAATAGACAGAACAAACCAGTTTCCAAAGAAATTCCTTGTACTTCATCCGATTATGAGTTGGTATTAGACAAATTCGATAACTTTCTTAGCTCATAAAAATTCATGCACCCATTTGCCCCACCCCAAATGGCTTTTGTCCCATTGAGTCGATGCCCATTGGGTCGATTCTCATTCATCGAATCCCATTCGACCGCCTGTCCCATTCAACCGACATTTTGTTAGCTCACAAGTGAAAGCATGAAACCTAACATAACCTAACCTAACGAAATAAACAGATAGATAAATGGGATTTGACCCAATAGGATTCTATCCAATGGGAATATACCCACCAAATGACGTCCCTGGTGAAAATCAAACATTTTAATGTCCTTTTAGATGTAGATAGGGAGCTGTAAATTTCAGATATAAAACCATAAAAATTGACGATGGTAACATAATTCTAAAAAATGAACCAACAATGATAATTCCAAATAATTATCTGTTAATTATCTGTTTTATTACTTGCATTAGCGTTCGGTTGGCGCCGATGCGTCCTACGAACGGCCATTATGGTGCTAATCGTCTTCATGGGAGAGTCCATTCCTCACTTTGGCAAGATTCTGAACCTGGTGGGCGGTTCCACAGTGACGTTGATGACGTTCGTCTTCCCGCCCTTGTTCTACATGAGACTGTGCGGCCAAGAACAGCCGGCCTCCGAGAGCCGCCTGTCCTTCTCATCCTTGCCACCCAAATGGCCCAAACACGAGATCTCCCTGCACAAAAGAGTCTACTTCATCGAAATCATCGGACTGGGCATCCTCGGCGGCGCCGTGTCCACTTATTCCTCCCTAAAGGACATCGCTGACCCTTCCGCTTTCACACCTCCGTGTTACATCAATGCCACCGCCGTAGGGTTTTAATTCTGTGATAAACGCGCCAAAAGACTATCATTAAACATTTTTACTTCAATTATTTTCCACGTTATTTTTCTGTTCTAAATACCAGTAGAAGTATGTGATACATCAATTAGCATTCACCGATTAACGGGTCGAAACATAAAGCCTGTATTACTCTGATTAGCAATGCAAAATGTAAAAATTATATTGTTAAGAAAATCATGGTCGATAGTATGGTTACTGATTTTCCCATTACTAAGTCTTCTCAGTACGTGAAGATCGATAGAAATATATTGTTGATTTGAAGTTCTGTTGGCCTCTTATATAGAGAAAAAAATTATAACAGTCATTTTATATATCAGAACAAATATAAAATAAAAGCGAGGTAAGGGACTATATTAAACATCTTTCTTTTACCGCTGACCTTTGTCTCTATTCATTATTTAATCGATGAAAAAGCTCAAAATTACGTAAACCTGGACTGGTCACGAGCCCGAGCCGCTGCTTTTGCTAGTCGAGTCGAGCCGAGCTATCAAAAAGCTCGCTCAGCTCGGCTCGTGAACAGTCCTAACGTAATTTGTATAACGTTGAGGAAGGGTAAGTATGATGTTGAGAAAGTGTAAGTATGGTGTTGAGGAAGTTTAAGTAGGGTGTTGAGGAAGTTTAAGTAGGGTGTTGAGGAAGTTTAAGTAGGGTGTTGAGGAAGTTTAAGTAGGGTGTTGAGGAAGTTTAAGTAGGGTGTTGAGGAAGTGTAAGTTGGGTGTTGAGGAAGTTTAAGTAGGGTGTTGAGGAAGTGTAAGTAGGGTGTTGAGGAAGTGTAAGTAGGGTGTTGAGGAAGTGTAAGTAGGGTGTTGAGGAAGTGTAAGTAGGGTGTTGAGGAAGTGTAAGAATTGTGTTGAGGAAGTGTAAGAATTGTGTTGAGGAAGTGTAAGAAGGGTGTTGAGTGTATAATAAGTGTTTGGGTGGTGTTATATAAGTGTAAGGTTGGTAATTGAAGGGTGTTATTCTAGTGTTAAGAAGTGTAACATTGGTGGTTAAAAGGTGTTAAGATAGTGTAAAGTCAGTATTTGAAAGGCGTTGAATAGGGGTTTTTACTCGTGTAATTCACGTGGATAATAAATGCGTACATACGTAATTTAGGCGGGCATGATCCATCGTGGACACACGTGGATGTAACACGTAAAAAAAATTATTTCAAAACCACGTGATTTTGCTACCTGTTTTAAGTTATAGGAAACTCTAGTTTTTTACTTTTCATGAAGGAGTAACGCTAAAAATCATTTTCATACATACATTCTCAATCAATATATATGAAACCATTCTTGGTCGCTGGCTATGAATATTTTTCCCCATATTAGAACCAACTATTTTTTTTCGTAATAAGTGCTGCCAAATAATTAAATAGCGTTTAGAAGCAATACCTAATGCTTAATTATGTTGTTATTTTTCTAAGCGACGATTGAAAACATGAATTACGGTGAAGAATGTTAACTTACCACTGAACTGTTCAGAGTTCCGTTTATAAATTTCTTGTATGGCAGTTGAATTAGAAGTCCTTTCGGTGGGATATCACACACTGCTACTTTTACGTTGCTTGGAATCCATTCCACGAAATAGCTAATAGTGAAAAACAGTTATAATTTCGTATTGCTACAAAACGGTTGCAAATATAACAGGACCTGCTGTTTTTATTTTGAATGTTGAGCATTTGATCATCAACTTCTCTCATACTCATTCGACCTCGAAACATTGCAGCGCAAGTCAGATACCTTCCGTGTCTAGGATCGCAAGCAACCATCATATTCTTCGCCTCAAACATCTATTAGTCATTTTCGAAACATTAGTTATCGTTTATCAAAAGACGCGTGAATAAAAATTCATCGAAATGAGATTTAAAAATTAGTTGCCAATGGCCACTTATTAAAATAAAAGACTGAAATCAAAGCCATTAGCTAAGTGGAAACGTTAAGATTGTTTCGCTCAGAAACCATTTTTAATATTGCTTAAAGACGACGTCAATAAAAAGCATAAAAAAATTTTGCAATAGTTAATTTTACTACCTATATTCTAAAAATATACCATATTTTTTAAATAGAAATGTATAACTGATAAATTGTGAAGTAAATTCACTCGATAACATTGTCGAAATAGCCATTTTTTAATTTGTTAGTTAATTCATTTTTAAACTTAAAAGTTTGGTTGGGGTGATCATTCCAAAGATCAATATAATTGGTCTGTAGACCTTACGAAATAAGTTAATTTAGGACTATACATACTTATTATCAGTGCAGATAATATACTTCGTCTATTTCTTTCACGTTAACTTCCCTGGCAGATTTAATAAAATACCGATTTTAATGTTGGCATAACGTGGATGGGGTTATTAAGACTGTACTATATAATTTTAATGACCATAGGTAAAGCAATAAGTTTCGGGAATCTTAACTGAAGATAAAATATGTTTTTCCCCTCACTTCACTCTCAAATTTACCAACGGAACTTAGCAAAAGAAAATTATGGACCATAAAATGCCGAAAAAATCTATAAGCGACAACAGTAAAGAGATTTATGACCCTTAAAACTCCCATTACATACTGCTATTACACATTTGAAATACTCGTTTTGTAACGACAAATGTGACATACCTGCTGAGTCAACACGGAGACAGATAAGGATATGTATTGTTGACTTCCTCTCGCTGTTAAGGGAGTAAATCCGGGCATGAAAAAATGAAGTCGAGGAAAAGGGACCATGTTAACCGCCAGTTTGCGCAGATCGGCGTTGAGTTGACCAGGAAACCTCAAACAGGTGGTTACTCCAGACATTGTAGAGGACACCAAATGGTTCAAGTCTTAGTAGGTTGGATTGGATAGTTTTAGAGTTCGAAAACAAATGTCGTACAAAGCTTCGTTGTCGATGGTAAATGATTCGTCCGTGTTTTCCACCAACTGATGGACTGACAGCGTCGCGTTGTACGGTTCCACCACCGTGTCTGACACCTTCAACCGAATCAACATTTGATTATTTAATTCTGCATTCAAATTAAGTGAAGCTCACTTTGGGAGAAGGGACGACGGAGTAAGTAGCCATGATCCGGTCGGGGAAACTCTTCCCTCATTTTGGACACAAGCAGCGTTCAAATTCCAGATCCAGTGCCACCACCCAGTGAATGGGTTAGTTGGAAGCCTTGAAGGCAGTCTGCGCTTTCCGATTCTTTTCGGACGACGTCCATCACGCTGTCGACGAGCTCAGCACCCTCCATGTAATGACCCTTGGCCCAGTTGTTACCGGCGCCACTTTGACCTTTTGAAATGTTGAGGTTCTAAGCTTGATTCTTTCAGAAGGAAGTTTGAGCGGAACAGGTACTCTCCAACATTAATCGTAAGATGGATAGCCAAGGAATTTCGATGACATTAAGAAACAATGAGTTTAAACTAAATAAAACATTTATTTTAGTAGCAGGTAAATCACAATCATTGAATTCGAACTGATTAATTTAGAATTTGTATCGTATTATATACATATTTTAATGACGCATTAAATAGAAAAAAAGGGAACGCGAAAGATCATTTTTTAAGTCTATTTTTAACACACTCCCCCGGATGATGTTTCGTGTTGAGATTTGCCGTCCTTCAACTCCATTGGGTAAAGTAGTTGTATTGGTCGACGGAGATATCCCTTTGCTGTTTTTAGTAGACAGGCTCGAACTTTTCCGTCTCTGCCAGGGTAGAGTTTTTCGATTCGTCCCATTTTCCAAAGATGTCGAGGGTTTTGTCTTCGTAGATCAGAACTAGGTCGTCAACTTGAAGATTTCCAGTTGGTTTTGGTTTCGAAGAGATATGTGCAGAACGAAGCTCGAGAAGATATTCGCTCCGCCAACGTCGCCAGAAGAAGTTCAAGAGGGATTCTCGGTACAGCCATCTTTTCTTCATCTCGTCTCGTACTGAAATCTCCTTGATTTTGATCTTTGGCGGGAGGGAATTAAGACGTCGGCCGATGAGTAAGTGTGACGGCGTCAATGGGGAGGGTTCAGATGGGTCGCTGTAAAAATACGTTAATGGTCTTGAATTAATAGTACCTTCTATTTCTACGAGTAATGTCTCTAGTTCTTCATAGCTGACTCGTGCACGACCCAAGGTTTTCTATAAGCATGATTTAACAGTTTTTACCATTCGCTCGAAGAACCCTCCCCACCATGGAGCTCTTTCGACGTTGAATTTCCATTTGATGTCAGCGGAAATGAAAAATTCTTTTAATTCTGTCTTTGATATGTTTTTCCAAAGGATTTGAAGTTCTCCGTTCGCTCTTTTAAATGTTTTTGCGTTATCGGAGAATATTACTTCACATATACCTCTTCTGCTGATGAATCTTTTCAATGCAAGGACGAACGTCTCTGTAGTTAGGTTGGTTATAAGTTCCAGATGGACGGCTCGGCTGACCGAGCATGTGAACAGAGTGACATACGATTTTTCCATCTTTGTTCCGTTTTTATTTTCCTTCACGTATATCGGACCGGCGAAGTCGATGCCAGCCACCATTTTTTTCTTATTAGGAGTGCGTCGATCTTCATTCCTCTGCTGACGAGATCGGCTGGGTTGTCTCTTCCTGGTATATGGAACCAATGAATAGGCTCGGAATTGGACTGTATTTCGATAATACGATTTGAAACGAACGGTTTCCAGTTTGTGGCTTTATCTCGGATCCAATGGTAAACAATTGTGCTGTCTGTCCAAAAGTATTGATTCGGTTGATCGTTTTCGAAGCATTCAGCGACAGATTTCATGAGACGGGCTGCTAGGAGTTCCAGTCTTGGAATGGATGCTTTCTTGAGTGGGGCGACTCGTGATTTAGCAGCGACGATTCTGACATCGAATACGTCGTTGGGAAATGCTGACCTTAAATAGACGACAGCGCCGTAGGCGGTTTTGCTGGCGTCGGTGAAGCAGTGAAGTTCATGAAAGAGTCGTTGATTCTTTGGTAGCGAGTGGTAACATCTCGGGATTTGGATCTCGTTAAGTCGTGGGAGGTCCTGACACCAGTCATTCCATTTTTTTAAAAGATCGTCGGATAATGTTTCGTCCCAGGCGATTCCACGTTCCCACATCTCTTGGAATAGACATTTGATGCGAATGACGTATGGTGACAGGAAACCGATTGGATCAAATATACGAGAGGCGGCTTGAAGGACGAATCTCTTTGTATTTTTCTTTCCATGTAGATATGAAAGAAGTGACGTCACATCGAATCGGAATACGTCTTCGTTCGGCGTCCAAACTATACCAAGGACTTTGAGAAGTGTGCAAGTGGGTTCGACAACTTATTTTTTGTCGAAATCGTTTCTGGGGGAATACTGTTCTCCATCGATTTCCATTTTCTGAGTGGCATTTTCGCGGAATTTAGGATCTTTTCCGCGTCTTTCGTAACTTCGAATGCTTCGTCTACGTTGTCCGCTCCTCCAACTAAATCGTCAACGTAAAGGCATTTCATTAATAGTTCGTAAGCTTCCGGATACGTGTTCTTGAATTGACGAAGATGTTTCTTGATTGTACTGGCAAGTAGATACGGACTGGCGTTGACCCCAAATAAGACTCGTGCCATACGTAAGATAGTGAACTTGAGACGTTTATCATCATAAATGTTGCCTTCGACCCATAGAAATCTTGCGACGTCTTTGTCCTCTTCCATAAGACAAATTTGCAAATACGCCTTCTCAATGTCTGCCATGAATCCAATTGAAAATCTTCGGAAGCGAATAAGTATTCTCAGGAGGCTTGGATTCAGGTTAGGTCCAGTATACAAACAGTCGTTGAGAGACAAACAGTTCTTGGCTTTCGAGGAAGCGTCGAAGACGATTCGCAGCTTTGTCGAGACTCTGTCATTCTTCACTATTCCCCGATGTGGTATATAATATACTTCAGTTGTTGCGGCAGATTCTTGAACCCTTTCGACAATGCCTCGTTGTAAGTAATCATTGATGACTTCTGAGTATTGAGCGTAGTACGTGGGATTATTTTGAAACTGATGAATCAAATGTCGAAATCGGCTTGCCGCCACTTTGTAATTATTGCTCAGATCTTCACGTGACCTTTTCCATGGTAGTTGGACTTTATATCTTCCATCTTTTCCTTGGTGGATGTGATCTTCAAGACTTTGGAGTACTTCCTTCTCGGATTGATCTGTCTGAGCGTTGTCAACGATTCCAGGAGCTTCTATGTCCCAGAAGGATTTCAGCTGTTGAGTGAGTTGGATTGGCTAGTATGATTGAATGTTGAGATACTCCGACATTTATAGAAGAGATCGCTGTGGGTCCGTGAAGCGTCCAACCCAGTATGGTATGTACGGCGGTTAAGGAATTTGAAAGTCGTTGTACTTCTCCATAATCATTTTCCAATAGACATCGACGCCAATGAGAACTGTTATTTCTTTTGAAGCGCTGGCTTGGTTCTTAGTTTGGTCAGCTAGCTGAAGGCCTCTGACTGCCATTTGTTTTCTGATTTCGTGACTAGGATCTTCGATAAGAGCACTGCTGACTTTGGGTGTTTCAAGAGCTTCAACAATGATCAGTTCTGAAAGGTCGACGCTCTTCAAGGTTAGGCGTACTCGTCTTCGGCGTTGAGGGACGGCGTTCTCGCCTTCGAATGCATGAATGGAAATGGTTTCGACGCCGACTACTGGAAGATTGAGATACTTCGATACAGATTCTTTGATGAACGTTCGAGTACTTCCTCCATCGAAGAGACATCGGACAACTTGCTCTCGCTCGTCAGATTCGGCAATGGCGTATGCTGTTTGGAGGAGAATCGTTGATTGTCCAAATTGATTTGATTCAGGGGTGACTGTTTTCACGTTAACGTCTTTAGGTTTATTTTTAGCCTTAGCTTATTGAGCTTTATGCAATTTAGGGGGTATTGTTTTTTTTAATCAGTACGGTTTAATTTATTTTTTAGTTTTATCGAGTTTAGGGGTTTATTCCCTTTTAGGGGCTGGTTGGAGTTCCAATTCTATTTATAGAATGTTGGGGTGTTACCGGGCTGTGGCTCAAACTATTTCTTATGAGGTAAGTTTAGCTTTAATTTTATTGAGTCTTGTCCAGTTGGTGGGAAGTTTTAATTTGGGGGAGAGTTGGAGCTTTTCTTTAGTAAAGTTGGGTCTTTTACTAGTTTTATTAGGGGTATGGTTTTTATCTTGTCTTGCTGAGACTAACCGTAGTCCCTTTGATTTCGCTGAGGGTGAGTCTGAACTAGTTTCAGGGTTTAATGTGGAGTATGGCTCTGGGGTTTTTGCCTTAATTTTTATTGCAGAATATGGTAATATTATTTTCATAAGTTTGTTAAGTTGTTACTTGTTTTTTAATATAGACTTTTTTTTAGTCTTGTTTGTGGTTATATTTTTCTTTTTGTGAGTGCGGGGTTCTTTTCCCCGTTATCGTTATGACAAGTTAATAATGTTAGCTTGGAGGGGTATTTTGCCTTTGGTTTTGGGGTATTTTGGATTTTTATACGGAGTCTTAGTATAAGTTTTTTAATTACTTTGTCAGATAGATTGAGTTAAATTTAGAATTTAAATAGGGCTTAGGTCAGGTAATAGTATTAATAAGAATGTTAATTCTCCCTTTATCTCTTTTGCTTATAGGTGTCCTTAAATTTAGTTTTGAATTAAATAAATCATTAGGTTACCTATATTTTGCTTTCAAAGCAAATTGCTTCATTTAGCTAAATGACTAGTTTAGTCTATTATCCTGAATCATTATAGCTAGTGGTCTTAATAAGAAGTAGGTGAAGTATCTAATTGTAAAAACTTGTCCTAAATTGAGGTAAGGTTCCTCGATAGGGGAGGCACCAATTCATGTTAATAGCATAATTAAGGTAATAAAGCTTTAGAATATAAATTTGAATATGATGAAAAATTGACTGTGTATCCCCCCCTCTCTCTATGTATTAAACTGTGAATTATTTTAACATAAGCATACTATCTCAAAAAATTAAAAGTAAATTATTATAATAAGTAACGATATAGCGTTATAATAAATTCAGGCCACGGGAAATCTAGAATGTATACTTCAGTTTGATAGTACCCACATTAGAAATTAACTTAAGGCTACCTTTAGCAGTGTTGTCATGCGGCAGCGCAATTTGAATGGACCCTTTACTTATCAATGATATAATTATTTAACAAAATTATTAAAATACCCCCATTTGACCTTTTACTATTTTATGAGATTTAAAAATAAAATAGTAAAAAGTCAAATGAAGAATAACTATATAGTCTTTACTGGAAGTATAGATCTGTTAATTCGTTAAATTTAATGTCTATATTAATATTAAGTATAGCAATATACTCTTAAATATAATAGTATTAATAAGAATGTTAATTCTCCCTTTATGTATTTTGCTTATAGGTGTCCTAAAATCTAGTTTTGAATTAAATAAATCATTGGGTTACCTATATTTTGCTTTCAAAGCAAATTGCTTCATTTAGCTAAATGACTAGTTTAGTCTATTATCCTGAATCATTATAGCTAGTGGTCTTAATAAGAAGTAGGTGAAGTATCTAATTGTAAAAACTTGTCCTAAATTGAGGTAAGGTTCCTCGATAGGGGAGGCACCAATTCATGTTAATAGCATAATTAAGGTAACAAAGCTTCAGAATATAAATTGATTAAACGGGTAGAATTGGAGCCCCTGAAAGTTTCTTTTGTTTAGGGGTAGTGTTAATAAGATTAAGATTGAAGAGATTAAAGCTAGGACACCTCCTAACTTATTTGGGATTGAACGTAAAATAGCATATGCAAATAAGAAATATCATTCAGGTTGGATATGAGGTGGTGTTACAAGAGGATTAGCTTGGTTAAAGTTCTCAGGGTCATTGAAGAAATTTGGGTCAATAAGGACAATTATAATAAAAATTGAAAGTGTGATTGTATATCCCAAAATATCTTTAATTGAAAAATAAGGGTGGAAAGGGATTTTATCTAAATTGCTATTTAATCCTAATGGGTTATTGGAGCCTTTTTGGTGGAGAAAAACAATATGGATAAAAATTAGTGCGGTTAGAATAAAGGGTAGTAAAAAATGTAAGGTGAAAAATGGTGTTAGTGTGGCGTTATCAATTGAAAATCCCCCTCAAATTCAGATTACTAGATTGGGCCCAATATAAGGAATTGCTGAGAATAGGTTTGTGATAACTGTTGCTCCCCAAAAATATATTTGTCCTCATGGTAAGACATAACCAAGGAATGCTGTTGCTATTAGTATAAGAAGAATTATAACTCCTGTTACTCATGTAGTTAAGTTTTTGTAAGAAGCATAGTAAATCCCTCGTGCAATATGGATATAAATACATACAAAAATATTCTCGCGCCGTTGGCATGGGAAAAACGGAAAAGTCAGCCACAGTTAACATCTCGTATGATATGCGAGATGGAGTTGAAAGCTATATTAGTATCCGGGGTGTAGTGTATTGCAAGGATTACTTGAATGGCTAAACAAAGGATAAGGAGTGATCCAAAATTTCATCAATAAGAAATGTTAGAAGGGGCTGGTAAATCGATTAATGCTGAATTTAAAATTTTTAGAATAGGATGTGTCTTTCGTATAGGTGCTGTCTCTCAAATTAGTGAAGAATCTAGGATTATGTCTGCTTTATCAAAGCAGCCCTTTAAGTTTAAGGTACTTCTCTTTAACATTTTGTTTGTGGTTAATGATTCTTTAGAAAGTTGAGCGAAGGGGGCCACTTGTTTGTGTTGTGATTTTTACGATTGTAATCAGAGTGATAAGAAGATACGTTATAATAATTGTTATTCATGCAAGCTGTAATATTAGGGAGTTGATTTTAATAATTGTGATTGTATTTAAAGGGAGAGAATTATAGAATATTGAAATAGAGGGGGTTAGTAGGAGCACTCCTACCAATAGATTTTTATTTTGAGTCGTCGAGATAGGTTCGTTTGGTGAAAGAGAAGCTATGTATAAAAATAAAATAATTAATCCTCCTAATAGTACTAAGATGATAATGTAACTGATAAGACTTATTTTAGTTAAAAAAAATGCCTTAATTGCTAAACTTACGGTAATAAGAATTAATGCCACAATTAGTGTAATAGGGTGGTTTGAAAACGTAATTAATAGTAGGGTAAAGGTGATAAGGAGGGTAATTAAAACCAGAAAGTAGTTAATTTATAATATCAGTTTTGGGGATTGAAGTAATTTTAGATTTTTCTGAGTTTAGCTAAAGGGTCAATTTCCTATTTTGGTTTACAATACCAGTGTTTTTAATAAACTACTAAAGCAGAATTATGGAAAATCTCAATTTTTTTGTTTACTTAGTTTTTTAGGGGGTTTTATAAGCTTGGTCTTAAGCCGCTCTCACCTGTTATCCATAATTTTAAGATTAGAGTTTCTAATATTAAGTGGTTATCTTCTAGTTGTCAATAGAGTTGGTTACATATTGTTAGATAGCTTAGTCCTTTTTTTATATCTTTTTGTTGTTGTTTGTGAAGGTTGTTTGGGTTTGGGTATTTTGATTAGCCTTGTAAAAGGGTTTGGGGGAGATATTTAGTATAATGAATTTGTTACAGTGTTAAGGATTTTTTTATGTAGCCTGTTTTTGACCCTCTTCTTAGGTTTGTTAGAGTTTCCTTCTATTGTAGCTTATCTTTTATTCTTAATAGTATGTATAGTTTCTGTGTATCCTTCGGGGGAATGGGGTCTTTTAGAAGATTTTTTGGTTTAGATAGTTTAGGGTATGTTCTTTTGTTTTTAACGGTTTCGGTTATAGTAGTAAGTTTATTGAGCTCTTATTCTTTATTGTTGAGGGGTGGAAGTGGTGTGTTTCTTTCTCTAAGTCTTGTTCTTATAAATTTCTTATTTTTAAGATTTAGTGTGAATAATTTAATACTCTTTTATATTTTTTTTGAAGTGTCTTTGGTCCCTCTTTTAGTTATTGTTGTTGGGTATGGTGCACAACCTGAGAGGGTCGGTGCTGGTCTTTATATGCTATTTTATACTATTTTTGGCTCTTTACCGTTGTTAGTCGGGATTTTATTAATTGGGTTAGATGTAGGGAGTTTGGACTATAGCTATTTGTACTACATTAATTGTGACTTTGATTTAATTATGTTCCCTTTAATTTTCTTTGCTTTTTTGGTTAAGTTACCTGCATATATGGTGCATTTGTGGCTTCCCAAAGCTCATGTGGAAGCACCTGTTTTTGGCTCTATAGTATTAGCTGGTGTAATATTGAAATTAGGGGGTTATGGTCTTATTCGATTTTTACCTTTTTTTGTGAATGCTCTTAAAAGTTGATTAGATTTAGTAGTAAGTTTTTCTGTTGTGGGTGGTGTTTTGTCTAGAGTTATTTGTTTATCACAGGGGGACTTAAAGTCCCTTGTAGCATATTCTTATGTTGGGCATATAAGACAAATGCTCTCGTGGTGGCGTGCTTGGCAGAATTGACATTTAACTTTCGATCGACATTTCTTAGATAAATGGCCTCTTTTAGCGCAGACGAAGCAATAACCCATTTTCTTAAACCTTGCTTGCCTTTCTTCACAGTTAAGTTCTTTGCATTCTTGGAATTCATGATCTTTGGAACAACAGAACAGGCATTGTGTGTTTTTCATCTTAACCTCTTCGATTTGCATATTCAAAGCGGAAGCAGACGTGTAATTTTTTGAACTTCTGTATTGATTTCTATCGTCACGTCTTCCCCAAGAGCTAGGCTTGTAATCATTGGAAGTGGAAGGTGACGGCTCGTGGTCTCGACTGGTTAAGGAAAACGTTCTCTCTCTACTTTCAATTTCTTTTTGTAAAAACTTTAGAAGTCTGTCAACATTCCACTCGGCGTTTGATTCGGAGCAACGACTGAATTGTAAGATAATTTCTTCCGGAATGCGTTGCATCAGGATCGGACACAGTAAAGTTCCATACGTATCGGATTCGACTCCCAGAGATGCCAGACTTCTTACTTGCAACTCGCAAGCGTCGTATAATCGTCTAAGACCAGAAATGTCTTTCACTTGTTTAACTGGTTGCAGATTGAGTAACTTGTTCATATGAGCGTTGATGACTAGGTCTGTTCTTCCGAAACGTTCCTTAAGTATTCTCACCGCTTCTTGGTAATTTTCATTGGACAGAGACAATCCTGAGATGGCATTGAAGGCGACTCCTTTTAGATAAGTTTTGAGGTACGTGAATTTCTCCGTGTCTTCAATATCAGTGTCGTGAATAGCGGCTTTGAATTGTGACCAGAACCCTTGCCAACTGCTAGCGTCTCCGTCGTACTTTTCGATAGTTATCGTTGGAAGCTTTATATTCATTCGAATAGATTGGTCCATTTCTTGTCTTTGATCCTTGGAACTGGTATTTTGGAAAGACTTTCTAGTAAGTTTTCCGTCTTTAGCGTCTTGAAGGTTGCGAATTCGTTGATTTGCTCGGGTCTTGGTTAAAACTATTTTCTCGGCGTAATCCATGTTTTTTGTGATTTCTTCTTCGAATTGGGCTTCGATGGTTATTTCAGCTTCAATGAGTTCGTCAAGATCTTTCAGTAGTTCTTCTTTCAGCTTCAGTTGATCCAACTGTCGTTCTATTTCTTGTTCATCGTCAAGTTCTATCTGTTGGTTAATACTTGTGATTAGTTTTGTAACTGCAGTTCTAATTACCGTACGCTTTATCTTGTGTTTATTCAAATTGTTCATCTTTTCGTTTGGTCGTTGAATTCCTTGAATCCCGGGTTTTGGCACCAATTTGAAATGTTGAGGTTTTAAGCTTGATTCTTTCAGAAGGAAGTTTGAGCGGAACAGGTACTCTCCAACATTAATCGTAAGACGGATAGCCAAGGAATTTCGATGACATTAAAGACAATGAGTTTAAACTAAATAAAACATTTATTTTAGTAGCAGGTAAATCACAATCATTGAATTCGAACTGATTAATTTAGAATTTGTATCGTATTATATACATAGCATAAAATATATATTTTTTGCCGATAATTTGGCGATTGTCAAGTTTTTTATTCAGATATGCTAACAATAAGATTTTAATGACGCATTAAATAGAAAAAAAGGGAACGCGAAAGATAATTTTTAAGTCTATTTTTGACAGACCTTCAGAAAGGAAGACTAGCTAGTTAATTTGCACGAGCTAAGTTTAAAATTCTAACCGTGTATGAAATTGTCCCGAAACGTCCAGAACGAACGGAATCCATAGTTCCAGGTTCAAGGTCCACCAGCATTGCCCGAGGAACGTACTTTTCGGCTTTAAATTTATTAGTAAACAGTAAAATTTAGTTTTTATAATAAATGGAAGGCTTGTGACGTAGATTGTGTTTCAAATTATTTTTAAATTAAAAAAATATTTAAACATTGCGGGGCACACTTTTTTCTTTAAATGAAAAGCGCAGTAAACATCAATTTCACCCAGAAATGAAAGACACTATGCAAACACTGGTGTAAAAAGGCGAAATATGCCAATAAATATTTTTAAGAAACAACATATTTAGATACAAAAGTTAAATTTACTTTTCCCCGAGTTTTTACCTCTCCGAGGGGACAAAGTCCCCTAGGAGGGGTTATACAACGACCGTGTCTGTCTGTGGGTGGGTCTGTGGGTGGGTGGGTCTGTGGGTGGGTCTGTGGGTGTGTCTGTCTGTCAGGACTGCGAACGCGTTCGCATTTTCGGTGCAAAGTGTAATCACTGCGTACGCAGTTTCTCAAAGGGTTGGCAAAACCACCGTGCGACGGTGAGCGTTAACGGATGCATTTGCGGTTTGGTTTGGATGGTGTTTTTTCGCTCACCGTCGTGACGGTTTGGTGTATTACGTTTTTGTAATGTTTATGCGTAGGTTGTGAGTGTTGAATTTGTTGTGTTTGTGTTCTGATGGATGTGCATGTTGAGTCTGTTGTGTTTATATGGGCGTTTTCTCTCCAACTTCTTCTTAATGACTTTGGGACGGACCGAGTGCTGAGTGTAATGCTACCTCTCAACGTTCAATGGCAGGGTTTCCACCAGTTGTACACGGTATTCGTCTTAGTATCAATTTGCGATCGCATCGGGCGGGATTTGAACCCGAGACCTCCTGATTGACAGGCGGACGTTCTACCACAGAACCACCGACACTTGTTACGCCTTATTGAAAATTAGACCTTCAGCTTTATCGGAAGCGTATTTAATAGAGTACGAAATTTTGGTTTAATTGAAATAGAATTGAAATTGAAATTATTGCATCGAAGAAATTCTACTTTAGCGTTTCTCTATTGATTAAAAATAAATGCGCCACCCAGGTTTCGAACCCAGACCATTCGGCTTGGCAGTCGAGCGCTCTACCACAGAACCACCGATAGCTCCTTAGATTCACTGAAATTAAGACAGGCATCGTAAGCATAATAGGTAATAAAGTCTTTTTTTATTAATGAATTTATGAAGGCCTAATCTGGTATTTTTTAAAGGTTAAATCTTGTTTTAGCGCAGTCAGCCGAGATTAGAGGGTTAAAGGGTAGACCCTGTGGGTGGTCCACTTTTTTAACGACCTATATATAGTTCTGTTAATTCAAAGGAGATAATTTAACGTTAATTGCTTTAAGAGCTGGCGGTTCGTCAAGTGGCTCTCTGTGCTTTGTTGATGGTAAGGTTTTTGCTTCTTGTAAATACATTTGGTGTGGATATTTGGATATCTACGATTTCTAACGCAGTCAATGATTTCTTGGGTGTGCGAGTCAGTATATGATATTGGAAATTGGACGGCATTGGTCTTTTTCATGTGGTATGCGTCACAACGTCAACAGGAAGTGAACGAGTCGTCCACTACCAGATATCTACGGTATCTTCATCAAGGGCGAGTGTTGAAATAAAATGAGCGTTAAAGATGCGGCAAGTATTTCGTAAGAGAGTAATTCCAAAAAGCCTCTGTAGATATTTCTTTCATTAAAATTTGCTTCGTATTATATTTAACTGATAAACTTGTTCTGTAAAAGGGTTTAATTCAATTGTGCATTGTTATAGTACGTCTAACTTACTGTTGTAACTACTTAACTTATGATATTCTGAATAAATTAAAATTGGTCGTTTCGTCTCAATTATTTTAATTATAATTAAAATTTTATACCGGGCGGCATAGAAATGGGTTAATATTTTTAACAAATAACTCTAAATTGCGGAGATATATCTTTAAGGGTTATCTCGATAAATTAATACCACTAGGGACAATTCTTCCGAGGAGAGGTATATTTTGGCTTGCCAACTTGTATTATTTAATTTCTTAGAGCCCTGGAAGGTGTGTTCCAATTTATGTTCCGAAGAATCCAAAACGACACCTGTTAACATAGTCAATGTTGAGTCTTGTGGGAGTTTTTAATAGCCCAAGTATTGCCAAAATGAAATAACAAAAAAAAGCGGGTATGAAGCTGTTATTTCGTCTCTTATTCCTTAAATAGCAACGGACCTAGGGAAGGTATATAATTGACCTTTAACATCCAAGATGCGTGACTTTTAGCAATGTTTTGTCAGATTTCATTTTATTCTTGCGTTTGTTTTTTTCGCGTTCCTCAGCCAAATCCCAATTAATAAAAATTACTGAATAATATATTCGCATTTTCAAATAAACGCTAATTATTCGTTTTTTGAACCCCAGGCAAATGTTGTCGGTATCTATAACTTCACTTGCCTTTACTAATTTAGATAAAATTTTTGGTTCATGCATTTTTTCGTTGAATAACTTTATGAAACATTTTTCAATTTGCAACATAAACGCAGTTACAATGTCAGAGGGGGAAACCAAACCCCCAAAATCTCCCTTTTTGTAAGAATACGCTTTCAGATGGGTAAAAGTTTGGTTTTGTGTCTCTAGCAATTCTGATTCCGTAAAAAAACGGCAAATAGTTTTATCACTGTTGCATTGATGCGAGTTCCTCACTTTTCTTATTACGCTTCTAGTTTTTTTTTGTTTTTTTTTGACATCCACACATCGGTGTCGACCCAAGGCCTTAGACACCAGCACACACAATAACTGATTAATCAGGGCGAGATATGTGTAACGGCCACGCCAACGGGGGGGATACGTGGGGACAGGGGTGGGGACACCCGTGGCGGAAGTATGCCGACCACCCGTTGGGGGATTGGTGGTCGTCCTCACACGGCCATCCACAAACTCTGCCTCCCGGACGCCTGGAATTACAGGAGTGAGCCACTACTCCCGGCTTACGCTTCCAGTTACGTAAGATAGAGCATTCATATCAATTGTGTTGCCGAATGCTTCAGCACTACCGACAAAATTATCAAGGCCCGTGCGCGCTCTATCCGAAGGGGGGTACTTTGACTGAAGGATTACGCGTATTTTCCCGGTAGATGGCGATCTTAAGTCTAATTCTTTAGGGGTTATTCGTAAAATCGCAAAGTAAGGGGCAGTTCGCTATGATAATATTCAAATTGCTTTCAAATGGGCTTTCTTTCAATTTTCAAGACGATATTGCTCGAAGAAAGTATATTTCCGTGTAAAGTGACCATAACATTCCATAATAAGGGAAAACAACAAAGAATAAAAACTTTTAGGCCTACAACAATTTACAAAAATTAATCATCTAAAGTTTAGGATCTTATTTTTATTGCAACTGATCAATCACAGTTCCCATAGTAATACTTTCTTGTCAAAGAAAGCTATATTCTTACAAAATATCACAATTTCTTTTTGGTAAAGAATATTTTTTACACTTCATCACCTAAGCTTTTTTAAAACATCACAGCAATATTACTTAATATGAGTAGAGCTATAACAAGTTGACAAGCCAAAATATACCTCTCCTCGGAAGTATGGTCCCTAGTGGTATTAATTTCTCGATACGACCCCCAAAGATATCTCCGCAATTCAGAGTTATTTACGAAAAACGTATTCTCGGTTCAAACCCTGCCCGGTATAAAATTTTAATTTAATTTAAATAATTGAGACGAAACAATCGAGTTTTAATTTATTCAGAATATTATAAATTAAGTAATTACAACAGCGAGTTAGATTCACTAAAACAATGCACAATTGAATTTAACCCTTTTTACATTACATGTTTATCAGTTGAATATAATACTAAGCAAATTTTAATGAAAGAAACATCTACAGATGGTATTTGTATTTTTCTCGCTTACGAAATACTTGCCGCATCTTTAACGCTCATTTTATTTCAACTTACAGTTGACGTTGTGACACATACCGCATGAAAAAGACCAATGCCGTCCAATTTCCAATATCATATAATGACTCGCTCACCCAAGAAATCATTGACTGCGTAAGAAGTCGTAGATATCCAAATATCCACACCAAATATATTTACAAGAAGCAAAAACCTTACCATCAACAAAGCACAGAGAGCCACTTGACTAACCGCCAGCTCTTAAAGCAATTAACGTTAAATTATCTCCTTTGAATTAACACAACTATATATAGGTCGTTAATAATACCCGTAAATAAATAACAAAAAAAACTAACAAAGTGGACCACCCACAGGGTCTACCCTTTAACCCTCTAATCTCGGCTGACTGCGCTAAAACAAGATTTAACCTTTAAAAAAAACCAGATTAGGCCTTCATAAATTCATTAATAAAAAAAGACTTTAAAACCTATTATGCTTACGATGCCTGTCTCAATTTCAGTGAATCTAAGCAGCTATCGGTGGTTCTGTGGTAGAGCGCTCGACTGCCAAGCCGAATGGTCTGGGTTCGAAACCTGGGTGGCGCATTTGTTTTTAATCAATAGAGAAACGCTAAATTAGAATTTCTTCGATGCAATAATTTCAATTTCAATTCTATTTCAATTAAACCAAAGTTTCGTACTCTATTAAATACGCTTCCGATAAAGCTGAAGGTCTAATTTTCAATAAGGCGTAACAAGTGTCGGTGGTTCTGTGGTAGAACGTCCGCCTGTCAATCAGGAGGTCAAATCCCGCCCGATGCGATCGCAAATTGATACTAAGACGAATACCGTGTACAACTGGTGGAAACCCTGCCATTGGACGTTGAGAGGTAGCATTACACTCAGCACTCGGTCCGTCCCAAAGTCGTTAAGTAGAAGTTGGAGAGAAAACGCCCATATAAACACAACAGACTCAACATACACAACCATCAGAACACAAACACAACACTCACAACCTACGCATAAACATTACAAAAACGTAATACACCAAACCGTCACGACGGTGAGCGAAAAAACACCATCCAAACCAAACCGCAAATGCATCTGTTAACGCTGACCGTCACACGGTGGTTTTGCCAGCCCTTTGAGAAACTGGGTACGCAGTGATTACACTTTGCACCGAAAATGCGAACGCGTTCGCAGGCCTGACAGACCCACAGACCCACAGACCCACAGACAGACACGCTGGTTGTATAACCCCTCCTAGGGGACTTTGTCCCCTCGGAGAGGTAAAAAGTGAGGTAGACTTGTATCTCATTATTATTTAGACTTTACAATATACTTTTTTCTGGTGCAAGAAAAAACCTTTTATCAACTTATTAGTTTTAATTAATGTTACCTAGTTACTTTAGTTTATAGGCCAAAAAAAATCGATTTAATAAATTTTACTTACAAATAAAAAGTAGTTTTTTTTTTAGATACACAAACATCGGTGTCGACCCGAGGCCTTAGACACCAGAACACACACAATAACTGATTAATCAGGGTGAGATATGTGTAACGGCCACGCCAACGGGGGGATACGTGGGGCAGGGGTGGGGACACCCGTGGCGGAAGTATCCCGACCACCCGTTGGGGGATTGGTAGTCGGCCTCACATGGCCTTCCACAAACTCTGCCTCCCGGACGCCTGGGATTACAGGAGTGAGCCACTACTCCCGGCAAATAAAAAGTAGTACATCCACATGTACTTGTAAGAGCGGCAGTGCCTGAACGATTTTAGGTACTTGTATCGTCGCGAAGCAGACGACGCTTCACAAACACGGCCAATACATTCGTGAAAGCTGGCCGCAGTTTTCGACGAATAAGCGCCTCTTGCGGCTATTGGTAGCGAACTAAAATTGCCAGAAACAAAATTCGGTTTCGATGGGCGCTATTGATTTCTGGTAGTCCAGAAACCCTCTTCTTTTGAGGAGTTACGCCATTTTTCTCTACTTCATTTGAAGAAATTGGTTTGCTAAGCGAGCTTTTATTTTTAAGAAATTTCAGACTAAGTAATATCTCTCCAAAATCTCCTTCACAATTCTGGCCTTCACTATTATGGAGACAAGACTGTGTTATCGATTGCTTGAAGGCATCTCGAAACTGCATAGCGTTAGGGTTTTGACGATTTCCCCCTTTTTGCCGAATGGTGCCAAAAAAGTTTTCAAGGGGATTCTGTGTAAACCGCCTTGTGAAAAGGAAATGGGCTCCATCAGCGTGAAGGTCATTCCATAACCCTTTAATGGAAGCTATGGTAAGCAACCATCCCTCCACGCAGAAAATTCTGGTATTTTTCTTGGGAAGGTTAAATTTTATTGACTTTAGCATCTTAACTGAGTCCTCAAGGGTTTAATGATGTGCTGAATCTTTGGTCATCATCCTCCTCAGTACTTTTCAAACATCTTATCAACTTGAGCAATAAAGTCTGCTGTGTACACTGATTCCGATTAAAGTTTTCCTAAAAATAGAATAACAAAACATTTTACAGTTGTAATTTAGGCCAGGGTAAAATTCAAAATGGCATACCGAATGTAATGCAGGTTGCCCTTCCTGTTGACACTGTGCGGGAAAATATTTGGGCTGCATCCTTCACCCTCATCTTTGAAAAAGAAGTTGGATGAATGTGTTTTTTTTTAACTTTGGAGCTAACCGTAAAGGTCTTGTTCTGTCGTATTTGTAGAATTCTTCTACGTAGTGAAACCTCACTGGTTTGCCATTTACTTCCATTAAATACGTGCGAAAATTGTTTCTAAGGCTTTTTAATAAATGAGGCGGATCAAAAATGCCATAAACCTTTTGATCATTATGCATAAAAAAGGGTTGCTCTTCAGTTATCGTTAGACGGTTAAATAAACTTCTATTCCTGGGTCCTTGATCAGAAATAATGGCCCTGACATTCAACCGAATTAATTGAAGCCTTGTTAAGCATTCTTTCAAATAGCTTTCCATGTGAGTGGAATTTGTCGTCCCTCGAGAAAAAGAGAAGCTCAGCACTTGCTTCCAAGGCTTGAAAATACCACGGAGCATAACGACAAAAGCTTCATTAGCCAAAACTTTCTGCCGGTCACCATTTCCGTTATCTTGGTCTTTTGATGGGTTGTAAGAGAGACCAGCCATTAGTGAAACTTCATCCAAAAGCAGCACGCAGTTTTTATTCCTTGGATTCAATTTTTCAACTTTCTTACTCAAAGCCTCAAAGATATTATAATTGATACCTGGTTCAATTACTACGTCTTCTAGCCACTTTCTGAGGGTTCTTGGATTGGGCAACGCAAAAAGTTTAAGCAATAAGCGATATGTCTTGGGGCTTTGATAAATTACCGACAAAGCAATTTGTTTATCCATGTCGGACCATCTTCTACCTTTATTTGGACGATTACTATTTATGAGTTGTGATTGAAAAAAAAAACGTTCTTGAGCTTCCGTCAAAAAATCTTTGGCCAAATCAATTAAATTTTGAATTCTAGCTGCTTGAGTTTTTGGAATTTTTTACTTTAGACTTATTATACGTTTTCGGCTTTGGCTTAGTAGCGTAGATTTCACTCTTAGTTTCTTTTTCAGGTGAATTTTTCGAGGAGTGTCAAATGGTCTTTTTTTTCTTTTAGTCCTTGGTATACTTGGAGTAGAGATTTTACCTAAGACAAAAATGGGCTTAACATATGACAAATATTTCACTAAATAAATAAACCATTTCTGTAATACCCACCAGCGGAAATAACAGATGGAGATTTGAAACTGTTTTCGTGTACTTTTGTTGAAATGTCATTATTATTAACACTGTTTGCAGTCGCATTTGAAGTACTATGTTTATTAGGAACCAATGTTATTTCACTGTTAAAATCAAAACTTTGAATACTTGAATCTAAAATAAATGGTATTTCAATTATTCACATTAATAAAATTTACCAAAAATAATATATGATGCCCATTTATGTGTATAATATTAAGCCCATACCAGTTTGATGGCTTTGACTTTCATTAACTTTTATTGAAATGTAAGGGGAGTTCTCAAGAGTAGATAATACTTTTCGACGTCGTTGAATGGGTACTCTGGGTTTTCTCAGGACTGCTCAAAATTAAAGTAAATTATTAACTATTAATTGCTACTAATTAAATTATATAATATTACAGTTCTCATTGTGAAGCTCTGGCTTTTGATTGTTTGAAATCTGACTATTTTCAATATAAAATTTCAAAATACCCGCAAGTGTATGTGGTCGAAATTCCATCTCATCAAGCTTTATATAAGCATTGAATTCCTAACATAAGAAAATTTGAATTAATTTATGTGATATTGCTTTTAAACTTTTTGGTTTGTTTTTACTTGATCCTCGTCTATTAAGCATGAATCAGTTCTACATAAGCCATTCATCGTCAAATACTCGTAAATCAGACTTTTGCATAAGTTAATTTTATATTTCAAACAACTCTCATTAAGTGTGTTACCTAAGAGAAGTTATTCATTATGTAAATAAAATTAAAATAGTTCATAGTTCATAAACATACTCATTTGCTGTGAATTCCTATTATTTAATTCGGGGGAGCTTGTTCTGCTATTTAAGTTTGGGCTATCCAGTTTTCGTCGAGAAGGTGGCGAATATATTGTCAAAGAATCTGGCTCAAAACTTCTTTTAGCATTTGAGACACTCTCTTCAAATGCATGATTAACTACATCTACATTAAATTCTAGAAATTAATACATATTTGTATAAGTTTATTACATTTAACTATGTCACCTGTCAAATCAAAGTAGTTTTCTAATGCTCTAGAAGTTATGTTTTTATTAGTATTGGAAACTTGACAAACTTTCACACTATCTTCAAAATTAAATGGTGATGGTATTGTAGTCAGTGGTGTAGTCGGGCCAGGGCGTCACCCCGGTGCTTTTTTCAAAGGCAGGGGCCGCCCCGCCTTGGTGTTTCCATTTTGCCAGGGCGCGCCCTGCCTCTTTTTTTCAACTTTCCAGGGCGCGCCTTGCTACTATTTCGTAAATCATTTTTCTCGAATAAAGGGTGTGTGAATTTATTATAAATACCATGACAATTTCAAATAGTTACCTAGGTACGGCCAGCTTCGATCATGCTAAAAATCGAAGTTGAATGTACATTTATAGGTTTTAGGTTATATTGTTGCCGTATAATTCAATATACCCTTTTGAAACAGGGCGGCTCCAGTGGGAGCGCAGCATTAAAATTACAAAATAAAATAATATTTACAAGGTAAAATAGCTCTTTCTTTTCTTTTTTTTTACAAACTTTGAGCTTTAAAATTTATGTTATTTACAATATTTACATTGGTGATTAGGAGAGCGACCGAAGTTTGTTCCTTTTACATTGCCAGATTTCCAGGATTTTCTGCACCACAGCGAAATCCCACTTTGCACCAAGAATTACGCTAAGCGGGTTCCCAAAATTATCCGCCCGCCAATCACAAATAGACTGGTCCACTTCTGTCTCAGGACCTTCCAACAGTACATGGTACAGGTTTTCGTCGACTAATCCACATAGCTTGCAAAGTGCAGTGCAAAAATTCGGACCTAACAGCTCTACCTGACGTTTGCTGGTAAGGAGAGCCCCAGTACGGGCTTGGAAGACGAGTCCACTTCCCCATGAACCATTGTAGCAGGCCTCTTTCTTTGGGTGCTTTTTGACTTTATAATGGCACAAGCTTTCCTTTCCACTAACTTGTGTTTTCCAGAGTACTAGCGCCCGTTTCTTTACCTCCTTTTCTACCCATTCCTTATAGGAACTCGCCCGGTCCCTCTTTGATCCCCCACAAAATTGACGGTCAATACGTTCAATGCACGCGTCCACTCCGTACTCAGTCCACCTGCATGGATATACGTATACATTTTACTAGCTCAACGACTAGGGTGCATAAATTTGAGCCTTCCCAGGTACTTAATCTCGCTACGAGCCTCTCTTGTAGCCATTGTATTCCATCCCATTTCTCCGTCCACAGCAGTATTAGCTGCAAATGGGCCTGCATTCAGTGCTGTTTTGCCCACCAATCTTTGAGATCGCTCTAGTATATTTCTAGTCTTTGCCTAGTAGCATACTACTTCATTGCCATATGTTATGGCTGGAACCGCTACACTCTTCCAGAGTGTGCGGCCTACGGATTATTTATTGTAGGAATGTTCTGAGAGATTACGGACCACCCAACGCCTCTTATTGATTTTACTAGCCACTGTCTCCTCCATGGTTGTTAGGTAATGGTCATTGCTACTAATAGTAATCCAAAGGTATGTATAACGAGTCACCTGTGGCATACATTTTCCGTTGAGGACATAGGGCTGGGGGTCATTTTTATCAGCGTAAAGGCTCATTGTATTTGATTTCTCCATGCTGAAGACCAAATTTATATTCCTGGCAAAATCAGAGCATGCGTCAAGCAGTCGCTGTAGATCGGAGTGCTTGTTTGAGAACAGTACAATATCATCTGCATAAAACAGGCATGACACAACCAAATCAGATCGGTGGTCCACGGACCCCCGAAGCGTAGCACCGCAGCCAGCGTCCATAAGCACGTGATCCAAATCATCGAAATACACTGAACAGCGTGGCGGACAGCGGACACCCTTGCCGTAGACCAACGCGGCTCTCAATTTCTTCAATTTCCGTTCCATTTAGGTGGTAAGTATACCTGCACTCCGTGTACAGCGCCTCAATTTCCGATCTCAGTGTATCCGGAACTGCCTTGGAATTCTGACATTCGCACAATTTGTGACGGTCAACGCTGTCATAAGCTTTCCTTAGATCCAGAAATGCAATTTCCAGCTGGTAGACATTTTTTTAGTTAGTTCAATTAGCTGTGTGATGACGAATAACTGGTCTCCAATCTGTGTGTCCTGACGAAAGCCGCCCTGAGCGTCGCAGAGCAAACGATTGTTATCCAAAAAAGCAGTGAGGCGACCCTTTAACAGCATAGCATACACTTTGTAGATTACCGAGGGCACAGCAATGGGGCGATATGAGTCTAGGTTCATTGAATTTTTACCTTTACCTTTATAAATAAGCGATACCCGTGCAGTGAGCCAAGACTGGGGTATGGTTTTACCTCTCTTAATGGTATTTAAGAGGAAGCATAGTGTCGATCTTGCACCGGGTCCTAGGGCCTTTAGACACTCCGCATATACGCCATCCATTCCCGCCGCCTTCCCTGTCTTCAAATAGAACAGAACCATATTTAATTCCTGGATGGAGAAATCATCCTCGGGAGTTGATACGTAGTTGGTGTTACTTGGGGATTCTGTAGTCAGATTACAACTCTTTAGGGTATTATCAGGCATTGGTACTGATCCTGACAGTAACTCAACCTCTAGCTCTGCAATGATTCGTATAGAGATAGTTTTTTTGTCCCACAATAGTGATCCATTCCTATCCCTAATCCCCTTGAAAGTCTTTTACACTGCCCGCCCCTGTTTTTTCAAAGATTTCATGTATATCCAGAACTTTCACCCTTTGTCTTTGGCAGCTCTCTCAATTTCATTTTCCATTTTGAAGTTGACTTTTTTCATTTCCCTTGCTATCACAGCTTTTGCATTTTCCTTAGTGGCTTTATAGGATGTCCAGTGACCTAGAATAACCTCACTTCTATCCTTTTTGGCTAGGGACTGTCGATGTGTTTTCGCTGACATCCTTCGTTTCTTTATGGCTTCCCCCACTGTCATATTCCACCATTTTTTGGGTGTAATCTTGTTTCGGGTGAGCTTGTGTGGTTGTCGCTGTTTGAGATTAGAAGTCATTTCCGGGCTTCTCTAAACAGTCCCATGCTTTCTTCATTGTCCAATTCCCAAAACGTCTTAGTTCGAGTCCCTTCAGTAGGTGTCGCCTGCCCCACTTCCTTGTACGTATGAAAATCTGCCTCTAGTAGTATGCTGTTATGATCACTAGTCACGCTTTTTGAGCCAGCTTCATCAATCTCTATTTTAGTAACAAAATCCTCCAAGGCCTCATTATATAAAATATAGTCCACTGTAGTTTGAACTCTCGAATTTTGCCAAGTATATCTTCACTTACAGGTAGGAGATAGATTACCAATTGTCAACCCAAACTCTTGACGACCAATTAAATTCTCCGTCCAATACTCTGATATGTGACCATTGAAGTCACCCACTATGCATACATTGTGTCCATTATTTACTGCTTCAACAACATCCCTACTAAGGCAATCAAAAATATGCGTATTCAACGTCTTAGCTGCTACCGACTCTCCTGTAGCGCCAACTTCGATTACGTGTGAAATCGAAGTTGGCCGTACCCAGGTAGCGCCCAGGTTCTTTTTTTTAGGACTACACCACTGATTGTAGTTCCATTAAATATTTGATCTACCAAAGCTTTAAGTATTTCATATTAGTTATAAATTCAAGGCTATTTATTCTGGTTTAAAATCACCTGGTAAATCAATGAATCCCTTTATTGGCGTTATAGGAACTGTTATGACAGTTGGGTTTACTTCCAACTCCAATGAATTCTCTTAAAAATTGAAAAGTTACAATGAAACAGAAGTCTTCGTAAATATTTTTGCATCTTTACAATTACCTGCTAAATTATTAGATGGCAAGCCCGAAGCTGATAATACTTTCTCCCGTGTGTTGTTCTCCTGGTCAGAAATTACATTTTCAGGCAGTTGAATTTTTTTTGGCATTATTCATGAAACACCAACTTTCAAAATGGTTCGAACAAATAGTAAATGACTTATTTAGAGAAACGGGTGTTTTGTCTTTTAAGTCATTACGACCTGTATTTGAAACCCAAAGATTGGACCTAATAAACAATATATAAAGTTAAAACTTTAACAATACCCTTTTGTCAAATTTAAAGTTTACCTTTCTTTATCTTTAGGAAACCTAAAAAATGATAATATCTTGTTTTTCTTTCTTTCATTTTGACAGTTTATAAAGCACAAAAAGAACTACTTCTCCCTTCTATATGTTTCTCACGATCCATATTAATCCATATTTAATTAGAAAGACACTAAACAAATATCTCTAAGACTAAACAAAACCAATTTCGCACGTGGTTTTTACGACTCAGAAGGCGCGGACAGGCTGGTGCGGCGTTTGATATTTTTTGTGAGTAGTTATCGCCACCACTACTTGACGGCGCTGCGGTCACACAGAAAAACCCATCAACTTATTCTCCCATATAACAAGCCAGTCTATGTAGCGATAGCTTATATAGTCTTTGATAAATTATGTATCGGACTCAGTTCCTGGTTAGGCTTAACTTATGGAATAACGACATAAATGGATTTCTTTTAATATGGACTTTTATTAATTGTAACAAAAATAAAATTTTAAGAACAATTCACAATATACATAGTTTGAACCTAAGGGAGGGGCCTATGGTCTCCTTGGAAACCAGGAGGGGAGTGAAAATTTCAAACCATTTCGCGCGTAGCTACCAAATAGGTAGCCATTTTGTTGGTAATCTCATCAAAGCGACAAAAGGTACGAAAATTAGATTTATACTTTAAAATTTTTAAATTAATATCGTTAAGAGCCTTAAGAAAACCCAGATAGGATTTTAAACCCAGGTTATTTAAATAAAATAGCAAATAACGACAGGAATATCTAAGAAATGAAGTTAGCAAAGTTTATCAAATTAGGCCTTTTTGGTGATCTCTATAACGGCTGCTTTTGATTTGGGCGAAATTTTAGGAAAATCGTGCCGATTTTTGTAGGAGGGATCTACAGTTCTTTTAAATTCGCCACTCCCGCGCAAATAAATTAAACGAGACTGTACTCGTCCGCCGTTACATCGAAATTTATATTATTCGGGATAACCGTGCTGATGAATTGTGGAGATGAGTGAAAAACAACACAGTCCAAGGTTCAATGAAATAAGAGTTTTTATTTGGTCTTTAGACCTTAACTACAATAAAGGTTATCATCAATTTAAACTTTAATACCCGACTTGGATAATTACTTAATTACTAATATACCTTTGACTTACAAGTCCAATTATCTAGAAATTGTACGAAATTAATTGAAATAAGTCTTACATTTGTCTTCACGTTTCGTCTTGATTACTTCGTCCGCGCACCAACACAACACTGGTATTACAGTTTATAAATCACACTTGAAACACATCAGCGACTCTACCAGAGAGTGTAAAGTCGCTTCGCTACAGAGAGGCGCCTCTTCCTATCCCCGTAATGTTAAAATTTCGTGGTACGTTTTTTCCCCATGAGAGCGTTGAAGAAGCAGACGACAGTGTTTGCAATTCCCGGACACACGATGGCACTGTAAAATTGCTTATCAAAGAAAAATAAATTTTGCTCTCAGTAGGTTAAAGTTGAATTCAGCTCAGTCAGCTGTGATGTTGAATTATTTTAACTATTTAAGTAAAACAGTTGATTTCGTAAGAAATATAAAAAGTAAGTACAAGAAAAATCCCTCCCTATTTCATTTCAATATTAACAACTATACTTTTTTAATATATCAAAAGAAATTCGTGGAATCTAAAGTGGAATATTTTATGGGCTGGCCAAGTCTTAATTAAATATACCAAAACCATGGTAGAACATTGGTGTTTTGAATAGCAGCGGTGAATTAAATATTCTGAAATATAATTAAGAACTTTCAATGGCTTTGCAAATTTCTAAATCTCGTCAGTGAATTGTCCTTTACCTTGCAAAACCCAATGGTTATCATAATTGGACAAATCTTCATCATGGTCTGTTTAAAATAAAGTCATCCAAATTGTAAATTCAATATGAATCTGATGGTTTTAAGAGGCTATTGACTGATGCAGCTCTGTATGCTGCCTGGTATTGTTGAGTATTTGGATGATCTCAATTGTCTCCTTATTGGCGAATGGAACCAAAGTAGTTTTCTAAAAATCTTGACCAATTCTTCCAGTTACTAAGAACTTAAAACCAAAATTATCCTTTATATCATTCCATAGGAGTAGCAAAGACTGAATTGATAGTTTCCACCTTTCAATACAAGGTAAGGTTTTATACCTACAGTTCTGAAGCTACCATATATTAAACCTTTCCAATTTTTCTTTCAGCATTGGTATGTGGATGTATTGATCAGTCATTGCTCTCTTACAGTGTGTTTCATTGTTTAATGTCCTGCTATTGCAGCAATCAAAAAGGCCGTTCATGTGTAAGAGGAACTCTGCTGTGTATGTGCTTTCAATTGTTAACTCTCCTAATCCCAGTTAACAGGCCATTTGAATTAGAAACACTTTGACTGCAAATTTGGGCAGCTAAACTGACTTTCATGTTAGAAAATGCTGGTAACTTGATATGTTTACGTTTCAGCTTATGTGTGCTTTGAAACTTACCAATTTCTTAGTCTATTTTGAAAAAATGTTCTAGGACTGCCCAAGAAACTAGATTGCCTTCCACTATTATGGGATACCGTTTGAAATTGTTCCTCACACTTTTCAAGAGATGTGGAGGATCAATTTCAATGAATGGCTTTTCCACTGATATCCCCATACTTTTGAACAAATTTTGATTGCCTGTTCCTTGGTCACAGACTACAGCTTTGACAATAAGGCCAATACGTTTTAGGTGAGTTACGCAATCATGAAGCAATATCTTCAAAGTCTGTTCGGGACAAGTATCTTTTGTGAGGAAGTAACCAATTGGTGGTTTGAATTTCAGTTTTATGTCATTCACCATGAATACTAGGGCCTGATTTGCGTACTATTTTGACCTTCCATATGGACCGAAGTCTACGAAACCTTCAATGTTATCGTTTTCATTATTGTCAAAATGTTTAGTTGAATGGCTATAATTATGTTCAGTACAAATATATTTAAATGGAATAGAATTGAATAGATAGTTCTGGGTTTAAATTCATAGGAATTGACTTTATCCACTGTAAAAAAAATTTCATTTAAAGCTAGTGTTCATCATTGTGAATATTTTATAGAAATTATCATTTTCTTCGTTGAATTGATTTTTGAGGGCATAATTTGGCATTTTAGTGCTGCGTTTATCTTACACCAGATTGTAGTTGTAACATGATCTTCAGGTGCATTTTCATTTGCTACTATTTGAATTAATTATAAATGAACATTAGGCAGTAAGAGACCATGGCGGGATATGTTTTTGCCTTCAGTTTACCTAGGGAAAACCGTGGTTTCATTGGAATTTCCCAAAAAAAATAGTAGGTCTAGCTAATGGTGTAAGCCTGTTTTGGGTTTTGATATTCATAAAACAATCGTCAGTGAAATGAAGACCGCAAAATACGTGGTTAAAGTGTAAGTAATCTGTAGTTTTATTTTGGAGCTTTTCACTGTTAACATTTTGCAGGTGGCTGCAAAATGTTAAGTTTTAAGAAATGTTAATGTATTAGAATAGGCTTAGTAAATTAAAACGCGTATTCACCGGTCTTTATCCCTTGGAAACTTGAAAAAAAAAAGACTGACGCGTATTTACCTTTTTATTCGATTTACAATTTTTAGCCGAAAAAGACATTTCAAAATAAATTAAACTCGCAAAAATACCAAAAACACTCTTCCTTTTTTGCGTCTTCTCAAACTCTAATCTAGCGCGTGCCGGAGATACTACTAGCGCCATCAAACGCCCGGGAATTGTGGACATTCTCGGCGAATAAAATCGTACCACGGATTTTTTAAAGAGAGGCGCCTCTCTGTAGCGAAGCGACTTTACACTCTCTGACTCTACTGTACTTGTAGCCCCGGGCTCTCTCTTACTGGTCCCGCTCGGCAGTCAGCCAGCCTCTCGAGACTTTTCAAACTTAATTCTCTTCTTTAATATGACCGGGACGGTTTTATATACTGCCCCCGTGTTGACTTAAAAAATATAATTTAAAGAGAAGAAGGGGGGGAGGGGTTGATAAAACAAAGGTGGTCTTTCCTGACCTTGAATAGAACACCCGGCTTGAACTATAGATGGCGCCAGGTTTGCGGTCTATAGTTCAAGCCCGGGGTTTTCAACTAGAATTAGGGCGACTTTCTTGTGTCGCATAATCTGAACCAAAATTTACGAAAATTGAACAATTGTTTGACCGAAATTGGTTGAAATCGTTATATCTCTTTTTACCTTCGGTATTGAATAAAATGAGAAATTTCGGTCTCCCTTTCTAATGGAACTTATCGAACAATTTTAACTAGGCAGTTAACCATTTTTAACGTGCAACTTAAATCTTAATCATTTAAAAATTATTAAAATCCACAACCAGACGGTTGAAACTGTTAACCCTTGCGTTTTACTGAGAAATCTACACCAGCAAAATGGCGACATCATACCGTTCATTCTTGAGTAAATTACATATTTATTCTTGGTGCATGTAACTATACTTAGAACTGCGTCATTGATGACGTAGGGATGCAAACTATGTGGATCTCGAACCGACTGTAGGCGGATAACATCTTGGTTGTTAGTTTCACTGGAACTTAGACAATCCCTAACGCGTTCGGAACAACGCTCTCCTCTCTCCTCCGCGTGGCACCAACCTCTTTTAAATAGCCCCCATGCTGTCATACTACCGCTAGTAGATGTACTTTGCACGGGACGTGGCGGCCTCTATCGGAGGCTAGATGACTTGGGCCTAAGGTGGTGCCTTGGCTATAAGCCTAGCTGATTATTATTATTATTATTTTTTAATGACGCCACAGTTTGCGCGACTAGTAATTAGTTTTTAAAAATTTAGCCCCAGGTTCATATTATTATAATTAAAAAAATAGTTTTAATAAAATTGTTATGAGGTTAAACAGAGTACCTGCGTAACATGGGCAATACTACAGGAGAAAAAAAAATGTAAATACTCCAAAACAGAGAGCAAGTGCTTTTATGGATCCCTTTAAGGACACGGACTCTGGGGTCCTCATGCCCATGCCCTAATTAGGAAGATGTCCAAGTGAAAAATAAAATTATTTATATTTTCAAAGCCACCAGCCACTTCATGCACCTCTTGGCTCGGGATTCTTTTTCATTCGTCTTTTAAGGTTGATGACTCTTCCATATCCTCTGAAGCTTCAGCTAAATTTCATCCTAGCGTTCCTTACTATGAGCAATGGTATAATAAGACCTTACTAGTACGTGAGAAAATTAAATACATGAAGTAACATACATTAGAGAAACTTGTCTTCACAGTGAAAAACTTTTTTTAACACGAGTGTCTTGCAGTGGATGTTATTCATTGCAACTGTTGTATAGCCTTTTCTGGTGTACTTTGGAAGAATCAACGGCTAAACCATATGTCAAATGAGAGACAGGTCCTACATAAAAAATAAATTTATATGATTTAGGAGCATAACTACGTACTAGCTTTTGGTGGCTTTTCATATGTTTTTAAATTTTGAGCAAAGATATTCAAGTCAGTTTGGATTCGGAAGCATTTGAAATCTGTCTGTGTTCCAATATCTCTGAAGTATAGAACTTCTGTTTGAGTTTGTTTGTCTTCAAAAGATAAGAAGTCTTCTCTTTTTAGGCACCCAGCAGATCCAGTCTCAGACGTTGCTTGTATTATGGATGTTCGCTTTATTGGAACTGCAGTTTGTGCATCATTGCTTATTTAAAATTGTTTTGATACATAAAAGCTTATAATATTAAAGTTAGAGTAAAATCAAATACACTTACAGTTTTCTTAGAAGAAGTAACACAAAAGCATCCACTGACATTCCCCTCTTGTTTCTTTCCCGTTGGAAAGAGAAAAACGATTCGTCTCCTAATTTTAGTCTATGTTTTCCTCCTAAAATTAAAAATATCTATATTACATTGCGAAATTTTGAAATTTATTAAGTAATGACCTTACCGGAGCTATTTGCCATATTTCCAACTTGCAAAATGATATTATAAGAATTTAAAAGCCTAGAACTGTATTAGAAAAGGTACAAGCAAACTACCTTGAAAAGTCTTTTAGAAAGACAGACTAGACAATTTGCAATATATTTTAAACTAAAAAATCCAAAACAAAATGATTTATCAATTTGAAAATTTACTAATCCTGGCAAAAATGCATCAGTGTAAGGGGTACCTGGTAGTTCACGCCGCAAGGTGTATGAATGATAGAACTGAAATTGTGTACTACAGCGACATATTATGAAAGATTACTACTACACAGGAGCCACCACTTGCTTTAAGGTTAATTTCAACAATTTAAGCCTGCGGTCTTCTTAGAACCGATGAGTCCCTGTAAATTATAATTCATTAAAAAAAAACATTTTGTGCGTGTCAACTTTAAGTAAATTTAACTTAAATATCGCAGAAACCAACGTAAAATGTTTTATTGCATAGTAGTGTCCATATACAATTTCTGTATCATCGCGTACCCTACTTTATCTTAAAAAGTATCTTCATCAGCTTCCGGAATTATGGCACATTGACACGGTTCAGCCATGGGCCATGGTTCAGCATAGGCTTAGCGAATTTCTCTACTAAACTTTGCTGTTCACGTATACCACACTTATAATGGTTTTGCCCATTCATTTAATAAATCTGTTCAATCTCAATATATTTGGTTAGTTTCATGTTAAAATTAACATTAATTTTGTTCTTCGGAATCCTTCAATTCAAGACTGAATTTGGTTTCTTACTTTTATTACGGGACCGCCGTTATTTCATCGAAATAATATTTGCCGTTGATATTATTGAAGAAGGTAGGACTAATGACGATGGGAAGGAAATTGCTGGACATACATACTTACATAAATAGTCTTATATGTATCTAGCAACATTATATAAGTAATTTTCCGAACAAATACCGTTTAAAAACTAAAAGATTTTATGCCTAATAATGTTACCTAAGAAGTTATTAACGCATTTGTTTAGTAGAATAATAATAATCTTTAATTCGATGGTTTTAAAAACGATTCAATTTATGAAACATACCACTGCATTTTAAGTAACATCGACAAAAATTGACAATTGTATAAGGACGGTTCTATAAATGACGAAATATTTTGCTCGAAAAGTTAATTTAAGAAAAACTGTAATCGCTAGAATATGGAATTTTTCAAGCCAGGGGACACGGTTTTCTGAAAATATTTCACAATTTTAAAAATATTAGTTGGTGCTAGATCTAATTTGCCAAAAATGTCTAATTGCGCAAGCCAAAATACACTTTCAATTATTTTTAATTCTTTATTTTGATAATTTCATTCCATGTAAAATAAAGCCGATTTTTAAATCCTAGATCCGAATTTTCCAGTTCAACTCATCACTTCTTCAAAGCGCAGGTCGGGATTTCATTAACATAAAAAATTATGGCTCGACGATTCTTAATAACTCAGTAAATATTTAAAACGTGTTTAATATCAAAGCCAAATCGATATACATTTCACCTTAAGTCTTTAATATTAAGGCATAAGTGTGACAATTTCTATACAGAGACAGTTACGCTAGAGAGATTTGTTGCAGTGCTGCTTGAAGCTAGAGAGGGCCATTTGTGTGGGGTAACATTTCCATAAACATTTGTATCTTGTAACATAATGTATTGACGATGGTAGTGTTTAGGTAATAGAGAGTTTCAGCAAACCCATTTCAAGGCGTTTACGCGAACGTCTACCTATCTCCTGAACGTTGCAGACGTTCGCGTAAACTCGTAGAAATGGGTTTGCAACACCTTAATTACACTTTGTTTACTAACTACTACTAAATTAGTCTTAAATTATACAAAATTATGAATTAGCAATATCTAGGCCTATATGTTTTAAATTATCAGTAGAATTCGGGTGAATTATTTGCGGAAACCTTAGATCAGTATTGGCAGGCGCACTAGCCATAGAAATCGGATAACAAACTAGAACGCTTAATCGAATGGCTGGCAGCCCACCGATTAGATTCTTGGCTAAAAGCCTAAAACTAGTGCTCGGATTTCGATTAATTTTTATCCATGAATAAAATAAGCCCGGCGTTATTTAAATAATATTTGTTTAAATAACCAATAGTTGAATAAAAATGATAAAAAGTTTGAATAATCGCGAGTGAATAAGCCTATTATTTAAATAAAACAAACAATTATTTAAATAAATGCCACTTTTTTTCCAAATAAATGCTTGGTTGCGTAAAAAACATAATTAAATAAGTCAAAATGATATCTTTTTTACCAACGTTTGTTAAATAAATCGGAAAATTTGTGAATAATGAATAAACAATTCCGACCCCTACCTAAAACACCATCTACGCTGCGCGCACGAACCTTATTTTATCTAGTGATCAGGTCTTCTTTGTGAATAACCAAATATATTCTTGCTGGCTCTGAGGTCTACATCATGTCTACATTTAGCGTTGAAAATTTGCCTAGATCATTAACACCGCACTTTTCAAACTAAAGTTTTCAAACCGTTAGGCTTAATAGGAGCCTGTTAAATCTTCGCAAAGATTTCGTAATTTTTGTATTTAGTTTGTATATTTCATTGAGAATTCATTTTTAATTTTAATACGTATTTCAATTTTTCCAAGTGTATTTTCCCACATTTTTATTCTTCGCTTCTCGTAGAATAGTTGTAAAGCCCCAATATTGTCCCAAGGAACCATGATTGTCCCCAGTTTCTTTCCGTGGTGAAATCGTGGAAAGTTTTTATCCGTGCGTCAGCGGACCAAAAGTTTCCACTCCCAGGGTACAAAACCCGAGGACCGGCCCGAAGCTGGAGTTAGACCTCACCTTGTTCTTTCCGAGAGATAAGTGAAACCCTTTTCGAGACCTTCTGCGTTTTTTAAACCAAGTTTTATCAATTCTATTTTTTTAAACCCCTCTCTATATTTTCAATTAAATTCAGTTTTTTCAATTCTTAACAAGTCGTTATTATTTAATGTCGATTAAGTTATTCGCGTTACGCGTTAAGTTATCATTCAGCGATTCCGTGATTCCGCGACCACCGGGCTTATTTTTTAGTCGGTAGGTCCACCTTCCGTGACCCCCAAACGCTCTCCCAAGCTATTCGTGCACAGAGCCATTTAACTTTTTTTTGGTAGAGTGGTATCGCAAATGTTATCACAGATACAAAAAATAACATAGATTACCGTAATTAATGGCTAAGTTCTGATTGACTTGTGTCTACCTAACAAAATTTCTAAAAATAGATTGGCGACAGTGGCGGATACATATGGGGGGCACGGGGGAAACGATTAAAAATCATACCATGAGCCAGAAAACACTAAAAATGAGCTACGTGGTTTTTAGGATTGGTTAAACGAACTATATCACAACCTGTTTTTTTTAATTAAGACTTGTAGTTCACTTTTTTTAAATAGATGGCGGCACATTAGAAAAGTATCATCAAAGGTTTCGTTCGTATTTGGGTGGCAATGATTCCACGCAGCTTAGTGAAGATACTTACGATCGTTAGTGCAGGGGCGTAGGAACTTTCTAGAAGTTGGAGGGGGAAAAGATAAACGAAAAGAGATCTGCAGAATGGGGTTTAATTTTTAATGAGAAGTAGCTTCTCCGAAAGCCTGTGTACTTTTTACTAATATTTAAATTGATGGTTCTATAAGCTTAATAAGCTTTTAAAATGAGAATTTGAGCCTTTTGAAGATTTCAACTCACCTAAAAGTTGGAGGGGGCAATAACATTAGTTGCCCCTCCCAGCAAAATTCTAGGGAGGGGCGTTGCCCCCCTGCCCCCCCCCCCTGGTTCCTACTCCCCTGACTTAGTGTCGCGTGGCACGAAGGGCTTGCCACCACCCTCCTACGCATTGTAACCCGGCCACCGGTATAAAGGCAATAAAAGTCACTAGATGACTTGGGCCTAAGGTGGTGCCTTGGATATTAGCCTAGCTGATTATTATTATTATTATTAATATTTATAAACAATATAAAGGAGTTGCCTCCTAAAACTACAATCAATTAATGCATAGGCCTAAAGGCGGGTTTATAAAGGAGCGAGAAAATCCAAAGAAGCTTGTGCATAAGTTCATGGCATGAAGCAGAATGCTGATCGACGCTATCGGAAAAAGCTTTCGGAATCTGCCTCTGCGCAGTAAATAATAATAATAATAATAATAATAATAATAATAATCAGCTAGGCTAATACCCAAGGCACCACCTTAGGCCCTAGTCATCTAGCGACATATTATGCCTTTTAACAGGTGGCCGGGTCACAAAGCGTAGGAGGGTGGTAGCAAGCCCTACATGCCACAGCTCCCTACACTAACTATTACCGTTAACCTCTACTGTTTACAAAAGCGCTTGTCTTGCTGAACCCGTTGCTCAACTTGACGTGATCACGTGGTTTGTTTTGTATAAATGGCGGCTACGAAAGAAAGTCGAAATATTGTCGGGCTGAATGCAATTTTTTTATTATGGCTTCAAAAACGAAATTTGCTAATTTAAAAAAATTAATTAATTAATTAAAAAAGGCAAGAAATCCACTAAGGTCATAGAGAGGGTAACCTTATTATTGGTTAAATACGACACCGTGATTTCAATCGAGAGCCGAGACCCCAGAAAAACACGCGAGAATATCAACTCCCTTAATTTTAGCATACTGGCCCGAGTAACTTCTGTTGATGCATTTTTTCCAGAAAGGAATGAAAATTGAAGTACCCTTCCTAGTAAAAAACTTGCTTCATATTTAAATGCACATAAGTCACCGACTTGAATTTCTTCCGATTTTGTAACACCGTTGCGCGTTTTATTTGAAGAAATTTTTGTTTTTGACACATCGTCTCTAACCTCGCCTCTAACCCGAAGTAACCTGTCATTAGAGAGCTTTTCATTAGAGTTCAACAACCATAGGGCAGTTGTTTTTCTAATGAACACCTTTTGGCCATTATGAATATATTCCGTAAAAGGTGAAGAGTCGTTCAAGGAAATAGCCGTAGATGGTTCGGTATTTGAGATTAATGTTGAAGTCATCTTAATTTCAAAATGAGGCAAACCACTACCGCACGTATTCATTCGCACCATTTCTGGTAAAATGGTATTTGGGGAAACGGTTAAAGACATTGTTTCCAAATCTTCGGCTATTCCGGTAAGGTCCTCAACCTCCGTATTGTTTTGAATATCACAATCGACATCTAAAACGTCTTCGTCGTCATAGTACTCTATGCTTCCCGAAAGATTTTTTTTCGTATTTCTTTTAACAGACGGTTTTTTACAATAAGGTAGAAGGCTCATGATTAGTTCGAAATCAGATGCTTCAGTTACGTTATCCATCCCTAATGAAGAAATGGTTTCAATAGTACTTTCTCTTGATGACTTTATAGCATTTGATATTTCAGCAATAGTTGGTATTACCAAACTCTTACAGCCTTGTTGAAAAAAACGCTTTCCATCCTTCTTTTGCTTGGGGTATTTGAAGATATTTTCCAGTAGCGGCGCTAAGGTTTTTTCACAGGTGGGCTAATTATTTTGTGGCCCCTAAGAATTTTGTGGCCCTTAGCGGGAACCTTGGATTGACCATATTTCGCAAAAGTGGTGAAATCGAAAAAACCCAAAATTTTCCAGGAAGCGAGAAGAGCAAGGTCGTTTTATTGTTGCCGCTCTCGTCGCGTTTTTGGACCCCCTACTGACCTTGTATCTGACCTGCATGAGAGGACACGTGCATGCCTGGATATTTCCGTAAATTCCCATAAGCCCCTTTCTTTTCAACTTTATCTCAATATCCGCTACCTTCCTCCCGAATCTATATGTTTATGGTCTACAACCTTTTTGAGTAAACAAATTGATTTTGAAAGATTTTTTCCAGAAAAACGTTTCTTCGCCATAAAACAAATTTCTAAATTAAAATATGTGGCCTCTTAATTATGAATATGTGGCCCTTTTAATATAAATATGTGGCTCCTCTCAGAAATGCAGGGGGGCTAAAGCCCACTTCAGCCCACCCTTAGCTAACTGAGCTTGTACGTCTAAACGGTGCACACGACGTAAAAATCCCAACAAGGAAAAGTTGGTGATAGTAGAAAAAACCGAGCTCATGCTCCGAGCTGCTCGAAATAACTTTTCGCATGGCTGAGATCCGGTTAAATGAGGCCAGAAAAAGTCCCAACAACCATTCTCCGTTAAACACTGGGCAACGAGACTGTGGGCATTAATTTCAATGCAAGTGTAGCAATTAGAAGTTATGAAGTTGTCATTAACGTTGTAAAATTCAGATTTTTCAAGCCAAAGTCTCCAAAAATGAAGAACAAACACAGCCCACCACATCATCTTAATCCTTTCAAGAAGTTATTTATCTTTTTCTAGGAAAGCACATGTAGTGGCTCTCATAATTTTCAAGTACGTCACTGTTGCTTGGCTATTTGGCACTTTTTCATTTAGAATATTTTCAGTATTTAAAGACATTATTCGTTCGACCGCCGCAAAATTTTGCTTATCCTTTGGATTTAAATCGGATTCTTGTAGACCGTGATCCGCCTTCGAGTTACGAGTAACTAATATTTTTAAATGGGAAATTGAACATACTTCACGTCCCATAGGAAGCACAACTGAACTTTTCAAAAGTCTGCATCTTAATTTGGTCCCAATGTAAATACTAGTTCCAGGTTTCCGGAATGAGACCCTTCGCGGAAGGAGATTTATTTCCCAAAGGCCGTTTTTCAGAAAATATTTCCGATTGGGCCTTTAAAAGTCTCGGATCACCATCACTGGAGAAAGACGCTACTGTTATGTCAAATTTTTGGCATTCCGAAACTAGGAACTTCCACCGATCAATGACATTTAAGTATGAAAATTTATTATCCGATCCCATTACGCAAAGGCACATGGTCGGTGTTTTAGGATCCAATGGTTGAACGGATAATACGTACGCAACGTTGGCTTTTGATTCATTTTCGAAGAATTGCGCAACATTTTCGTTTGATGAAAAAATCATAGAGTTTAATTTAGGAAAACCGCAATGGTTGATTGGTTTTACAAATCCTACGCAGCTGTTTGTACACTGGTCGTAGTCGATTCTTTGCAAAATTCTAGTTCCATCTTCACTTATTGCCACATATTTATGACTAACGTCGTATCTTTTTAGGTGTTCCAGCAAAGGAATAATCCTAATTTCCCCTTCTTTTAGTGGTTTCCATTCTTCAAACAAGTATCGTCGTACTTGACGAAGAGAAGCCCAGGTAGCTAAATCTCGTTGATAAACGGTTTTGAAAACGTTGAAGTATGGTCCATTAAAAAACGTTTCAAATGGTTGAGGAATGTCCGCCTAAACCCTCGTTTTTTAAACGGTTTAAAAAACGGTTATCCGTTAATACCACAAACCAAATATCAACGTTTTGTAATATACATATCTTTAACGATATTAACACAACGTTTTATAAACAATTAATCAACCAACATTAAACGTTAAAAAAACGTTTTTCGAGCCTTTTCTCTGTTGTTGGAGTATACGTATAACATTAAATCTACGTTTATAAATAGGTTAAATCAGGTTAATAAACGGTTTTGAAAACGTTTATGAATAGTTGATAGAAAAACGTTACATTTGGTTGATGAATGTCCGCCTAAACCCTCGTTTTTTAAACGGTTTTAAAAACGTAAATATGGTAATAATGCAGACCAAATATCGACAATTTAAAATATACGTCTAGTTAGTCATTATTCTTTAAAACAATTAAGTTCACACCAGCAGCTGCACCACAGCGGAAATACAAACCGATTTTTATTTATTAAAATAATTGTTAGCCCAAAATATGTACCTATAATATTGAATACCAAAAAAAGTTATGATTAAAACAATTTATTTTTAAAGAAACATCAGGTACTACTTTACGAGTTACTAAAACTCTTACATTGTTAATTTAAATATTAAAATTACAACACTTTTCTGTTTTATATGTTGAGATCAACATTTTTAAATTCAGAGCTGTAAAAATCTTATATTTGATAAACAAAGTATTTAGCCAATGAATCATTGAAAAGTAGTCTATATCTTGAGCTCCGTCATATCACAGTTAATTATGAGTTCCGAACCCAGTTATTAAAATAATTAAGGTTAAATCACAGAACGCTTTTCTGTATAATGTCGAGATTAAAATTTTTTTGTAATAAATTTCACTAGTAAAATTCCTATTTAGACAAAATAAAGTTTTGCCAATTTAATTAGTCATGTTAAATCACAGAACGCTTTTCTGTATTATGTCGACATTAACCTTTTATTATAATACATTTCTCTAGTAAAATTCCTATCTGGAATAAACTAAAGTTTTGGCCAATTTAGTAATTTTAAATCACAGAACGCTTTCCTGTAAAATGTTGTGTAACATTTTTTTTAATAAATTTTACTAGTAAAGTTCCTATCTGGAATAATATAAAGTTTGGCCAATTTAATTAATCATGTTGAAAAGTATTTTTCGAGCTTCTTCATCGTTAGCTGTCATGAGATCACCACTTATGACTGACGCTTTATCACCTCCATTTATCGCTGACGCGGTATCACCTCCATTTATGGCTGACGCGGTATCACCTCCATTTATGGCTGACGCGGTATCACCTCCATTTATGGCTGACGCGGTATCACCTCCATTTCTGACTGACGCGGTATCACTTCTTGATGATTTTCGGTTGTTTATTCTAGTTCTGGAGTACTTTAACCAATCCTTGATTGCACCGTGGATAAGTGTTTCTTCAGCCGTTTTGAAATTCTGATTTGAACGCACTGCAGCTAAAATAATAATTTGAGTCATTTAGGATTATTTTCTATTTAGATAGTGATTTAAATTTACCAATAACAATATTTTTAACATTTAAAGTTTTAAATGCCGTTTTATTGTGGTGACCTGCCCAATTCAGATCGACGCCTAAGTTATCTGTAAGAAGGGATGCCAAAACTTTCCTCGTACAGTCACCAATTGATTTCCCCCCCAGGCCTCCGAGATAAGATATCTACATTGAAGTAAAAAAAATTTAAATAATGTAATAATATCAATTTATGTCTAAAACTAAGAATGAATAATACCAAAGTAATTTGGTTTGCTTCTAAGCTGACAAACTTATCAATTTCATTTAAATCATCTAAGGAATTAGCGGGAATTTGCAGTTCCAATTTTTCTACATCTAATTTCGTAGTTATAGATGTATTGAAAAGCAGTTTGTGTAACAATTTGGAATTTGATTCCAACTGTCTTTTCATGTAGTCTTGATTTTTTAAAAGTTGTTCTAAAACTATCCGTTTAAAAAAAAAGTATAAAAATTGACATATTAAATTGCATAACATGAAAAAAATTGTGATGTACCTTTAATAGAAATATCGCCTCCTGAGTTTTTTAAGGATAGTTGGGTTGAAGTAGCTGAGGAGTCCGTATTTTTTGAAACTATATTGATACATAAAATTAAAATAAATATTTTTTGTTAAAAATGTTGATGATATACTTTTGGGCTAGTTGACTTATTTAATGCGAAAGAACTTCAATAATTACAATATACTTATTACCAATTTGGTTGGTTTTCTCTGAAAATATATGTCCATCAGAATCATCACTTTGAGAATCACTAGGGTGTTTTAGTTCATCAAAATCATTAGAATCTGTAAAAATTATAATATGAGATAATGAAATTTCACTAAATAAGTTTAACATATTATCGTACCAGAAATTTCACAGTCAAAACTGAGAGATCTGCACTCTGGAATGTCGCAAATGTTTTGAGAACTAGACTGTGAATGATCACAAATGTTTTGCGAAATAGATTTTGAACTCTTGGAAATACTTAGATCACTGGACTGGTTTTTCAAAACAGTTTTGCTTTTATCACCTAACAGAAGCAAATTTATTTTAATTACTATTTTATTTTATACAATTCATATGCTGGTGAATGAAAATTCTTAATAAAACAGCATTTAATATAGTAATAATAATAATCAGCTAGGCTAATGATAATAAATTATTAGCTAGGCTAATACCTTAGACACCACCGCAGGCCCAAGTCAGCTTGGTACGTTTAATGCCTTATTTACCGGTGACCAGTTTACAATTCGTTTGAGGGTGGTGGCAAGCCCTTCATGCCACGCGAGCTAGCCGACAGCTCCCTACACTAACTATTACCGTTAACCTTAGCAAGATTTTATGGAAAGAGGAAACCGAAGATCTCAGGGAAAACCACTATAAACCAGTGGGGAGAGAACTTGCAAACTCAACGCATGAGGGGCTCGATGAGGGGTTGCAGGCTTTTACCCAGTGCCACTAGCTGGGATCCAATGCGCCTCCTCGCGCTGAGAGGTGAAAATGCTAGCCACTCCCCCACCCCACTACAATCGTCGTATACAACTTTCCATAATTCCACACAAAAAGTAATATTTTTCACTCTAATTAACTTTGTAGTGTCGTTCCATGTGACTTCTTTCCCTACCTTGCTAAAATAAATTAAAAAATATATATATACCAACCGGAAGATGGGAAATAAGGGACTTTGGGTAAATCTATTTTTGGTGGCATCTTAGGTGTAGACTTTGAAAATTTTTTCTTATGTTTTGCTTTCCCTTTAAATAAAGTATCACATTTAAAGTAATTACTTAGTTTGAATTAGTAAGACATTTACCATAGTCACTTAAATCGCAATCATATCTATTAGGAGCTTTATGCTTTCTCTTCTTTCCACTTTCTTCCACATTTTCATTTTCAGTACCGGCATCAGATTGATTCTCATATTTTATGAGTTTTTCTTTAGCTATTTTGAAATCGTCTGCAATAAGTAATGCCGTATTAACATAGTTTAATAAAATATAACATCCGAACCAAAATGTAGCTAATTTTTAAAAACACTTTTTGAAATAAATTTTATATTTCAAATTGTCAAATTATATCTCTAAATTGTTTTAAAAATTAATTATATATTGGTTCAGTTCCAATAAAAACTTACCTGTTTCATAGAAAGTGCGCAATATACTGTATACTCGCCATGAATGAGTTGGTTTCTCATTGCTTAACAAACATTTAACTAGTTTTTGACTGGACACAAATGGTGGCCAGAATGTCTCTTTTTTTACGGGGTTGTACCACGACGAACAAATAACACCAATTTCTTTGTCACCCGTAGATGACAATTCTTGAAACTCCACAATTAAGTAGCGTTTCTAAATCAAATGATAACCAATTCAAACTAAAACCCCTTCTAACCAATAAAAATTAATCTATTTACAAAAAATTAACTCTAACAATTAACTATTTTTAAATGAAACAACATTCCGACTGAAGAGGCTCTTTTAAAACTAGATATTCAGGCCAATTATCATATATTTTCTATGGAAGTCGTTAAAGAAAAAAATCATGAATTCTAAAACATGCATTTTAGAGATTTGAAATTATTACATATTCTACAGTATCAGTAACGACGGTATTTCTCTATCATTTTTCATATAAAAAACTTTTTCATCTGGAAAGATATAGATTAAGTTAAATGTTGAATTTTGATTTGTTAAAGCATGACTCAATTTTGGAATACAATATACTCAAAAAGTATGTAATAACGGAATTGAAATTCCAGATGTATCTGAAATTGGTAAAAAATAACACTTTTGGGAAACCTTTTCTAAACCCCAAGACTTCAAGCTTGATAGTCTACTAACTTTATTTATTCCCAATTTGGAAGATTGACAAGGATATGAATAGGCATCGGAAACATTTTTAAAAGATCTCCCAATAAAGACAAACTTAGCAGGAATTTTTACAATATTCTCAATTAAAATTATGGTTCCATCATGCATTTTACAACAATTGTCGCCATTCTTAATAGAGAAAGTAAAGCCATTAAATATGAGTTTCCTGTACTGAATCCCACGAACATTTTCAATTAAAGGTCCATTTTTATGTTCCATTTTTGGCTCAAGACGCCGTTGCTGAGAACTATTCAATTCGACTTGGTCTAATTCCGTCAATCGATTTACCACTTGTTGTAGTGGTTTGTGTGGGCTTCGAACCAGTTTTTTTAACCGCCCCAAATACGACTCATAAGGAAATGAAGAAAAATTATCTAAGCTACCATACAATTTGGCATGTGGAGCAAGATGAATTAAATTATGAATATTGTAAACATAAATGCTACGGCCATAAAAATCTTGCGCACTTGTGACAAATGTTTCTAAAAGTGACTCAGCGTAGTTAATCAATTCTTCATTTGGCTCTGGCATACACAAAATATAAATCGCGCAATGAAAAATTTGGAAATGTTGCACAAAGTTGTCAGGAAGAACAGATTTAAAAACAAAAACTCCAGTATACAATAAAAACTGGCGAAACTCCGTGGCTTTCCAATTTTCAATGTCTTTAAGACTACGTGGCTTACGTGAGAATTCCATGGGTGTATGATGAGAAAACTCTAACATTTTAATGGATAGTTGATTGATTATATGAGTTGGTTGTTTAGTTTTTGATTTGGGTTGTGAAAAACTTTTGATTATGCGTTTCACGCAACCAATGCACACAAGGTGCATATAATCCAGGGGGAAATTTTTAATCATGTCAATTGGTAAATCTAAAAATGGAGAGTTTTGATGAGCCATATGGTGTTCTATCTGTGTTTTGTTGCGAAAACTAAAGTCAGTTCGCAATGCACCGTCAATTTCATCAAAGATAACTTTATCGGTATAGTTACCTTTCACCTCACAATAGTCACAACCCCAGTAACCGCTATGATATTTTATACATTTAAGATATGCCTTTGCTGGGGCATCACAGGTTATCGCTCCAATTTTTAAAGTAAATACTCTATCTTGGACATGGATATCGTTGTGAAGAATATCGAGAGTCTCTGCAACAAATTTCACTAGAAATGCACCAATTGAATCTGGTTTTCCAGTCCCGTAAAATATTCCAACTGGAAAAGGGTAAGTATCAACTGTCTGCACACAACGGACCAAAATTGGCCAAAATTCTCCTCTGACACTTTTATAGATGGGTAGCCCATCAATATTTATTGAGATAGTTAATTCATTCATTTCGGGATTAATCAAACCAGATTCAATTTTTTTCAATAAGCCTTTTCTAAGTCCCAAATGGTGATACTCCCCATTTTCTAATTTGTCTACTGTTATCGCAGATGACCGGTTAAGTTGTAATAATGTTCGCGAATCAAGTGGTAGGTTTTGGTGATGAGGATGAAGGGTGCGGAGGAGATCATTTAACCCTTCGTGACTTATTTTATGTTTAAGAGCCCATTTCTGTAAATCAGTTCGTAAGCACTTAGGCTGATCTTCGATTTCCAATTCTTCTTCAAATGGTATATCATAATTTACACCCTCAGAACTAGAACTGGAACTATTTGAAACCTCAGATGATGGTTCTGTACTTTCAGAACTGGAACTAGAGTTTGCAGCTAATTCTGATGTGGGTTCAGAGTATATAGGGCTCTCAGCTAGAGGCAATGGTAACTCAAGGTTAGGTTCAGTAGTTTCATCATGTTCAATCTGAGAGTCAATTAAAGCTTGCATTTGCAAGCTTACCGCAGTAGCTACACGCCTTCTTTTCTGACGATTTGAAACAATAAATTCTTCCATGTTGGAATAAAGTATATACGAAAAGTAGTATCAGTCAAAAGGTTCCCCAATTTACTAGGTAAAACATACACTTCACACACAAAACCACCACTAAGAGATACTCATGGACTGATATAGTGTATTTTCAAGCAGGCAACTATCTAATTTAATAACTTTGGTAAATATGCAAATTTCAATTACCCATATGCGACTGCGACTAACGCTAAGCTGAAATACCAAATAGCCACATATTAAAAAAAATATGTATCACTTTATTTATTAGGAACCTCAGCTATTTTTCAAATGGAAAGTTACTTATAGAATTCTGGATTGGAATTGAAAGGCCAAAAACCTTTTTTGATGAAATTTGAAAGAAATTAAATTTTGTGGAAATCAAAAATAACAACTAAAAATCCCTGTAATAACCTAGATATTAACTTCACAAAGAAAACCACCGCTAAGAGATCCTCACAGACTAATATGTTGTATTTCCAAGTAGGCAACTATCTAATTTATTAACTTTGGTAAATATGCAAATTTCAATTACCCATATGCGACCCCCGACTGCGAGTAATGCCAAACTGAAATACCAAATAGCCACACATAAAACAAAATATCTATCACTTTATTTATTGGGAACCCCAGCTATTTTCCAAAAAAGTTAATTCGAAAACTATGGTTTTGAATTTAACAGCCAAAAAACCTTTTCTGGTGAAATTTTAAATGAAAAACTGAAAATTTGTGAAAGCCTAAATATTAACACACAAAACCAATGTTAGGGGAGCGTAGACTGATACCGTGTATTGACTAACCTAAATACTTAACTATTAGGAACGCAAATATAAACCCATTCGTAGTTGTTTTTGTTACTAAATAATGTAGACTGGTATTATTAAATTTATCCTATTCCAAGACCTGACCAAGGCTTAAAACCGACAAACCACACGCAAGGTTCTTACAAGCGGCACGTACGTTTATGTTATGAAATATATATATAAACAGTTTTTCGAACTTTAAAGCTCAACTATATAAACAATTATTGACTAGTAAAATATAAAACTTAACGTACTCACCATTTCAATGCTGGCACGCGTCAAACCGTTAAATTACCTAACAGACGTACACTGTGATAGATCCGCGAGTCACGCTAGCGCAAAGCGCATAGTTACTTCAGCCGCATGTCCCCGTGGGATAATAAAACCAATAAAACACACCGGTACTATTAAGCGTTGTCTATAAAGGCGAATCTTTGCTAAAACATATAAACTTATTGGGCGGGAAAATTAAGGAAGTAACCGGGGCAAGAAATAAGTCAAATATATAATAAATATTTATCTTTGAGGTTGCTATTTGTACCCGAATAATGTATTTGTAACAAAATAGTTTCCGATTATTTTGGATAGAAATCAGATCGCTATAACTGTTAAAGCAGGGTTGTCAGACCATTCATAAAAATGTAAGACCTTTTAGACTAAAACGACATGTTATTGGCGTTGATTATTGACGTTGAAATTATTGTTAAATACAAAACAAAAATAAAACGTGGATTTTTTACAGATATATTATTAAAAACATTATCGTTTACAAAATTAATTTTTATGGCGTCATAACTACGTTGATATTTTTATTTACGAAATTCTTGATAACTGTTGATTTTATTCACTAATTATAAACGTAGAGCGATTGTTGATAAAAGACCTGAAAACGTTATTTTAACCCAAAAACTAAAAATCGACCAAAGTCAAACGTTCCATTGCTACCTGGGAGGTAAGGCAGTGGACAAGTTTTGGGATAAAAATGAATATGCCAACGATCCGGCTAATATGAAAAATGCCATACTGAATTTTTTAACGCTTTCCAAATGTCTATTAGTTTTAGAGTGGCAATTTTTCCATAAGGTTTTAAGAAAGCCCCCGATGTCGCAATTTTTTGTTAAATTAGTTCCATCGTTAACATTGTTAATCACGTGGTTACTTGTAATATTGTGTTGTAAATCTGCGAACACCTCTGGATTTTCGTCGGCGATAGTTTTAGATTATCCCCAAAACTGATAGAAATCGTCCATTCTGGTTTGTGATTTTTCTTCAGATGCGCGCACTAAACTTCTTTTTATCCTTTCCGTTCTGGAATAGTTGAAGTTCTTGGTTTTAGATATGTTTTTTGAAGAATGTCCTCCCTTCGACTCTTTAGAAGGGAGGTCATCTAAAAAACCGAACCGTTTTGAGTGGTCGTGCTGGAAGCGTTAGACGAGGTGGGTGAAGGTTCCTGGTCTTCTTGACGAGAGTTTTCAGAGCTTCCTTGTGTGTTGTTGATTTCAGTTGGGTTTGCGTTTCTCTGGTCTTCGGCGACACTATCTATATCCACATCTATAATGGACGTTTTCTCTTGATCACAGACTAGGCGCGCTTTTTTCTTGTCCGATCCTCTAAAAGTAGCTTCTGTTAGGGTTGGCTGCAATAATTTTCTTTTATATTGCGAATTGCATCTCGTAAGATGTCTATAGTAATTTGGGCAATTATATCCTATTCCGTATTTGGTCTTTTTAAATTTGAGAATGTTCCACAAATTAAGCAAGAAATTCACTTCTTCTCAGCAGAACACTCAAATCGGTAGTGTACACCTTCTTCTAGCGATTTTTCGGGCGTGGACGATTTGGCATATTTTTTTATTTGATTAGTAAGGCTTTCAATGACGCTTTTGGAAGCTTCTTCGTCGATTTTTGAATGATCCAAACATAATAGCCGCAGTTTCATCTTCAAAAATATCGTGATTTGTTTGCAAATATAATTCCAGTTTTTAAAAATTTTCGATACCACTAAGTTCTTTGATTGAGTCGGCGGTATCGTATCCCGTATTAATTAAACAACAGAACAATTGTGGTGGTAGTTCATTCTTCGTGTCTTCTATGAACCGCTCTGATTCGGACATAGCTTGACCTTCGTTGGGTTTCTTCTGAAATGCGTTTTCCTCAACTACTTTAGTCATTGTAGCAACGTAATTTTAAGTGATTTCTACAAAACTATGTCTTGCTCTAGTCTCTAAACTAATTTATAAACGAACTCAAATTATAAAATATACTAACATTTTGGTTCAACTTTAACGACTTGAAAACCCCGCAGCTAGGTTTAAAATTGACGCTTGAAAATAGACTACTGAGAAAACAAAGAACTAAAGGTCGACACGATGACCACGAGTCGCACGACCTCTTTTTCGCTATCTCCTAGAAACGTGGAGCTCGAGAAATTCCGAGTATCCTTTATTCGGAACTGGGTAACCCATGGAAAAACCCAAAAATCCCCAAATCTTGTTTCAACAAACGAAGAGGGGTTCGAGGCCATTTACGGCTTATTAGTTGCCAAATAATTGAGTTCCGCAAGTCATTTCTAAAGGAAGTTGTGGGGGGTATAGCTAGGGGAGGCTAAGCTCCCCAAACACTTAAGCCCCAACCTAGTGAAGAACCTGTGAAAGTTATCGCGAATAATATATTTTAAAGAGTAGCAAAAAAATATCACGTGGCTCTCGACGACCCTGTTAAGCGTTTACAGAAAATATTATATTTTTTTACAGTTTTCGTTAATTTCTAAGCTAATTTATTTCTTTATTTATTGCTGGATTATAAATGTATTGGATTTTGTTCCGGATTGCGTGATTTCGCGTTGGATTTCGTGATTTCGGGCCGGATTTCGTGATTTCGCGTCGGATTTCGTGATTTCGCGTCGGATTTCGTGATTTCGCGTCGGATTTCGTGATTTCGTGCCGGATTTCGTGATTTCGTTCCGGATTTCGGAAAATAGTGGATTTTGACAAAATCCGAAATCTTTTTTTGGATTTCGTGTTGTGATTTCGGATTTCGATTTGGATTTCGAAGGGAGTGTACGGGATTTTGACTGAATGTCCGACCCCTCGCATTGGCTACAATTTGAAACCAATTGGTGTTTATGGTTTTTTCTGAAGGATATATTGGTACCAATTGGTATTCCACCATCCCAACCGGGGATTAATTGGACTCAATGGAGGATGCATTGGTTCCAATTGGGGTGCATATATTCCAATTGGAAAATCAATAATTACCAGTGAGTTCCAATTGGAATATGATTTTTTCAAGTTGGGTTTTGTATTTCCAATTAATCTCCAATTATAGCAATCATTTTCCAATTGAGCCAAATGAGAGACCCATTGGCCACAATTTGAAACTAATTGGTGTATATATATAGTTTTTTCTGAAGGATATATTGGTACGAATTGGTATTCCACCATCCCAACCGGGGATTAATTGGACTCAATGGAGGATGCATTGGTTCCAATTGGGGTACATATATTCCAATTGGGGTACATATATTCCCATTGGAAAAACAATAATTACCACTGAGTTCCAATTGGTATATGATTTTTCCAAGTTGGGTTTTGTATTTCCAAGCGTTCTAGTTTGTTATCCGATTTCTATGGAGGGAATCCGTGGAAAATTTACTATATAGCCAAGGGAATTTTGACTTTCGTACACTGGCAACACTGAGTCACTGACTCAATTAGCCTTTTCAGTTTACATGAACTGCTGGATTTTCGTCTGCTAAGCAGACGATTTTTCAATAAAGCGTCTGTCTCGCAGACGAAAATCCAGCAATTTATGAGCTTCTTGCATTTGCCACTACGTGGCTCTATGTAAACTGAAAAGGCTAATTACCGGCTCCCGAAGAGTCTGTCACTTCGAGGAATCGTGTACGAGATTCCGAATCAAGAAATCTAGAATCAAGGTTCTTGAGAGCTGCTAAGCTTCTAGATTCTAGCCAGATTCCGTGATTCCGACATGATTCCTTAATATTCCGTGATTCCACTCTTGATTCCGTAATTCTTGTTCGCTTCCATGATCGGTTCCGTGATTCTTATTCGGTTCTGTAATTCTTGTTCGATTCTGTAATTCTTGGCTACACACTTGTACAAGATTCCTTGATTCATCTATTCGCAACCAAAACAAAACTAGCTGTTCGAATCTTACAGAAAAGGCGGTGTGACTAGGCAAATGACCAATTAAAAATTGTCTAGGTCAGTTTAAAAATTAAATTGAAGGTGGTCAATTGAGGGGTCAGTGGTTCACTGGACCACTAAATAAAAGGGTCCCACTCGTGTTTTAAAAATCCAGCCCGAAAATCGAGTAGCAGGTGACTTTTCATTCCCTACGTCATAATTTCGCGCGGGAAATTGTAATAATTCGAAGGGCGGTGGGGCCTTAAATTCAACTTGGTCTACTGATACATATTATCATATGTAACATAATTACTCATAAGTGTGCCTCTGATTAACATTTCCGTATTAAACATTTAAATGAGACCATGTTTCACAGCCACCAAAGAAAATACGGACTAACGTCGTATATAACTGGTCTAAACTTCCTTCCCTCCCCGCCAGAACTAGTTTTGATGTCGATAAAACCGTTATAGACTGGGAAGTGACGTCAATTACGTCATATCCTTGCAATAAGGTCTCATTGAGAAAACGTTCTTTCCGGCACACTTATGAGAAATTATGTTACATATGATATTATAGATCAGGTCATGTATTTCAGGCGTCAAATTCAAGGCACGGGGTCGATGGATCGGTTGAAGGTCACTGCCACTCACTGGTTCACTTATTTCCCACCCTGTAAAGGGATTCACTATATTTTCCATTTGTTTGAGAGTCAAACCTCACCTTCCAAGTTCCAAATTTGAGCCGTCCAAATTGTAATCGATTGAGCTAATACCGAGGCTAATACGCTCGGTAATACGAAAACGATTCAACTATAGCTCTTTAAATCGTTTTCGACCATAAGTGTGTACCTAGATAAATCGCTTAAAGCAAGTGTCGGCTCTAGTATAATTGCGTTCTTTATCGACATTTGTCGCCACCGTGCAAATTTAAACCAGTTGATTAGGCACATTACCCAGCATAATTTACCTATATGGCGTGGCCAAAAAGAATGCTTTTAGCTCATTGGGTAATCGCAATAACGTATCAGAAGGATTATTTGTAATCACGTGCTCATTCGACCTCGTTTGGATTGGCTTTTCGGCAAACACGTAATTGTCGACTTGAAAATAAACGATAAAACGTTTTTGAAAGTCGATAATAGGTGGAAGCACCTTCCCGGCGATCTGAGCAACCATAGCCATCTGCGATACATAGACCCAATCAAAAATAACGTAGGCAATGATAGAGCCGACACTTGCTTTAAAGCTCCTGTCGAATTCGGTGGAAATAAGCTTTATAAAAGTACTAGTCAATATGACCACAATCCCCCTACTTCAAAAATAATTTTTTGGTCATGACCACTCTTTTCTACCCCAGTTATCTCCCTCCCTCTTTTATTTTACTTTTGAAAATGAATTGTCAATAGCGATTCGGAACTATAATTTTATTTATTTATCACAAACCAAAGAGCTTTGATATTTATCACAATTCTTAAGGAACTTAAAATATTTCATCATCTTGTTCTTCGAAAAAAAATCTTATCCGTATTTACAGTTTTACATCATCTTCTAGTCCTTCGAATAAAAACAGTTTTACTCCTTTCTGACTTTCTTTTTGTGTCTAAAAGCAATAAAGAAATTGCAAGATTGACATCAATGTGTTTTATGCTTATGTTTCTTAAACATATTCTTAATGACACAAATTGGTGTCGATCCAAGGCGTGTCGATCCTCAAGGCCTTGGACACCAGCACACAATAACTGATTAATCAAGGTGAGATAAGTGTAACGGCCACGCCAACGGGGGGATAAGTGGGGACAGGGGTGGAGACACCCGTGGTGGAAGTATTCCGACCACCCGTTGGGGGATTGGTAGTCGTCCTCCCATGGCTATCCACAAACTCTGCCTCCCAGACGCTTGAGATTACAGGAGTACGCCACTACTCCCGGCTTAATGATTTACCTAGATGTTTCGCATTTAGCTCGACGAATCTGATTGATTGTAGCAGAAGAACGTAAAATTTCATTACTGCCAGATGCCAGGAAATACGTTCAATTTAGAAGTAGAAATATGTCAAAATCCGCCATTTCATTGGTTGTGAGAAGCGGAGAGTGCAACGCTTTTATCATTTTCTCTTTTCGGTATAGAATTATACATTTAATTAGAAATAAACTGGTCATTATGACCAGTGAACCCCCCCCCCCCCAGATTTCATTTAATTTATTGGTCATAGCCCAAAATAAACTGGTCTTTGGACGACGCCACTGCCTTATTTCCAACACTGCTACATGCCAGCCTTGGGTTCGAAACTAACTTGAAGTTGAACCCGGTGATGCCAACTTGAGGGAAATTTCCCACATCTAGGGAAATTTAGACCCCAAAAACGGTGAAAAGGGAAATTAGACTGAAAATTGGCCAAATCTAGGGAATTTCGATGGGATATAGTATTTAAAGCAAAGGCAACGAAGAATGGGACTTTTATTACATTTACTTATTATAAAAAAAAACATAAAAATAAAAAGACCGTAGGTCCTAAGGTATGTTGCTATTTTTTATAGTTGTCTGCTGCATGATTTCGGTGCTTTCACTAATCAATTTCTAAATTATCTCTCTCTGTCGGTCTCGAAGCGCGCTAGCGGCCTGCTGCGCCGTGAGTATTTTTCGACTTCCTAGGTGAGTTAAGTTTAAAGGGATCCATCACTTACGACAGGGGGAGGCATACAGGGTCGGATTAAGCCGACTTTCACCCGGGGGAAATTACCGAGTGGGCGCCCACTGGAACCCGAGGAGCGAAGGGGAGGGGGGGGGGGGGGTACCAAACTTAGAATTTCGTTTATGTTCTGAGTGGAACCGCTTAGATACCAATTGAAGAAGCGTGTTTGACGCGTACCCTTGGGGGGACAAGGGGGGACCTCCCCCCCCAATAATTATTTATAATAATTGCCCGCGCAAAGTATTAGGTAGGGTACCTTGAGTTGATAAAAATTCGGCACAAGTGCATTTTGTAGTTCGGGTGTCAATATACCAAACACTTATATCTTAATCCAAACCCTACAAGGTTGATTTCAAAATGTCAGGAAATGAATTTTTCGATGCGCTTTACGTTAATTTCTTTACGTATTATTTCTATCACGGAAAATATTGCAATAAGCCCAAAGAAAATCCAATTCTAGTAGTCGAAGAATTCTGTAAAAAGGCAAAGGTAGAAAACCGTAGAATGTCTCTCATTATTTCCTAAAAATATTTATTTGTATAATAAAGATAATATATTTTTGACAATAAAAATACATTGATATTTTTTTTGTGTATAACACTTAGGGGCCCATAATCTGACTGTTGTCTGTTGACAGTTCAGGGCCGGACTGGCTAGTAGTTGGCCCCACCGGCTATGCAATCGTGTGGGCCTCATTTCCCATTAATGCCAAATTTTTCCACTTCGGCCTCCAATTTGAGTTGGCCCCGATCTGAGCGGCGATCGCCGGTTAGCCACCCGGGCCAGTCCGGGCCTGTGTTGACTCACTGAAACTGTATTACTTGTTACCGATTTTAATGTCCAATAAGCGTAATTAACTTAACAATTACCTAATAAATATTGGATGCCCATTTAACACGTGATATATTTAAAATTACATTAAAAAGTTTAGGTTGAGCTCGGAATTAAATAAACCTTTTTAAATTATGATTTAAAGTTTACTTACATTTGCAAATCCAAATCCAAATAACCAACAATTACCGTCTATATTATAACATTAACTGTTATAAAAAGTTTAATAAAAAACAATCAAAATACAACAAGTTCTAACATTTACAGCGACGAGTAGACGATTCCCAGATTACGTCACTAACAGCATATGTAACATAATTGCTCATAAGTATGCTACTAGCTCAATTTCTTCACTAACGGTTTGTTTCACAGATATTTCATCATCCGTACCCTACGTAATATTTGACGTCATATTTGATGTCATATTTGACGCCATCGAATCTCAAATGCTGATAATGCCGTCGCCCAATTAGCTGTACGTCTGATAAACCGACGGTCATTATTTTAGTAAACAAACTGGTTTGAACAACCAATTCTTAGGAGCTAAAATGAACTACAATATACTGTCCAGTTCTGTTAATGTAATTAATTTGCAAATTAATGAAGTTCTCGGAGACTCACTTTCTAAAATAAATTTGCATTGTCAAATAAAAGAAGCAGGTTTATTGGAAAAATAGTTGAAATTCTGGTTGAGCTTTTCTGGCGCATCTACAAGATTGGAGTCTTTGAAGATTCTTTTGAGCCTAGACCTAATTCTTCTAGGCTTGATATGGGTTTTAATCACGCTGGTGGAATATCCCACTTCGACGTCTTGTTCCATTTTCGGAAAGCGATCACTTATTGGTCATTTTCCCCAACCTTTTATTTTTCAAAATTACTCATCCGCACAAACCGAGCGAATTTATAAATTTCAATAAAGCTACATTGGGCTGACTAAAATTCCTTCTCAATTTAAAGGTTATCCATTGGCTTAAATAAATATGTTTGTAGTCAATAATGTGACTCCCAAAATTACTAGGATTAATAAAAAGGTTAAAATCTATAGTAGTCCATCTTTTTACTGGTTCGTGGTGAAACAAACCATTAGTGAAGATTTTTGAATGGAATAAAGGTATAGTGGCATACTTATGAGTAATTATGTTACATATGCTAACAGTAAGGAAGTATAACCCGAGGAGAGACACGATTGCCGTGGATGGTGCTGGGTGTCGGATCATTATCGCCTCAACGCGAGATTAATCCTATAATCAAAACGGGACTACGTTCTTCCCTCTCAGTCACTAAAACTAAATTTAAAAAAAGACTTTATCGCGCCAAAATAAAGTGTGTAACAATGCCAGTATTCAAATTTCAAACGGGTAAATTTTGTTTTTAGATGTCTTAGTGTTTTCCGAATTCGCTATGGGTATTCGCGACCGAAACAGCTCTAGGTGGCGATGCGGTGCCTTAGTTTTCCCGCCACTTTTTTTGTGCGTAGCGTCTGCTAGAGCCGAAAATAAATACATCTGGGGTCTATGACGTTCTGTGTTGTATTCTAATAATAAAACTAGTAACTTCTGAGGAAAATATTATATATTTTTATATATTTCAGTACGATTTAGAACTTTGATTGTTAGTACCGTCTGCTAATGCGCGACCTGTTACTGCTTTCGTCTGCTTCCGAATGATGGCGTATCCATAGTTTTCGGTCGCGAATAACAAGATTTCTTCAGCGCCCCTATTTGTATGGTGCCGGGGGCAATTGCCCCCTCTGCTCCCCCCCTTAATCCGGCCCTGGAGGCATAGGGGGTAACATAAAATCCAGACTTGCAGTGTGCTTCAAACCAGTTTTTTTGTGACCCCTATGCTTTCCCCTGTTGTGAGTGAGGGATCCCTTTAACGTCTTCATGTCATTTTTATAATACATCCAGTAGTATGTTTATTGAATTTTGAACATGAAGGGAGTTTGTGATAATAATAATTTGTGATATTTGTAAAGGAAAAATTGTTCCTATTAATAAATAGTTTTTTTTTTCATATTTTTAAACGTCCAAAGTATTATCATATGTAACATAATTACTCATAAGTATGCCACTGTACCTTTATTCCATTCAATAATCTTCACTAACGGTTTGTTTCACCACGAACCAGTAAAAAGGTGGAATACGTTAGATTTTAACCTTTTTATTCATCCTAGTAATTTTGGGAGTCACACTATTGGCTACTAACATATTTATTTGAGCCAATGGAAAACCTCTAAATTGAGAAGGAATTTTTTGCGTCGGAATTTTAGTCAGCCCAATGTAGCTTTATTGAAATTTATAAACTCGCTCGGTTTGTGCGGATGAGTAATTTTGAAAAATAAAAGGTTGGGGAAAATGACCAATAAGTGATCGCTTTCCGAAAATGGAACAAGACGTCGAAGTGGGATATTCCACCAGCGTGATTAAAACCCATATCAAGCCTAGAAGAATTAGGCCTAGGCTCAAAAGAATCTTCAAAGACTCCAATCTTGTAGATGCGCCAGAAAAGCTCAACCAGAATTTCAACTATTTTTCCAATAAACCTGCATCTTTTATTTGACAATGAAAATTTATTTTAGAACGTGATTCTCCGAGAATTTCATTAATTTGCAAATTAATTACAATAACAGAACTTGACACTATATTGTAGTACATTTTTGCTACTAAGCCTTGGTTGTTCAAACCGGTTTTTTACTAAAATAATGGCCGTCTGTTTATCAGACGTAGAGCTAATTATACGACGGCAAATTCGGCATTTGAGATTCGATGACGTCAAATATGACATCAAATATGACGTCAAATATTACGTAGGGTACGGATGACGCAATATCTGTGAAACAAACCGTTAGTGTAGAAATAGAGCTAGTGGCATACTTATGAGGAATTATGTTACATATGGTATTATTTTAAGCAAATATGATCGTCCTTAGTATTTTGAAAAACCAGGAAAATAGTGGTATTATATATAATTATTATTATTATTATTATTATACTGGATAGAATGTTTCTTTTATTTAAATACGCAAATTATAACATTAAAAATTGCTTTAATAAAATTAGTTAAAAATTATACACATCTTAAGAACTATTACTTCTTACCAAAGTGAAAAAGCAAATAACATAACTTCCCATATATCAGGTGACATGACTATTCTGATTAAGGAAAACCAATTGTTTTTAAATGGTTAATGATATTAGTACAACAAAAGAGGTAGATATTTTAACTTGAGCACTGATAAAAGTTTACAATTCGAAATATATACTTAAAAGTACCCCTCATTTTTAATCAACTGTTTTTAAATTTGGCAATAACTTAAATTATATTCATTTTTAAAATTGATATATTATTTAGTTTAGAGTCCACTACTGTAAGTAAAGTAAAGCCACAGGCCACTTCTGGCTCTTCTTGCCTCGTGAACCTATTTTATTCCTCTTTTTAGGTTGTTGACTCTTCTATATCCACTGAAGCTTCATCACCCTCTTGCAAAATTTCATCCTTGCGTTCCTTACTATGAGTAATGGTATATTAAGACGTTACAAGTACTTAAAAAATAAAATACATGAAGTAACATACATTGGAAAAACTTCACAGTGAAAACCCTCGTTTTAACAATAGTGTTTTTGGGTGGATGTTATTCATTGCAACTGGTGTGCTTTAGAGGAATCAATGGCTAAACCATATGTCAAATGAGAGACTGGTCCTTCATAAAAAAAATGAATCTAAATAAATTTATATTTACTTAGGAGCATTACTACCTACTAGCTTTTGGTGGCTTTTCATATGTCTTTAATTTTGGAGAAAAGATATTCAAATCAGTTTGGGTTCCAAAATCTTGGAAGCATTTAAAATCTGTCTGAGTTCCAATATCTCTGAAGTATATATCTTCTGTTTGAGTTTGTTGGTCTTCAAAAGATAAGAATCCTTCATATCGTTTCTGGCACCCAACAGATCTAGTCTTAATCGTTGCTTGAACTGTGGATGTTCGCTTTATTGGAGCAGCAGTTTGTGCACCATTGCTTATTTAAAATTATTTTGATACATAAAAGTTTATAATATTAATGTTAGAGTAAAATCAAATACACTTACAGTTTTCTTAGAAGGAGTAACACAAAAGCATCCACTGACATTCCTCTCTGGTTTCTTTCCCGTTGGAAAGAGAAAAATGATTCGTCTCCTAATTTTAGTCTATGTTTTCCTCCTAAAATTAAAAAAATCTATATCACAATGCGAACTTTTGAAATTTATTAAGTAATGACCTTACCGGAGCTATTTTCCATATTTCCAACTTGCAAAATGATATTATAAGAATTCAAAACCCTAGAACTGTAATAGAAAATATACAAGCAGACTACCTTGAAAAGTCTTTTACTAAAACAGACTAGACACTATGCAATATATTTTAAACTAAAAAATCCCCAAAAATAAAAATGATCAATTTGATAATTTAATATTCCTGGCTATATAGCATAAGGGGTACCTGGTAATTCACGCCTTTAGCGACATCTAATGAAAAAGAACGCTACTACACAGGAGCCACCACTTGTTTTAATGTTGATTTCAACAATTTGGGGCTGCGGTCTTCTTAGAAACGAAGAATCCCAGTAAATTTTCAATGAAATAAAAAAAATCCACAATTTTGAGTAAAATTAAGTTATATATCGCAGAAACCAATAAAAATGCTTCGTTACATAGTACCGTCCACCTATGATTTTTGTTAAGTCGCGCACCCTACTTTATTATAAAATCTATCTTTGTCAGCTTTCGGAATTAGGGCACATCGACGCTTTACACCATAGCGAATTTCTCTATTAACCTTGGCTGTTCACTAATAACGATTGCCAAATTTTTTCTCTACGAACCTTGGCCACGGCCCACGTATAACACGCTTAGAATGGTTTTGCCGCGTAAAATAATCTTGACTGTTCAAAATTAATTTATTAGGTAAGTTTCATGTTAAAATATTCAATATATCTGTTCCTCGGAACCCTAAGATTCAAGACTGAATTTGGTTTCTTACTTTCATTTACCGAACCGCCGTCGTTTATTTCGACGAAATAATTGGTTAGACATTGTTGATTAAAGTAGGACTCACGACGAAGGGTAACAAATTGTTGGACATACATACTCCATTTTAAACAGCTTTGGATGATGTAAATTTAAATTATTTTCCGCAACATTTTCCGTTTAAAAATATTAGATTTTAATAATGACCTAATAATGTTATCCAATTAGTTATTCACGCATAGTTTAGTAGAATATAATCTCTAATTTTATGGTTTTAAAAACGATACAATTTTTCAATCAAACAACTCGTTATTTTTACTTAAGTAACATCGAATAAAATATTTGACAATTGTATCCGCCTATCAGGATGGTTCGATAATTGACGAAATATATTTCGCTAACCGCTTGAAAAAACGGTTCGCCTTTTTAGTTCCAAATCAAAATTTATTTCGAGTGGAACTTTTGGATTCTATACAGTGTTAATACTACCCATCGATACCGTTCTGTTTTTAAATAGCTTATATGGCTTCCCTCTACCCTTCAAACCAAGTTCGGCTAGTTAATACTATTTATTAGCGATTTGGTGCAACATTAACTGGATCCCATCCCAAAATTTCGGCCTAGTATTACCCATAGTGCGTAAATGCCTTCGCGAAAGTAGCCGCAAGGGCAATTAATTTAATTATGTTTTTAACATGGTTTTTTGTCCAAGTAGATTTCCTATAGGTATCTTGCTCAAAAAGTATCACCTGTTTTTATCTTGAAAGGTAAATTTATTTTTCCGATTCCAACTGAACCGCTTCCACGATATTTCTAGAATATCTACGGCGAGAAATGATTAAATCGATTGGAATTATCGTACTTTCGCGATTTATTATTTGTAATATGTAACAACAACAACGAGTACCAAGGGAAGAGTGTGAGGTTTATTATTAAATCTAATACATTACAGATAGTACTATATGATAAAGCGCCGTCGAACGTTACATCCTTTTTTTGTTTATTTTCTTTGAACTAGATTTGTTCATAGGCCTTTTAATTTTTCTGGCTATTTTCAGCGGCAAAACATTGCATTCAGCTAGTGTATCTAATTTTAGGTTGACTCGCGCATTATCCAGTTTCTATAGTACATGCCAATCGTCCTTAGCTACCGCTGATACTTCGTTAATTTTTATCTCTGAGATATAGAACTCTTTATTGTTCTATTCGGCAGTTTCGTTAGTATCAATAGACTAAAGAATATAGCGCTAGAAACTTCCGGCAAAGCAATTCAGAGTAACCGGAAACGGTTAAAGCAACCCGGTCTATCTTTAAAAACGAGAGGCGCAAAAGTTCCACTCGACGGAGCTACACCTTCCATTCCTGGGGCTTTATATTCTTTGATTCTATTTTTCCTGTCCTGTGGTGTATTGCCTCCCACCGCCCCTTTTGTCCTATTAGGTTTGGTTATCTGATCTACAGCCTTTTTGCAGCGTTATTTATTATTAAATCCAATACATTACAGATAGTACAGGGCGCGCTATATGACAAAGCTCCGTCTAACGTGGCTAGATAAATAATCTTGATCAAGATGTTAATAATAATCAGCTAGGCTAATACCCAAGGCACCACCTTAGGCCTAAGTCATCAAGCGACTTTTGAAGGTGGCCGGGTTACAATGCGTAGGAGGGTGGTGGCAAGCCCTGCATGCCACGAGATCGAGCCTACAGCTCCCTACACTAACTATTACCGTTATCCTTGACAAGTTTTTATGGAAGGGGAAACCGAAGAACTCGGGGGAAAACCCCTTAAACCAGTGGGGAGAGAACTTGCAAACTCAACGCAGAAGGAGTTGTTCCGAGTTCTCACCCAGTGCCACAAGCTGGGATCGAACCCGGCTCCTCTTGCTGCGAGGCGAAAGTGCTAACCACTCCGCCACCCCACAAGTCATAACAAGAAATGATCAAATAGTTTTGTCAAATAATCTTGAACAAGGTGGCATCTAGTCATATCCAGAAAGGTTCATTTACCGGAAGTTAAGTTGTAACTCTTACACTTAATCTTAATAATTCAGTTTCTACTTAACTTCGCAAAAAGGTTAACGTGTGAATCAGTTAAATATTTTTGAAACTCAAAAATGAAGCGCTATTCCTATTGAAACTCCCTTATTGTTCGCTTCTTCTATGAAATATTCAACTTGAAGATTAAGCGGTATATTCGAATGGTTTCGAACACTGCCCCTGTTGTTGACTAAACCCAGCTCGCATTTATTCCATTCCGCAATGGCTCTTTGTCCAGCGCCGTGGATGGCATAGTGAACATCCGAAGAACGGCGGATTCTAGCGACGGAAAACGTCTCGGCAGTCCTGAACCCAACGAACAGATTCACGTTAATTAAACCAACTCGAGGAATTCGGCTCGAAGGAACCAGAAAAGGCAGCTAGTACTGGCATCTAAACCGACGCCCGAAAAGACAGAGAAACTTGAGCCGAGAAGGCGCCGTGCAGAGAAGAAAGTGAATCTGTTGAGAATTAACCGTACACTGCCGAAATATTTAATTTGCATTTATAAAATCAATTTTATAAAAAAAAACGTTTTAGTGTGAAGATGAGGACTGGCAGTTACCGCTTGTAAGAAAGCTCGGACAATTGACTGCTTTAAAAATTATTTTGCGCGTGCAAATACCTCTACGTGTTATGGTCAAAAAAGCACGCAAATAAGGCTGTGTGCCCAAGACATGTACCTGTAGTGTCACGCGCTAAAACGTCATTTCAAAATCCGTCAATTGATAAACGCCATTGGGTTCTACTAGGATAAACTTCACTGGTCGGTATTAAACTTGCAATATACTGTACATGTAGATTCTAAATGATCAACGTCCGTTTTCCCCGCTTATCAGATGCTTTGTATTCACTGAATATGATCAAATAGAAAAAGTTAATTTATCACAATACGAATACAAGCTTTTCTCTGTTCGAAATTAGAGTATGCCTTAAATCGTTGCCAGTTGTCACTTTACATTTTTAGTTAGCCTTTTAACTGTGTTTGTTCACTAAAGTTGGCGTTCTATTAATTTTAGACAACTCTCTAGAAATTGAACTACTTCTTTTGGGTTCTATTTTATTTACCAAGGAACCGGTTTTTTAACATTTTGATAGACCCAGTTTTCAGGAACAATTAGTGCAGTTATCGTCCAAATAAACACAACCAGTTTCATTGTCTGACCAAATAACTCGTATTCGTATCAAGAGAACGCGCAATTATGTCCAAGGAACCCGTTTAAATGTCCAGAGAATCCATTCAGCTAGTTCTATTGGCTGGTATTAAAGGAATGAGAACCCGTTCAACTTGTAATATTGACCAGTATTAAAGGACAGAATCCGTTCAACTGGCAATATTGGCCGGTATTAAAGGAATGAGAACCCGTTCAACTGATATTGGCCGGTATTAAAGGAATGAAAACCCGTTCAACTGATATTGGCCGGTATTAAAGGAATGAGAACCCGTTCAACTGATATTGGCCGGTATTAAAGGAATGAAAACCCGTTCAACTGATATTGGTCGGTATTAAAGGAATGAGAACCCGTTCAACTGATATTGGCCTGTATTAAAGGAATGAGAACCCGTTCAACTGATATTGGCCGGTATTAAAGGAATGAGAACCCGTTCAACTGATATTGGCCGGTATTAAAGGAATGAAAACCCGTTCAACTGATATTGGCCGGTATTAAAGGAATGAGAACCCGTTCAACTGATATTGGCCGGTATTAAAGGAATGAAAACCCGTTCAACTGATATTGGCCGGTATTAAAGGAATGAGAACCCGTTCAACTGATATTGGCCTGTATTAAAGGAATGAGAACCCGTTCAACTGATATTGGCCGGTATTAAAGGAATGATAACCCGCTCAACTGATATTGGCCGGTATTAAAGGAATGAGAACCCGTTCAACTGATATTGGCCTGTATTAAAGGAATGAGAACCCGTTCAACTGATATTGGCCTGTATTAAAGGAATGATAACCCGTTCAACTGATATTGGCCGGTATTAAAGGAATGAGAACCCGTTCAACTGATATTGGCCGGTATCAAAGGAATGAGAACCCGTTCAACCGATTGTAAAAAATTTACAAAAATTGGTCTCACACCTTTCTAAATTATCCTGGTCCGACTTATATAAACATGAAAATGTTAATACAGCCTACGACTGTTTTCAAAAAATTATTACGATTTCCTATAACAAGTCATTTGAATTAAGAAATATCTCTCCGGTGTCCGAAACCTGGCTCACTCCCGAACTAAAAAAGTTAATTAAGTATAAAAACAAATTATTAAAAATCTCCAAAAAAAATCCCTCGGTTGAAAATATTCAGACTTTCCGGTCTTATAGGAACTATTGTAACAACATGTTAAGAAATGCCCGTAACGCGTATTATATGAACTTACTTCGCAATACCAGTAACCCTAAAGCGAAATGGAGAACCGTCAACAATCTTCTTGGTCGCAACTCATCCAAAATCAAAGACATTCCAATAGACTCGAGTAAACTAAACGAATATTTCACCTCGGACGCAAGTATTATTCAACCAAGCGAAGATCTATCCTCTATCGAGAGTGTCCCTAACTCGATGGCTCTTTTCCCTGTAGATGAGACTGAACTTCAATCCATTATTCAAGAACTCCCCTCGTCTGCCCCTGGATATGATGACATTCATCCGAAAGCGATTAAATACGCCGCAAAATACTTACTTTTACCTCTGATGTTTTTAATTAACGTTTCTTTCACAACCGGTGTATATCCCGAAAAATTAAAAACTACAATAATTATCCCCATTTACAAAAAAGAAGACCCTAGTGATCCCAAGAACTACCGACCGATTTCCCTGATATCTTTCATTGCAAAAATTTTCGATAAAACGTTCCAGAAAAGACTTTTAAATTTCTCAGATAAATTTAACTTACTTTCAAATGCCCAGTTCGGATTTAGAAAATCCAAAAATACTATGAACCCGCTAACTACTGTTTATAATAAAATCCTGACGGCACTCGATAAAAGCGAGATTGCTATCGGGGTGTTTCTCGACTTACGAAAAGCTTTCGATACCGTCTCGCACAAAAGACTAATCAAAAAACTCTATCGATTGGGTATTAGAGGCGCTGCCAGTAGTTGGCTATTAAGTTATTTATCAAATAGACCCTGTATGACTAGGGCTAATAATAAAGTCTCCCCCAAGAGCATACTCATGGCGGGCGTTCCGCAAGGTTCCATTATCTCCCCCCTGCTTTTTAACTTATACCTTAATGATTTCATATATAGTATCCCTAGTGGCCTACTATACCTTTTTGCGGATGAAGCGTTTCTTATAGCCGCCAATCGAAACTACGATTTACTAACCAACGAAATTAACGCGCACGTATCCAAACTCTATGACTGGCTAACTAAAAACGGGCTTACCTTAAACATTAGCAAAACAGAATTTATGATATTTGCGAACCGTGGAAAAAAAGTAGACTCCTCGAAACACCATATTAAAATCAACAATCTAGTCCTAAACCGTACCGACTCCTACAAATATCTCGGTGTATGGTTCGATAGCCACCTTAATTTCAACGAACAGGTCGACCGAGTCTGTAAATCCCTAACTAGAGTTTGTGGAATGTTATTCTATAATCGCACTGCCATCCCCCGCCACATTCTCATCGAAATTTATCACGCACTGTTTAATACTGTACTGTCCTATGGAATCGGCCTCTGGGGAAATACTACTAAACAAAATATAGATCGAATTCTTTGTCTCCAAAAGAGAGTAATACGTTCCATTTATAACTTAAATTTTCGGGAGCATACTCACGATTATTTTATGAAGAGCAAAATATTAAAAGTTGACCAATTAGTTAATTTCCAAAGCTTAATCTTAATCTTCAAAGAAATTAATACTAGTAATCTCCCAGATAAGAATTTCGTGATTAATACTGGCACGTCTAAAACGCGAACTCATAATTATTTAATTGTACCTTGTTGTAAAACGTCCAAAAAAATTACATCTATTTTCTACAATGGTGTTAAACTATTTAATTCACTCTGCCAGGATACCCAACACGCAGAAACTATACAAATATTTAAATCGCGCCTCAGAAATTTTATTCTTAATCTAATTTAAACTGTTAAAAGCTAATTCTATTCTCTTTTTTTTGTATTTTTTGGTATAATTTATTTTTACTGTGTCTTTTTACTGTTCTTTTTTTTTCTTTTGTTGTTGTAATGATTTGAAGTTGTTGTGTAAACCTAATATCTACGTGGGGGCACAAGTCGCAAGCTGACTTAGCCCCTATAATACCGCCTCATTGTATATATTGAAAAATAAACATTGTATTGTATTGTATTGTAAAAATATAAACCAATATTGTAAAAAAAAAAAAAAAAATTGGCCGGTATTAAAGGAATGATAACCCGTTCAACTGATATTGGCCGGTATTAAAGGAATGAGAACCCGTTCAACTGATATTGGCCGGTATCAAAGGAATGAGAACCCGTTCAACTGATATTGGCCGGTATTAAACGAATGATAACCCGTTCAACTGATAATATTTGCCGGTATTAAAGGAATGAGAACCCGTTCAACTGATATTGGCCGGAATTAAAGGAATGAGAACCCGTTCAACTGATATTGGCCGGTATTAATTGAATGCGAACCCGTTCAACTGATATTGGCCGGTATTAATTGAATGAGAACCCGTTCAACTGATATTGGCCGGAATTAAAGGAATGAGAACCCGTTCAACTGGTATTGGCCGGTATTAATTGAATGCGAACCCGTTCAACTGATATTGGCCGGTATTAATTGAATGAGAACCCGTTCAACTGATATTGGCCTGTATTAAAGGAATGAGAACCCGTTCAACTGATATTGGCCGGTATTAATTGAATGTGAACCCGTTCAACTGATATTGGTCGGTATTAATTGAATGAGAACCCGTTCAACTGATATTGGCCGGAATTAAAGGAATGAGAACCCGTTCAACTGATATTGGCCGGTATTAATTGAATGCGAACCCGTTCAACTGATATTGGCCGGTATTAATTGAATGAGAACCCGTTCAACTGATATTGGCCTGTATTAAAGGAATGAGAACCCGTTCAACTGATATTGGCCGGTATCAAAGGAATGAGAACCCGTTCAACTGATATTGGCCGGTATTAAAGGAATGATAACCCGTTCAACCGATATTGGCCGGTATTAATTGAATGAGAACCCGTTAAACTGATATTGGCCTGTATTAAAGGAATGAGAACCCGTTCAACTGATATTGGCCGGAATTAAAGGAATGAGAACCCGTTCAACTGATATTGGCCTGTATTAAAGGAATGAGAACCCGTTCAACTGATATTGGCTGGTATTAATTGAATGAGAACCCGTTCAACTGATATTGGCCGGTATCAAAGGAATGAGAACCCGTTCAACCGATATTGGCCGGTATTAAAGGGATGATAACCCGTTCAACTGATATTGGCCTGTATTAAAGGAATGAGAACCCGTTCAACTGATATTGGCCTGTATTAAAGGAATGAGAACCCGTTCAACTGATATTGGCCGGAATTAAAGGAATGAGAACCCGTTCAACTGATATTGGCCGGTATTAATTGAATGCGAACCCGTTCAACTGATATTGGCCGGTATTAATTGAATGAGAACCCGTTCAACTGATATTGGCCTGTATTAAAGGAATGAGAACCCGTTCAACTGATATTGGCCGGTATTAAAGGAATGAGAACCCGTTCAACTGATATTGGCCTGTATTAAAGGAATGAGAACCCGTTCAACTGATATTAGCCTGTATTAAAGGAATGATAACCCGTTCAACTGATATTGGCCTGTATTAAAGGAATGAGAACCCGTTCAACTGATATTGGCCGGTATTAAACGAATGATAACCCGTTCAACTGATAATATTTGCCGGTATTAAAGGAATGAGAACCCGTTCAACTGATATTGGCCGGAATTAAAGGAATGAGAACCCGTTCAACTGATATTGGCCGGTATTGAATGCGAACCCGTTCAACTGATATTGGCCGGTATTAATTGAATGAGAACCCGTTCAACTGATATTGGCCGGTATTAAAGGAATGAGAACCCGTTCAACTGATATTGGCCTGTATTAAAGGAATGATAACCCGTTCAACTGATATTGGCCTGTATTAAAGGAATGAGAACCCGTTCAACTGATATTGGCCTGTATTAAAGGAATGATAACCCGTTCAACTGATATTGGCCTGTATTAAAGGAATGAGAACCCGTTCAACTGATATTGGCCGGTATCAAAGGAATGAGAACCCGTTCAACCGATATTGGCCGGTATTAAAGGAATGATAACCCGTTCAACTGATATTGGCCGGTATTAAAGGAATGAGAACCCGTTCAACTGATATTGGCCGGTATCAAAGGAATGAGAACCCGTTCAACCGATATTGGCCGGTATTAAAGGAATGATAACCCGTTCAACTGATATTGGCCTGTATTAAAGGAATGAGAACCCGTTCAACTGATATTGGCCGGTATTAAAAGAATGAGAACCCGTTCAACTGATATTGGCCGGTATTAATTGAATGCGAACCCGTTCAACTGATATTGGCCGGTATTAATTGAATGAGAACCCGTTCAACTGATATTGGCCTGTATTAAAGGAATGAGAACCCGTTCAACTGATATTGGCCGGTATTAAAGGAATGAGAACCCGTTCAACTGATATTGGCCTGTATTAAAGGAATGAGAACCCGTTCAACTGATATTGGCTGGTATTAATTGAATGAGAACCCGTTCAACTGATATTGGCCTGTATTAAAGGAATGAGAACCCGTTCAACTGATATTGGCCGGTATTAAACGAATGATAACCCGTTCAACTGATAATATTTGCCGGTATTAAAGGAATGAGAACCCGTTCAACTGATATTGGCCGGAATTAAAGGAATGAGAACCCGTTCAACTGATATTGGCCGGTATTGAATGCGAACCCGTTCAACTGATATTGGCCGGTATTAATTGAATGAGAACCCGTTCAACTGATATTGGCCGGTATTAAAGGAATGAGAACCCGTTCAACTGATATTGGCCTGTATTAAAGGAATGATAACCCGTTCAACTGATATTGGCCTGTATTAAAGGAATGAGAACCCGTTCAACTGATATTGGCCTGTATTAAAGGAATGATAACCCGTTCAACTGATATTGGCCTGTATTAAAGGAATGAGAACCCGTTCAACTGATATTGGCCGGTATCAAAGGAATGAGAACCCGTTCAACCGATATTGGCCGGTATTAAAGGAATGATAACCCGTTCAACTGATATTGGCCGGTATTAAAGGAATGAGAACCCGTTCAACTGATATTGGCCGGTATCAAAGGAATGAGAACCCGTTCAACCGATATTGGCCGGTATTAAAGGAATGATAACCCGTTCAACTGATATTGGCCTGTATTAAAGGAATGAGAACCCGTTCAACTGATATTGGCCGGTATTAAAAGAATGAGAACCCGTTCAACCGATATTGGCCGGTATTAAAGGAATGATAACCCGTTCAACCGATATTGGCCTGTATTAATTGAATGAGAACCCGTTAAACTGATATTGGCCTGTATTAAAGGAATGAGAACCCGTTCAACTGATATTGGCCGGAATTAAAGGAATGAGAACCCGTTCAACTGATATTGGCCTGTATTAAAGGAATGAGAACCCGTTCAACTGATATTGGCTGGTATTAATTGAATGAGAACCCGTTCAACTGATATTGGCCGGTATCAAAGGAATGAGAACCCGTTCAACCGATATTGGCCGGTATTAAAGGGATGATAACCCGTTCAACTGATATTGGCCTGTATTAAAGGAATGAGAACCCGTTCAACTGATATTGGCCTGTATTAAAGGAATGAGAACCCGTTCAACTGATATTGGCCTGTATTAAAGGAATGATAACCCGTTCAACCGATATTGGCCGGTATTAAAGGAATGATAACCCGTTCAACTGATATTGGCCGGTATTAAAGGAATGAGAACCCGTTCAACTGATATTGGCCTGTATTAAAGGAATGATAACCCGTTCAACTGATATTGGCCGGTATTAATTGAATGAGAACCCGTTCAACTGATATTGGCCGGTATTAAAGGAATGAGAACCCGTTCAACTGATATTGGCCGGTATTAATTGAATGAGAACCCGTTCAACTGATATTGGCCGGTATTAAAGGAATGAGAACCCGTTCAACTGATATTGGCCGGTATTAAAGGAATAAGAACCCGTTCAACTGATATTGGCCGGTATAAAAGGAATGAGAACCCGTTCAACCGATATTGGCCGGTATTAAAGGAATGAGAACCCGTTCAACTGATATTGGCCGGTATTAAAGGAATAAGAACCCGTTCAACTGATATTGGCCGGTATTAAAGGAATGAGAACCCGTTCAACTGATATTGGCCGGTATTAATTGAATGAGAACCCGTTCAACTGATATTGGCTTGTATTAAAGGAATGAGAACCCGTTCAACTGATATTGGCCGGTATTAATTGAATGCGAACCCATTCAACTGATATTGGCCGGTATTAAAGGAATGAGAACCCGTTCAACTGATATTGGCCGGTATTAATTGAATGAGAACCCGTTCAACTGATATTGGCCTGTATTAAAGGAATGAGAACCCGTTCAACTGATATTGGCCGGTATTAAAGGAATGAGAACCCGTTCAACTGATATTGGCCGGTATTAAAGGAATGAGAACCCGTTCAACTGATATTGGCCGGTATTAAAGGAATGAGAACCCGTTCAACTGATATTGGCCGGTATTAAAGGAATAAGAACCCGTTCAACTGATATTGGCCGGTATAAAAGGAATGAGAACCCGTTCAACCGATATTGGCCGGTATTAAAGGAATGAGAACCCGTTCAACTGATATTGGCCGGTATTAAAGGAATAAGAACCCGTTCAACTGATATTGGCCGGTATTAAAGGAATGAGAACCCGTTCAACTGATATTGGCCGGTATTAATTGAATGAGAACCCGTTCAACTGATATTGGCTTGTATTAAAGGAATGAGAACCCGTTCAACTGATATTGGCCGGTATTAATTGAATGCGAACCCATTCAACTGATATTGGCCGGTATTAAAGGAATGAGAACCCGTTCAACCGATATTGGCCGGTATTAAAGGAATGATAACCCGTTCAACTGATATTGGCCGGTATTAAAGGAATGAGAACCCGTTCAACTGATATTGGCCTGTATTAAAGGAATGATAACCCGTTCAACTGATATTGGCCGGTATTAATTGAATGAGAACCCGTTCAACTGATATTGGCCGGTATTAAAGGAATGAGAACCCGTTCAACTGATATTGGCCGGTATTAATTGAATGAGAACCCGTTCAACTGATATTGGCCGGTATTAAAGGAATGAGAACCCGTTCAACTGATATTGGCCGGTATTAAAGGAATAAGAACCCGTTCAACTGATATTGGCCGGTATAAAAGGAATGAGAACCCGTTCAACCGATATTGGCCGGTATTAAAGGAATGAGAACCCGTTCAACTGATATTGGCCGGTATTAAAGGAATAAGAACCCGTTCAACTGATATTGGCCGGTATTAAAGGAATGAGAACCCGTTCAACTGATATTGGCCTGTATTAAAGGAATGAGAACCCGTTCAACTGATATTGGCCTGTATTAAAGGAATGATAACCCGTTCAACCGATATTGGCCGGTATTAAAGGAATGATAACCCGTTCAACTGATATTGGCCGGTATTAAAGGAATGAGAACCCGTTCAACTGATATTGGCCTGTATTAAAGGAATGATAACCCGTTCAACTGATATTGGCCGGTATTAATTGAATGAGAACCCGTTCAACTGATATTGGCCGGTATTAAAGGAATGAGAACCCGTTCAACTGATATTGGCCGGTATTAATTGAATGAGAACCCGTTCAACTGATATTGGCCGGTATTAAAGGAATGAGAACCCGTTCAACTGATATTGGCCGGTATTAAAGGAATAAGAACCCGTTCAACTGATATTGGCCGGTATAAAAGGAATGAGAACCCGTTCAACCGATATTGGCCGGTATTAAAGGAATGAGAACCCGTTCAACTGATATTGGCCGGTATTAAAGGAATAAGAACCCGTTCAACTGATATTGGCCGGTATTAAAGGAATGAGAACCCGTTCAACTGATATTGGCCGGTATTAATTGAATGAGAACCCGTTCAACTGATATTGGCTTGTATTAAAGGAATGAGAACCCGTTCAACTGATATTGGCCGGTATTAATTGAATGCGAACCCATTCAACTGATATTGGCCGGTATTAAAGGAATGAGAACCCGTTCAACTGATATTGGCCGGTATTAATTGAATGAGAACCCGTTCAACTGATATTGGCCTGTATTAAAGGAATGAGAACCCGTTCAACTGATATTGGCCGGTATTAAAGGAATGAGAACCCGTTCAACTGATATTGGCCGGTATTAAACGAATGATAACCCGTTCAACTGATAATATTTGCTGGTATTAAAGGAATGAGAACCCGTTCAACTGCTAATATTGGCCGGTATTAAAGGACAGAGAACCCGTTCAATTGGTAATATTCGTCAGTATTAATGGACAGATAATTCGTAATATAGACTAGAGTGCCCGTGTTATTGGCGAAATACCCCTTATTATTTATCAGATATCCCGTATCAACGGTATATTTGACTAGATAGCTCGTATCTTTGCTCAGATATCTCTTATCTTAGTGTGCTCAAATGCTTTCTAAGAACAGTGGCCTTTGGTGATGAAAAGTCGAAAAGGAACCTGAGTGCCGGATTATGTTTTCGAGTGGCTGGCAGCTCTGCACTTCTCCCATATTACCAGTGACAAATTACGTTTCTTTTAGGCATCAAGTACTATTTTCTGAGTTATTTGTAAAATTTTTACGTAATTTTCGAGGCGACTTGGTACTCTTATTGTGTAATCCGCCACTCCATGCTATCTCCTTAAAGTGTCAAAAAAACAGACCATGATAGAGATAATGTCAATTCAGGCATTCAGTGGGTTTTCTTGCCTTTTTTTAAGGGTGGCGAAGTGGTTAGCACTTTCGCCTCGCAGCAAGAGGAGCCGGGTTCGATCCCAGCTTGTGGGTGGCACTGGGTGAAATACTCGGAACAACTCCATCGGCGTTGAGTTTGCAAATTCTCTCCCTGTCGACTGTAAAGAGGTTTTCATCCGAGTCCTTCGGTTTGATCTTTCCTTAAAATTAGCAGGGGTTTTAAAGGGACCTACTAATTTTCGCAAGCAAACTCTTTTTGCAAACTGCGCAAGTTTTGATATTTTCAGAAATAGCTAATAGTTTGCAAATCAAATACTAATTTGCGCAAGATTTTTGCTAAATTTTATCAGATCTGATAACTTCAATTCTATTTACCTCAGATATCATAGTTTTCAACAATTTACTATTTTGCGCAAGGTTTTTGCAAACTTTTCATCGATATTGGTGTTTTAAATTTTAATTACCTCAGATATCATAGTTTGCAAAAATATACTATGTTGCGCAAGATTTTTGCAAACTTTCCCTATTATTGGTGTTTCAATTATATAAAATATCAATATCGATGAGAAGATTGCAAAAACCTTGCAAACTATGATATCTGGGGTATATATAATTGAAAATACCAATAATAGGGAAAGTTAGCAAAAACCTTGCGCAAAATAGTATATTTTTGCATAATATGATATCTGAGGTATATATAATTGAAAATACCAATAAATGACTTAAAAGTCAATGGCGCGAAACGGAAATATTCGATACGACAACTGAGTTTAAAAGTTAAATGCCAATGTAATTTTTATTGAACCTTGGGTACCAAAACGTTTTCAAATTTAACCCATCTTTTTTCGCAGGATATCAGCGGAGGTGAGGTACATAATACTATCATTGCGTTTTCTGCGAGGGCAATTCAGCCAGATCCTGAGAAATAAACTGCAAATTTGTAGTTTAACTGAAGAACACTAATCAAGATCTACTTTTACGGTAACCAGTTACTATAGTCAGTTGCAGGCTAAGAAAGACAAAATATATAGTACATTCGGCGCAAGGATACCTCAGACCAGTTCCGGCCAGTCGACCGCGCGTAATTTAAATTTGACCACTTAACGGTCAATTTCAAATTTCGTGAGTTTCATCATTTTTTCGCGCCATCTAGGAACCGAAATTGGAATCTATTTTTTAATTTCATGTTGTCATGAGTTTAATTACTGAATGCAGCTAAAGAAAATTCGATAATTGAAGCTCCAAATATTTTAAATAGCCCAAGAGGTTACTATAAAAAGCATGATAAAGGTTTATTGTTCACAAGTAAAGAGAAAAATATAATTTTAAACGTCTATAGCTCATTAAGACAACGTTACCCCCAAGAAAGCGTGGTAACTATTTTAAAAGAAACTGCCGATTTAACTGGTAAGACGTAGAAATAAATTTACAAAATTAAATAATTATACATACTATTTTAAATTTAAGAATGATAGGAATGCCTTATCTTTGCTTGCCACCACAATTATGAAATTAAAAAATAAAGATTCCAATTTCGTCCTCTAGATGGCGCCAAAAGACTACAAAAAGAGCAAAATTCGAATTTGACCGTAAAATGGCCAAATTCAAATTTCGCGCCGTGGAATGACCGGAAACGGTCTGAGGCATCCTTGCGCCGATTGTACTATATATTTTGTCTTTCTTAGCCTGCAACTCACTATAGATACCTTTTTAAAATTAACTCAACTCGTTATACACACGCTCTTAATGTGTTCTTATAAAGTATTTTAGACCATTTCAAAGAAGGCAGTGTGGTGGTACGACTAGTAACTGCACTTTGCAGGTGAGTCTTAAACAGTCAGTAATTCAATAAAAACTCGACCAAGATTATTTATTAGAATTAAATTTTTGTTGTTAACGAAATGAGAACATTGCAAACCCAATTCCGTATGTTTGATATTATGTTTACCATTTCATAGTGTGAAGAAGAGAACAGTTAGAATCAAATGGAGAGAACGGACGAGCCCGGAGTGAGAGGTGTCAGTTCGAACGCAGCCCCAAAACCACGTGCGAAGAAAAGAAAGGCATGTCATTACATTTAGTACGCCCCAAATAGTGTATTTCGTCGCCGTTAAAACAAAACCACGTAACTTGAGAAACGTGGTTTTGTAAAAATTGACATATATAGATTCTACACCCCAATTTACGTATATAACATTAAAAACATTAATAGGTTGCAATTGAATTTCTTTTTTTAAATCGAGAAAACATTTAAACGTATCTTTGATATTCGCAACGCATTTCGCGCAAAAGCACGTATCTTGCTTATTTTCAACTCCATGACGCGAAATCACGTATCTCTAAAAATTCCCCTTGAGCAAAATATTTTTAAATTAAAATCCTCATAAATTCAATATTGAAACGAAATTATTTAACTATAAAATTAACTCGCGTGTAAAAACCTAACACGCGATTTCACAAGTCCCTGCAAAATTAAAAATCAATTTTTCTCAAAAAGGTCACCGAAAAGATACGTGGTTTTGTTTTAACGGCGACGATTTGCGAAATATATTATTTAACTCGTAAGAACGAAGCATCCGTCAGCGTATATAATAGTGCTACCCGGGCCTTCGCCGGCTTCCGCCAATTTTTCGGAAGGAAATTTAGTGCGGGGCGTAAAACCTCATTTTTTTTCTAAAATTATAACTGAGGAAAAAGATGATTAAAATTTTAGTACATTAGAGATAATTTTTATGAAATAAGCTTTAATTTTTGGAATATGGAACGTATTAACTCACTTGGGATTCATATCACCATTTTCCCCCGAAAAAGTCATGATAAAATTACAAACAATATCATATTGGCATATTTTTTAAAACCTTTTGAATTTTCGGTTCTTTACTTTCTTTTAGCGTTACAATTTCTGCTATCCTTTAGATTTAGTATTATCATAAGTGGATCATTCTCTCTAAGTATACAAATTCCGGGTCTCGGTCGGGTATCTTAGTCTGGGTTTCCTGACGTCAGAGCTTGTATAAAGAGCAAACTACTATATTTTTCGGTGGAGGCGCCACCGAGTGGCCGAGGCGGCAACTAAAGGGGCGGAGCGGAGAACACCAATTTAGACGGTCTCTGGGCAGAGCTATATTCTTTTTTTTTATACGGAAATTCGGAATACTAAACTGTTCGTCTGCTAGCGATGTAGGGTAGACTGAAAGACCGAAGTTTTGAAATTTATTAAATAGTGCCATAATGGATAAAATACCGGAGTTAATTAACGTATTAAATGAAAAGGCAAGGCTAGAAGTGCGTATTGTAAAGAACGCTTCGAGAAATTGTATAAATTTAAGGTTATTATCTTCAAGTAGTACATACCAGTTCTAAGCCTCGGCGGCTCTGCATACTTTACAGCGAGAGTTTGAGTTACTTTCTTTAATGTTTTAACTTTTAAATTGACTCGCAATGATTTATCATAACACTTCCCACTTTTTATAATAGCTTTTTCGGCGGAAATATTACATTGAGTTTGTTTTCCCCGTGATTTATCTATAATTTTATTGACTTTCAACTGATAGGCGCCTATTAAACTAACATATTCCTCTGCTTAAGCTTTCCGACTTTCTATTGGGCTTTGTTTAGTCACATGACACAAATCACCCAATAGAAAAATTACAACCGCAAAGGCATGGTACGGGTTTTGGGAGGAGGGGGAATTTTAGGAGCCAACCCCCAAAATTTATCTCTCGGGCCCTCAAGACACGTACCATAAGAGATGTAAGAAACGTTAGATTCGGCAGTATAATTTCAGAGTGAAGTTGAGGTGATACCTAGTATAGGGCGGTTGTAAAGGGCTGCCAGACCGACCCGACAAAGACTCTAGTCATAGGTAGCATAGCGTTTTGTCTACTTAAGAGAGAATGATCCACTTATGGTATTATAAGTTCCGCTTTCTTTTAGAATTGTTTTTATAACTTCCGTTTTCTCATCCGTTATAAATTAAAGCTTATTTTGAAATTCTTGATTTAAATTTTCCAGCTCAATTCATCACCTCTTCAAAGAGCAGGTTGTGATATCATTAACATAAAAAATGATGGCTCGACGAATCTTAACAACTCGGTAAATATTTATAGCGCGCTTAATATCTAAGCTAAATCGATTTACTTTTTACCATATGCAGGGTGACCAGACTTCCTATATTTCCTATAGTTTAATTCCTTCCTATAAATTCCTTTTTTTTTTCACCCATTTTCCTATAATTTCACTATCTTTTGAAAATAAGATAATTTTTTTAAGTACGTGTCATAGATAATCTAGTGAAAAAACTGCCACTTTCGAACCAAATCTTGAAATTTGCGGGCTTTGTAAATCCGCTGAGTGATCCAATAATGCAAGAAAGCAGTGTACAAAAAATTATCAATATTCTAGGTGATTAGAGTAAAAAAAATACAGATATGCAATAATTACCTTATTAATTTCCTATATTTTCCTACTAAGTTTTATATATTATCCTATAATTCGCTTATTTCTATTCCTTTATTTTCCTATAATTCGCCTCTAAAATTCCTATTTTTCCTATAAAATTTTCCAAGCCTTTCCCTGGTCACCCTGCATATGTCTACAATATTGTTCCATAAGGGTGACACTTTTTAAACTTCAGGTGCATAATGCTAACCGTTAGACACTTACGACACAAATTTTCTACTGGGATTTGTGGCAGTGTTGCGTCACTTTTGCGTCTCAGACGGCCTTTGACAGCGCCTAACTAAGGGGCGATTTTCTTTACGCAATAATATCACTCGGGATAAAATTACCGGTTAAGTGTTTCCCACAGAGCTGTTTATAGATCAGTTTTTAAACTTAAGTCTTCACCGATTATTAGCGTGTGCCATATGTAACATTTCCATAAACAATTTTAACCCGTAACATAATTATAATATTCAGATAGGCACCACCCAAATCATCCAGCGATTTTGAATGCCTTTAAATCAGGTGGCCGAGTTACAATACGTAGGAGGGTGGTGGCAAGCCCTTCATGCCACAAAGCTAATAATCAGCTAGGCTAATACCCAAGGCACCACCTTAGGCCTAAGTCATCATGCGACTTTTGAAGCCCTTAACACTTACTATTACCTTTAACCTCAACAAGTTTTTATGGAAGGGGAAACCGAACAACTCCGGTAAAAACCCATTTAACCAGTGGGAAGGGAATTTGCAAGGAGTTCTCCCGAGTTTTCAATCAGTGCCGCAACCTGGGATCGAACCAGGCTCCTCTAACACCCCACATTGAGCATGGTAGTGTTATATTAATTAGCACTTTTTTAATAACTACTACTAAAATCTAATTAATTAATTTATCAATATTTATTAGTCTTAAATCATTCAAATTTACAAATTTAGGTTTTAAATTATCAGTAGAATTCGGTGAATCATTTGTGGAAACCCTAGATCAGGCAGGCGCACCATCTGAATTTCTGCGAATTCTATAGAAAAAAACCCGAGGGGCTGATCACTATCCGTACTCGGTGTACAAGCACATAGCTTGAAAAAAACCCGTAATAGGTGTACAAGCACATAGCTTTGACTGTACTAAAGTTATTACGTAATCGATTACAGATTTAGCACTACCAAAGGCTGTACTCGCTGTAATCGGTGTACAAAATTTAAGGAAGTGGTTAGCCCCTCGAAAAAACCCGCAATATGTGTTACTTGAAATCTGCTATCTAGCAAATCCAAGCTATTTATGAGAACACGCGAATCACATATGATGGCATTATTGATTTTAGACATAATTATTATATCGATGCATTATTTCCAGATTGTTGGCGGCAGAAATCACACAATAAGTAACGTTAGTTCAGATCCATTTTTTGTTAGGATATTCCGAGAGTGGTTCTAGGCAACTCGGAACAAATGAACTTAGCATGTCGGTTAGTTGGCTTCCTCAATATTTCAAAGGTCCTTCGTACAAAACATATTGTGGTGCTATTTGTGAACTGAATATGGGAATAATTGTAATGGTTTTAAATGTTATTTATTAATGGTTCGTATATTTATCGGAAAATTAATTTTGAAATTTACAATGTTTAAAGCAAGTGTCGGCTCTAGTATAATTGCGATCTTTATCGACATTTGTCGCCACCGTGCAAATTTAAACAAGTTGATTAGGCACATTACCCAGCATAATTTACCTATATGGCGTGGCCAAAAAGCATGCTTTTAGCTCATTGAGTAATCGTAATCAGAAGGATTATTTGTAATCGACTTGAAGATAAACGATCAAACGTTTTTGAAAGTCGATACTAGGTGGAAGCACCTTCCCGGCGATCTGAGCAACCATAGCCATCTTTGATACATAGACCCAATCAAGAATAACGTAGGCAATGATAGAGCCGACACTTGCTTTAATATAAAGCAAGTATGATTAGTTAAATAAATTATCAATAATTATTATTTTAAACGAAATTTATACTATAATTTTATCTGAAGTATAAAATATGATGAAAATTATGTTAAAACATTAGATTGTTTTACAATAGAATTGGTATGAACATAGATGCCGACTGATCAATTTAGCTCCGAACCAAAGTTAAGTTTTGATCACGTATTTCGTATTAGTTTTTGTTCCCAGTTGCCTCGATACATTCTTTGTTGGATTTTAAATTTTTACTTAAGTTCTAATCTTTCTCAGACAACCAAAATCTACGAAGATCGAACAAAATTTAAATGTAAGTAGAGCATTTTTTCATATAATTTTCCACTTACATCGCTTTGCAATTTAAAATAAAAACGTGGCTAAAGTGTAAAAAATTTCTATTTCTACTATTTCGTTTCCCAATTATTTAAAACAAACTTTTTCTGCTATTTAGGTGGTTTAAAAAAATAGTTTGATAAATGAACGTATTCTTATCAATATACCACGTAATGTATTGGGTATATGAAACATTAATTTCAAATAATTGGGAAAATGAGATTATTTCAAATTATACTAAATTAAGAATGGCCATTTTGAAACGTTTGAGTATAAATTTATTAATTTTAAAAATGTATTTATGGAATACTTTCTATTTATCGTTCTGGCAAATAGCTCCGATAACTTGGTCCGAACTTAGCGAAAATAAACAAAAACAATTGATGTCAAAACCACTGATAGTTCTGCAAGGAGACAGTTACAATAAACTAAGCCTTGAAAGCCTTGTAGGAGAAGTCAATGTAGAAGAATTGGGAGATCTCGTCGATGACTTCACATTGGGAAAACTTGACAAAAACATTGGAATAAACCTAGGAGAGAAGTTACCAGGTTTAGGAGAGACCGAGGACTGTTTCATTCCACGGACTTTTTTGTCTCTTGAAGCCGAAGAAGACGTCGATATGGAAAAGCGGAAACCCAAAACTAGAAAAAGACAGGCTGGAAAAAGTCTCAATAACTTAATTAGCGAGATGGGACCAAGTGAAAATGTTATTATTTCCGACGACGCCGGAACGGGAAAATCAATAATTCTTAAAAAGATAGCGCAAGAGATGAAAAAGATGTTCCCTCGTCGTTGGGTCATCTTCGTCAATTTGAGAACTTACGCGAGTGTCTTCGAACAGCACCTCAACTTCAAATTTCAGCATACCTCTGAAGCAGTTGAATTTTTCGTCTCCAAAATATACACTTCGAAAAATCAAAAGAAAGATTTAGGACATTTCGAGAAACATCTTTTAAAATGGCTTTTAGAGAAAAGCGGAGGTGTTGTCCTGCTTTTTGACGGCTTTGACGAAATCAGCCCAAAGTACGAAAACGTCGTCAAAGGCTTGATTTTAGGTTTGCAGAGCAGTCGTGCAGACCATTTGATACTTACCACAAGATCCCATACTGAAAGAAACTTGAAAGACAAATTCGAAGCATTTTCCTATCGAATGCGACCGTTCAATGAGATCGACAAACTTAAATTTCTCGTTGAATATTGGCTGAGTAAATCGGATTGCAAAAACCGCTCATTGTTGAAATCTAAAGCCAAGGATCTTAGTCGACTATTCTCGTCTACAGTTAAAGATAAAGGGAAGCGTATAAATCGAAAAGTCTTTTATTCAGTTCGCGATAAAGAACGTCAATTTATGGGAATTCCCCTTCAATGCCGTCTACTGGCAGACGTTTACAAAAATAAACTTAATTCCTCAAAGAATGGGATAAAATTTCCCTATTCGAATTGTTCCAGCAATTCACTTCGGTGAAATTTCAAGAGGAAGAGGATAAATATAAGAACACCACGAGCACAAGTGGCACTGAGAATAGCGTCCTGATGAAAGTTCTTGTCCGCGAATACCATTGTGAATCGGGCTTCCGACTGTTGCTCAATGAATCCGTTGATATCAAGAGACTAAAGCTACATCGTCTCGAGAAACACGAGAAGGAGTCCCTGTTGAAGAAGGTTAAGAGAGTGGGCATCATCACATCCACCGGCGAGAATCCGGTCTTCCTGCATCGAACATTCGCCGAGTTTTTCGTCGCGAAATACTTCATCGAAACCATAGAAAACCTTGAAGAGGACGAATTTTGGGAAGTTGGGCAGATTCTGATGACCAATATTTTAGGATCCAATGACAGATCTTTGGAAGTCGTTCGAAACTTTTTCGAAAGTGGTTTGAAGAATCAAAATATCAAAGACGATCAGTTTCGTCTCATACAAAAATCAATTTTAAAGGCCTGGCGACTCGATTCGCGAACCATTTACAGTAGCTTCTCAAACTCCTTTGCATTAACAAAAGAATCCCTAAGCAACGAATCATCGAAAGAAATAAGACACGATACGTATCGGTTTCTTTTGAAGTGCCTGATAATCGACGTAAACAAACCAATTGACCTTTTTCCTCTGATAGTAGTGGCAGCACCAGTTGCGCTCAACAGCTTTTCAAATTCCGCTTTTAGCGAAATATATTTTAAGTTTCTTTCATCGTGTCCCAAACCCGTCCAAGATATTATTCTGACACAAATACTTTTCCGTTTTAATATTGTAGAACGAGACTTTCCTGGTTTGTCAGTCACGACCGAATCGTTGCGTTCAAAGAATGTTCTGTTTGAAAAATTTCTGAAGGCTGCTGCCACTGGGGACGTCGAACGGTTGGGTGAATTACTGCTAGAAGCTGGCGACGACGAAACCCGATTTTGGCTCCTAAATCCTTGGGGCGCTCGCTCAGGCTTCGCTCTCGCGGTAAAACATAATCAATACGCAGTGCTGCAATTTCTTATAGACAGAGGAGCGTCAGTAAACCAGGCAGTAGATTCCTCTAATGGAACCGCACTGGTTAGGGTCTTAAAAAATAAAGATTTGAAATGCTTGTTAATACTTCTCAGAAGCAGAGCTGACGTCAATCAGAAAGTAGCGGGGAAATCGCCACTAGAGTACGCCTCTGAATATGGCAAAATGGAATTCGTTAGTTGTCTCTTAGATTTTCAGTGTGAAAAAAGGAACTCAGTGGCTTTGCATCTGGCAATTAAAAAACGAAATATGGACATTTTGCGACATTTATTGAAGCGAGGATTGAATGTACATCAACGCGATAAAGAGAACCAAACGCCACTTCACATCGCCGTTCGACTATACCAAACGCGGCAAGATCGGTTATCAGGAAATGACATGGTCAAAATACTTTTGGATCACGGAGCTGTCATTGAAGATAAGGATGAATATGGCAGAACCGCTTTGCACATTGCGACGCTTTTCGCGGCACCCGAGGACGTCCAAACACTTTTGGCCCGTGGCGCCGATATTCGAGCTGAAGATGAGAGCAGAAAAACGGCTTTACACTTTGCAGCCAAAAGAAACGGACACGGAGAGGAATTAATAAGGATTCTTTTAGCACACGGAGCCGATAGTCACGCTAGAGATAAAGATAGTAAAACTGCTCTAAATCTTATGCCACTAACCATTAGGCGGCGTATATCTGCTTCTTTGGGGCAGAAAGCCGATATGAAAGTCTTAAATGAAGACTTTCAAACACGTTTGCATCTTGAAGTTAGTGAAGGCCACACTGAATTAGTCGCGACTCTGTTAAAACGTGGTGCTCAAATTTCGGCTAAAGATAACAGAAAGCGTACAGCGTTACACGAGGCTGTCATTAGTAAATTTTGCTCAAAGGCAATGGTCAGCCTCTTAATAAAGAAGGGAGCTGATGCGAGGGCTGAAGATGCTGACGGGAAGACACCCTGGCAACTTGCTCTCATTAAATGGGATGAAGAAATTGAGCGGCTGTCCTCTCAAACGAGATCTTTACTAGAGGGAGTTTCTCTGGAGGAAACCAAGAAAGAAATACGGGCAGATTTAGAGCGATACAAAAAGACACCGGGGCAACGTGAAAGGCGCACTCTAGCGGAAATAATATTTGTGTTATTGAAGCAGCCAAATATATTTAAGGCCAATAATCTTAAGCCATTGACATAACTACACATTTGTTGGTCGCTGGGGTCCAACAAAATATTTTAAGTTTGTTGTTATAAATACTGGAGGTTATTTTTGTCATGGAGATGGTAAATGTATAGAGGAATTTAATAAAATTAGGGAATACTCATGACGATTAAAAAATGTATTTTTACAATTTAAAATTAAGCCATAATACAGGCTTAAGACAACGTTTAAAAACTTATTTGTCAATTGTAACATATACAAGTCAAAAAAGCTTATTTAAAACTTACTTATGTCATTAACTTTAACGATAAAAAATATTTTCTTCTGAAAAACATACATTTTAATGCAAATTAGCGGAAAAAATCATAACCAAATATGGATAAAGGAGATATTTCACCTATTTGGAACTGCTTCAAATATAATAAAAAAACTAGGCTAATCGTCTAATCTACAGGGTGTTACGGCTAAGCTAGTTAAAAATTAAGTGACGTGTTCTTTGGGTTATATTGAGTCGACAATGTCTCATGAACATGGGTCCCAAAGTGCATTGCTTTCGAGTAATTGAGGGACATTTTAAAAACGCCGGTCTATCTTAGCCTTTGAACTTTAACAATCTGGTTGATTTTCAAGTATAAAATAACGTGCTGCTTCGAATAACCATTACATTGGGTCAAAATAATACCAGCTATGGCGAATTTCACTAACTCTGAGTACGCCGATATGCATTTGATGTACGGACGGGCCCATGGTAATAGTTTAGAAGCGAGGCGGGTATACTGGGAGAAATTCCCCGATAAATGACTACCAGGTAGACGAACGTTCGAAGCCGTCGATAGACGTTTACGAGAGCGTGGTGATATTCAACCAACAAGTAATCATGAAAGGACGAAATATGTTCCAGAAGACGTCGAAAAACAAGAAATTACACCTTGGCTTTAAAAATAGGATTTTTCTTAAAATCATTTCTTCCTCGCTTTAAATCTACCGAAAATAGTATTAACTTTCATTTGGTGATAAATAAATAAGGAGTCAATAATTAAAAATACGAATATGTCGGTGCTTACCATTTTCGACAATGATTCCGAATGAATTACCCGGCCAGTGGGAAGGCAATTGTGGGTTAATCACGTAAAAGTGTAGCGAATGCTTCATGATCACCAGTATCACCCTTACCATCTGCTAAAGGTCTAGTCTCTGAACGAAGCAGAATATCGTAGGCGAGTTGAGTTTGACCAGTGGTTTGTGGACAGAGTCGCCAAAGATCCACAGTTTCTCCTAACGGCTGATGACGCCAATTTGTCTCGTGACGGCGTTATCAATCTGCACAATACGCGTGAGTGGAGTCAAAGAAACCTTCACGCGACAACTGTTAGATCACACCAACAGCAATTTGCCCTTAATGTCGGGTGTGTAATTGTTGGTAACACTTTACTTGGACCTGTCTTTCTTCCACCCAGGCCAAATGGTGAGGCGTATTTACGGTTTCTACGAGATACTTGACCAGATTTTCTGGAAGACGTACCATTAGCCACGTTGAGGCGAACGTGGTTTTTGCACGACGGAGTTCCACCACACTTAAGCCGATAATTAAGAGCTCACCTTGATGAGGGGTGTCCTTTAAGATGGATTGGTCGAAGGGGACCATTGCGTGACCCACTCGATTTCCGGATATAACCGCTCCCGACCTGTATCTCTGGGGACCCATTAAAGACTTGCGGGGGTATTCTGCAGACTTTCCTAGGAAAGTTGCGACACGCCTTCTTTCTTTCAACTTTCTTCTTGAGATTTCATTGGGCGCGAAATCACGTGTCACATTACGTCCACAGGGACCGTACAAATTCGACCCCTTCGTTCCGATTGGTTGTCGTTACGTCAGAGAATGACACCACGTGAGTGTGAGGCAATAATCGCCATCTATGCGACTCCGAAGGACCAAGTTCAGTTCAGTTCAGCAGCTAGATTCAGCGGGCCTGTGGTTAAGAGTTCTCATAGGCTGAAGTGGTCGTGACGTATGCCTATTGTAATTGGCTCCTGAAAATTGAAGCGAGAAAGGTTTCCCCCGGGAATTTGCCGTGATCTCTGACGCAATTCCGGGTAAAAGAACTTTTAGCTTGGAGGCGCCTTCTGTCTTTGAGCGCGAAAACTAACATCATGAAAATTCGAACGGAAGTGAGTTTATCAAAAGGTCACGGTCAACCGGAAAGAGTGCTGAAGGTCAATTTAAATTTCAAAATGGCGTGTGAAGCTGTGGAAAATGTCCACCGATCATGTGTGCTAGTGTGGTGTATTAATTTGTAAAAATGTCGATAGAAATTATATGTAAACCGTAATTTACACGATCTGGACGTTGAAAAATTAGGTATGGAGTGCAAATTTTTAAGAAGAAGGTATATTTGAAGGTTTCAGGTTACTGGAAGTCGTGCATTAGTGTAGGCATGTAACCCTTGCCTTATTTTAAACAAATTAAGATCCTTTATTGCAAGCCGAAGAGGTTTCATCTGCAAAAGTAAGAGAAGTACACTTGTTATAAGTTTATTTCTTAGACTAATTAAGTACTTTTAGATCTCGTTCGTGACAATGTACTACTATATGGATAAGAATGGAATTTACTCAATACACGAAGAGCTAGCTGGTATGAACATTTTCATGTTGAGAATAATTTTTATTTTAACTTTTGTAATAATGGTCCCAAAATTTAGAAGGTGTCTTGATGGTTTGTGATTACCCAACAACTTCATTGTTGATTCTAACAAAACTTGACACGCTCCGAGACAGAAAATGTCACGTTATACATCGAGCTTAAGTATGATGTTCATCTTTTTCGTAACTCTATGTGAACAAGTAACCAATTTTCTTCTTACAGGTTGGTCTCACCATTTTCTCCTTAGAAGATACATATTCCAACAATGACGGTAATCGACAAACTTGTTAAGAGCTGCTCTTCAAAAATAGATTTTCTTGTTTACAGCAATAAAGCAAGTAGAGGTGCAAACTTGCCAGTTCAGAGCTCTAAAAGTATCTACGATTCGTTCAACTGACGTGACTGTTGCAACCATGTCAAGGTTATTGGAATGGAATTCCTTGGGGCTACTTTAGGTATAATTGATATAAATGTTTCAATCTCCATTGACACTTCAATTGAATTAACCGAAAAGCTCTTTAGAGTAAGGACTGTCAATAGCTCCCAGTCATATTTTATGGATGGTGAGGCTAAATTAACTGGAGATTCTTATGGCTTGTTCAATTGGTAAAATAGTATTGTTTGAATTTTCGCATTATTTGAATTTTCGCAATTAGTCCAGAATGTTATTATAAAGCATTAAGATATAAGAAATGACCAGCTGAACTTTGTTTATTTACATAATCATCATATTTAATTAGAATATCCTTTAAAAATAATATATATTGTTTTTATTCAACAAAGATCTAAAAAGTATTTTTGAACTCAAACATATGATTTTGCTTACTTTTATTTTCTTTTTCAAATACGGGATAGATGGCGTAGTTTCCTTGAAAGTTTGTATGATCCAAGAGTTACGTTTTTTTAAAGCAATGTTCAGCTTTTAGTTAACGTTATTCATCGTAAAATATCAGTAATAAACTGAAAAGATATATTGCTACCGATATAACAGCGGGAAGATTTATTATCGGGGTCAGATAAATTGGAATATATTTAACACCCTATTAATCACCTTTTCATAAATATGCGTTTCTCTTCGGTGACATAGTTAATAATTGTGTAAAATAATTTTGAAAGCATTAATTGATAATATCCTACGTCTAGAAGATTTATTTAAGTATGTCACTACCTATTCATATGCGAACGTTTTACAAGAGATACGCTACAACAGGCTGCGTTACCAAAGATACATACTTATGCAATATTGTGAATTTTTTAAGCCTAATTGCCAAAACATAGGAGGTTTTTGAAAAATTTAACAGATTTAAGAATTTTCTACCAACATATATGTAAATTAGTTATATTTCACCTCAACATAGTATTAATAATTCAATTAAATGTTAGCCGATATCGTAATTTAACCTATACTGTTTTTTTAAAATTTACAATACTATTATAACCAATATATATGTAAGTGATTTTTTCCGATATCAAGTTTAAAGGCGCCATCTGCCTTGTTTTTGATATCAAAGACGTGAACCAGTTATTGACAATAATCACGATATCAGTAGCCTATCAACTCCTAACATAACCAATTTGTTTTATTTTCAAAAAAATTGTGCACCAAAGAAAATGCTGAATAAGTCGCCTCTCTTATCCATATTTGTTATTATTTACTGCGGAGGATTTGATATTGACACGCAAAAAGTCAATAGTGTCAATTATGAACTGGCAGTTTGTAACTCTGCAAGAAAAAAGTCTGAAAATATGTCATAATTAATATAAGTAGATGAGGTTTTTTACCATCTCTTCTTAAAAGTCTTCCTCTTCCATAGAGAATGAAACCCGGCCATTGTATGAAACCCAAACCATCAAGCTACCTTCTACATTTTGGTACCATTATTACAAATGTATAACAAGTGTACTTCTCTTACTTTTGCAGATGAAACCTCTTCGGCTTTGCAAAAAAGGATCTTCATTTGTTTAAAATAAGGCAAGGGTTACAGGCCTACACTAATGCACGACTTCCAGTAACCTGAAACCTTCAAATATACCTTCTTCTTAAAAATTTGCACTCCATACCTAATTTTTCAACGTCCAGATCGTGTAAATTACGGTTTACATATAATTTTTATCGACATTTTTACAAATTAATACACCACACTAGCACACACGTTCGGGGGACATTTTCCACAGCTTCACACGCCATTTTGAAATTTAAATTGACCTTCAGCATTCTTTCGAGTCTTTCCGGTTGACCGTGACTTTTTGATAAATTCACTTCCGTTCGAATTTTCATGATGTTAGTTTTCGCGCTCAAAGACAGAAGGCGCCTCCAAGCTAAAAGTTCTTTTACCCGGAATTGCGTCAGAGATAACGGCAAATTCCCGGGGGAAATCTTTCCCGCTTCAATTTTCAGGAGCCAATTACAATAGGCATACGTCACGACCACTTCAGCCTATGAGAACTCTTAACCACGGGCCCGCTGAATCTGGCTGCTGAACTGAACTGAACTTGGTCCTTCGGAGTCGCATAGATGGCGATTATTGCCTCACACTCACGTGGTGTCATTCTCTGACGTAACGACAACCAATCGGAGCGAAGGGGTCGAATTTGTATGGTCCCTATGGGCGTAATGCGAAATGTGATTTCGCGCCCAATGAAATCTCAAGAAGAAAGTTGAAAGAAAGAAGGCGTGTTACAACTTTCCTAGGAAAGTCTGCAGAATTCCCCGTTTGGTTTACAAGACTGAAGTTCGCGACAATAATTACCTACGACAACGAATTATTGATGCTTGTGAAACTATCCGTAACAGGCCTGGAATCTTCCAGCGGGTTCAAGAATCATTTGTACGACACTTATCCTACTTATTCTAAATTGTTACTAGTTATCGTTTTCTTATCTTTTCCGATAAAAACAAATTCTTAGTAAAGAAAACAATTGGGTCCAAGGAAAAATAGAAATTGCACATTAGCCCGTTTTTCGACGTTTTAGAAGCCGAATTTTGAGGGCCAATTACTCGGAAGCAATGCATTTTGGGACCCATGTTCATGAGACATTTTCGACTCAATATGACCCAAAAAACACGTCACTCAAGTTTTGACTAGCTTATCCGTAACACCCTGTAGATTAGACGATTAGTATAGTTTTTTAATTATATTTGAATCAGTACATTCTCTGTTTCAAATGGGTGAAATATCTCCTTCTTTATCCAAATTTGGTAATTATGATTTTTTCCGCTAATTTGCGTTGAAATGTATGTTTTTTCGAATAAAATATTTTTGTATCGTAAATGTTAAGTTTTAAATAAGCTTGTTTGACTTGTATATGTTACACTTGACAAAGAACCTTGTAAGGTTTGAAACGTTGTATCTTAAGCCTGTATTATGGGTTAATTTTGAATTGTACAAATTGTTAAATACATTTTTCATTCGTCATGAATATTCCCCAATTTTATTAAATTCCTCAATACATGCTGTTATAAATATTATCTAAAAATAATAAAATGTATAAACTCTTTTACAATTTCAAGTAATTCCAATGACAATTTTGGCGTGCGTTGTTTTTTTAACTAAGGTACCGTTGCGGTTCTACACAATGACACCAGTTTGTAATATGCAATTTATCCTAAAATAAACTTATATATTTTTGAAAATAAATTTGTGTACCTTTTCTGCGGATCTTTATGATAACGAAAGGTAAATTCCTAGAACTCGGGCGGTAGTGGCGTAGCGAGGACATTTGGCGCCCGGAGCAAAACACCCTAATTGGCGCTCTCTCCCCCCCCCCCTCGCTACGCCAAAAGTAGGGGCGCCATTTTGTTACGTCATCCGATTTTTGAAGTCACTGCGGAAAGACATAATCTGAAATTACACTTCAGTCAAAATAAAATCTGAGAGTTCTGTTTATTTCCTAAAATATTTGTGCTTCTAGCGAACCAAATATGCAACTTATAACCAAATTATCAGGCATCGCTCACAGTATGTTTCAATTTTGAAATAGTTTATTTCTGTGTGTTTACTTGGATGTAATAAAGAGACAAGTTACAAACTAAACTATTTAATATATACATTTAAAAAGAGACATAAGTAAATACAACTGTCTACATAGTAGTTCGTCAAGGGAGTGGCGGCGGTTGCACTATATACAGGGTCTTTTTTTTTGCTCGGAAAAGTGTTTATTTTCAAAAACTATTTATAGTACCGATTTCAAATTTGGAAGGTCAATTCTCTATACCGGGGGACATCAGTTTGAGAAATTTGAGCGTTTTCGGTAATGTTTTTCACCAATTTTGAAAAATTATTTTTCGACCACTAGGTGCGAGATAAAAAATTGCTATTATAAAGTTGTAGGCCGTCATCGAAAACCCTTAAAAATTGTTCACTCGACGAAAAACAATTTATTTATCAGTGAAAATTCGAGCTTGAAAAATTTACAAGTTGGTGAAGCCAAATTACGATTGTTTGAAACGATAATTGAAACCGAATTACCTAATCCAGTTGAAACTTTGGTTAAAAAAACGACCGGATTTAAAAAACACGAGGCTATAGGTCAATCCTAAACATGCATTGGGTATTTAAAGGAAAACTTTGGGAGATTATTATCAGTGTTTGATAATATTTCGAACAATGCCTCGTTATTCAGTAGCTGAGCGTACCGAGATAGTTGCCATTTACTATGGAGAAGCAGCGCAAAACCTTAGAAGAGTGACTGAAATCTTCGCAGAAAGACATCCAAATGGAGCACCATCTGTAAATACAGTAAGACGAGCAATTCACGATTTCAATCAATTTGGTAACTTGCAACCTAGGTTTCGCGGATTGGGTCAACCGGATTTAGACTTCGAGAACAATGTACTCGCGTACTTTGTGGCATATCCTCGTCACAGTTGCGCTAACGCCGCTGCTGATTTGGGTTGTTCTGCAAATCGTGTGTGGAAAATTCTTCGTAAGAATCGCTATCACCCATACAGAGCTACGCTCCACCAAGGACTAATTGACGGAGACCATCAAAGACGTTATGAATTTAGCAACTGGTTACTAAATGCTGTCCAAGAAGATAGACAATTTTTGCGCCATGTTTTGTTCTCCGACGAAGCGTCATTTTCTAGAGATGGGCCCTTTAATCATCAAAACAGCCATCTTTGGTCTGACATCAACCCACATTGGGGTTTTGAATATCATCACCAGGTTCAATTTGAACGGGTCAATGTTTGGGTTGGACTTGTTGGAAACCGTTTGATTGGTCCCTTTTTCCTGCCGACGAACCTCAACGGCCAAAGGTATTTACATTTTCTACAGAACGAACTGAGTGACGCAATCGACGACCTTCCATTGGCTGAAAGACGTCAGTTGTGGTTTCAGCAAGATGGCGCCCCTCCGCATTTTTCCCGGCAAGTAACTGAGCACCTCAACAACGAGTTTCCTGAAAGGTGGATAGGGAGAAATGGTCCAGTGCATTGGCCAGCAAGGTCACCTGACCTAACACCGCTGGATTATTTTCTCTGGGGATTCGTTAAAGCAAAGGTATACGCCACGCCCATTGAAACTAGGGAGGAACTCATTAGACGAATAATCAGTGCTTGCCGAGACGTCACACCAGAAATGGTAGAGAAAGCGTTTGAGAACTTAATTGTCCGCGCACAAACCTGTGTTGCAGCCAATGGTGATATTATTGAAAATGTTTTGTAAAAATTTATGTGAATAAAATATCTGCATTTAAAAACCAAACGTGTACATTTTTTCAAGTGTGAAAACTCTACTACGTTTGTATTAGACTTGTTCCCTTTTCAATTATCGTTTCAAACAATCGTAATTTGGCTTCACCAACTTGTAAATTTTTCAAGCTCGAATTTTCACTGATAAATAAGTTGTTTTTCGTCGAGTGAACAATTTTTAAGGGTTTTCGATGACGGCTTACAACTTTATAATAGAAATTTTTTATCTCGCACCTAGTGGTCGAAAAATAATTTTTCAAAATTGGTGAAAAACATTACCGAAAACGCTCAAATTTCTCAAACTGATGTCCCCCGGTATAGAGAATTGACCTTCCAAATTTGAAATCGGTACTATAAATAGTTTTTGAAAAAAAACACTTTTCCGAGCAAAAAAAAAGACCCTGTATATATAATGTTCCAAACTTAATAATTTTCAGGTAGCCGGTACGCATATAGCGCCGTCTGTCAAGACCCATAACACTGTGCTAAAAACAGCGCCGTAATTTTAAAAAAAAATGACGTATTTTATAATATTTAAAAGTGCGACATATTTGGGGTCGTTGCATGTGATATCAGCCATATAAAATTCTTACAGCTATAAACGTATCTAGTCAGCAAGGCTCGCTACTTTTAACCAATTAAGCGGCACTGGTCCAACGACTCGGCACTACTACCTGCACTGGCTCACTATGTCGATAAAGCGAAGAGCACGTTTTAGGTCTTGTGTCTTGCCACACCTCATATATTTTATAATTTACCAAGCCTCTATTCCCTATTAATAATAGTATAATGTTACATTCAGTTTCGGCCTGAAAAATAGGAAAACCTTATTAATTTAAAAGAAGCCAAATAGAAGTATCTTAATGTTCATAAAGAAATTGAGATATATTCTATTAAAGAGATTAAACCAAATAAGGGCCGCTAATTTCAAAATTTTATTAACTTTATCTCTATTTTTATGGTGTAGAAAACACAAAAGGTTTTCAAACCCAAATTACCCTATGGTTAAAACTACCCATACAATTATTACCTTAGTTGCTTCAAAAATATTCTTATTAAACTATATGAGTAAGAAAAGAGAAAATAAACTATAGCTTGTAAAAATTAAACCTATCTGAGCTCCCAAAATATACCGATATTTCTTCAACTTTGTTCTTGTTACTTTCAAAATCTGAAAACTGTAATTAACGTAGCTATGTTTCCAAACAAATAGGTTTTGTTACTTTTATCAGTTTAAATTAAAGAAAAAAAATTCTAATGAAAGCTGGGGTTTTTTGTGGTGAGTAGTAATTTTGAGAAAAATATATAAAAAGTACATAAATAAATTGGCGTTTCAGTCAAAATTTCTGCAGATATTTTATACTTGCTTTTTAAAAGAGAATATAACATACCAGCACCTCCCGGGTTAAAGAAATTACGGATAAGACTTCTCTACAACTTCTACCCGCTTCTACTTTTACCTCTAGAATTGAATTGAGCTATTAGAAGCATCATAACTAATAACGAGTACGTAGTTTTTGAATCATATTCCACTTTTGTTTTCATTTACCCCTTCCTTCTTCATTTAATTATTAAAAAAATTAATTTTAAGACCAATTCAATCTCAGTCAATCCGTCACAATCATAGAGAAATCGGTGTATATCTCAAACTAGATACATATTACCCACACATCATCTTGGTTATACAAAATCTCTTGTGCACTTTTAACTCTCGTTGTATTATCTTTTTTTAAAGCAGTCTATATCAACATTCATTTTCCAATTATTGAATAATTTTATTATTTATAATAGTTGACAACGAGCTTCCAGCTCGTAAGCTACTGTAAAATATTTTTGTTAAAATATGAAATAAGCATCCGTGTGTATTTCTTCTATTTTAAAGGAAGATTACTGTAAAAATCCCTGAAAAAGGAGGAACAGTTCTTCCGAAACGTTGGATTTTTTAAATAAATAAATTGTGAATTTTAAAACCGTTTTAAGTCTCTTTTCATTTAGTTTTTCACAATGTGCTTCTCTTCACTTCTAAGATTATATCGCTTACCATGGACAATAATCGTTTTTATTTATATAATTATTTTAATGTTAAATAAGAATATAAATATAAAAACTATAACTATATAATTTGCTTGTAAAGCTTTGATGTTTTTATTGGAAAGTTTGCCAGCTATTTGGTAAATTATTTAATAATCGAAATACAGTATAGTTTTGGTTCAGTAAATTGCCTCGAACTTTTCTCCAAAAATATTTGGCCTGATAATTCGATGATATAAATATTTGGTAATTGACGTGTTTAAAGATATGGCATAGATGGGTCATTGTATTCGCTTCCGCAAATATGGTAATTTTTTCCACCTTTGACTCGTAGTTTATTTAACTGAATAAAAAACCAGATTTTGTTTGCTTTTTAAAAAAAAACTTTTCAAGTGGATAATTTTGCCCTACAACTCTGCCTTAAAGGGGATATATTAGTACATTTCAATCTGATAAGATTCTGGCTTTGGACACTTGGTGAAAACTCGGAACCACTCCTGCGTTGAGTTTGCGAGTTCTCTCCACACGGTGAAGAGGTTTTGCCCGAGATCGTCGGTTTCACCTTTCAATAAAATGTTGTTGCATGAAGGACTCAACACTGATAAAGGTACAGACTAAAGATTGCGCGTGATCTCATTAGTACAGTGAATAGCGACTGCACCCTCCTACGCATTGTAACCCGGCCACCTGACTTAAAGCATATGTAACATAATTACTCATAAGTATGCCACTGTACCTTTATTCCATTCAAAAAATCTTCACTAACGGTTTGTTTCACCACGAACCAGTAAAAAGGTGGACTAAGTTAGATTTTAACCTTTTTTTTTCATCCTAGTAATTTTGGGAATCACACTATTGGCTACCAACATATTTATTTAAGCCAATTTAAAACCTCTAAATTGAGAAGGAATTTTTCCGTCGGAATTTTAGTCCGCCCAATTTAGCTTGATTGCAATTTATAATTTCGCTCGGTTTGTGCGGATGAAGTTAAATAATTAGTAGTTTAAAGAAATATAAGGCTGGGGAAAATTAACAATACGGTTCCGTGATCGCTTTCCGAAAATTGAATAAGTCGTCGAAGTGGAATATTCCACCAGCGTTATTAAAACCCATATCAAGCCTAGAAGAGTTAGGCCTAGGCTCAAAAGAATCCGCAAAGACTCCAACCTTGTAGATGCCCCAGAAAAGCTCAACCTGAATTTCAACAATTTTTTCTAATAAATCTGCTTCTTTTATTTGACAATGCAAATTTATTTTAGAACCTGAGTCTCCGAAAACTTTATTAATTGCATTAACAGCACTTGACAGTATATTGTAGTTCATTTTTAGCTCCTAAGCCTTGGTTGTTCAAACCGGTTTGTTTACTAAAATAATGACCGTCGGTTTATCAGAAGTAGAGCTAATTGAGCGACGGCATAAGATTCGATGACGTCAAATATTACATCAAATATTTCGTAGGGTACGGATGACGCAATATCTGTGAAACAAACCGTTAGTGAAGAAATAGAGCTAGTGGCATACTTATGAGCAATTATGTTACATATGCTTAAAGGCATTAAAAGTCGCTAGCTGACTTCCCCTGATTGTTATTTTTATTTTATTAATATTAATTAATGAATATTTATCATAATAGTTCTTTCAAATAAAAAAAACTCTGAAATAGTAATAGAGTAGAATTCTTAAGGGGGAAGTCTGAGGTAAGTTCAGAAAAACATGGTTTTTTCTTGAACTAGTTACAGAACAATTAAAACTGATAAAAATAAACGGTTTGCGGCGATTTGAAGTAAAAGGTTTGAAGTACTTCAGGGATCAATTTCATAAAGCTAATACTAAAAATGAATTACAAATGACTAAACGTAACTTTCTTTTTGTCACAATAACTCAAATACTGCTGGTCGGATTACTATGGTTGAACCTTCAAAAAGAAGAGAAACCAACAGGGTATTTACTGAATCTTTATCAAAGTTGAGATATAAATTTTACTAATAAAAAGTAATGTTTTTCCGTAACCCCACCGCTTTTTCCTGGTTAATATCGAAAGATCAAAGATGTCGCTACCGTTAAATATTCCGAAAATATAGGACTTTCGAAGACTTCGAAGTTCATGTCGTCAATCACCTTGGCGACCAAAGAAAGTACGATTTTCCCGAAATGTTAAAATTCTAGGGGGTACGCGCTAATTTTCGGTATTCGCAGCAGACCATCAAACAACCCTCTGGTAGAAAAATACCCGTAGGCTAAGTAAGGAATTCTTTATTATAACAAATGAAAATCCCCTTTCAGTCGATTTCCCCGAAATAGAGGATTTTCTTATCCACAACTCCGTGGCCACAGCACAGCAGAAGTAACTAGGCGCCAAGCTTGGCTAAATGGCTGTTGGACTAAACAAGGGAGGGGTATAGCTAAACGAGATATTTTCGCGCGGGATATCACACCAAAACTTTTTCTGTAGAGAAAAGTTGATTTTCTGTCATTCTTGATCCGTTGTTGTTTAAAAAAATTAAGGTAGAAAATATTGTCTTTGGACTAAATTATAGCTATTGTATCAATGGACTAGGTTTGTTTTCATATTATTTATATCTCTGGTTTACTTGATAAATCGTGGTCACTTTTGTGTATTTCAAACAATATTGGTAAAAATATGTGGATTTAAAATTTAAACGATTTCAGTAAAATATGAAGCAACCGTTTCTTAATATACCTTTTTGTCAAGTTTAATTTGTAAATAATTAGCTTGGAATTGTGTTTTTTTAGAAATAGTGATAGAAAGTTGTTTATTTAATCTGCATTAATTTTATTAAAACTTTATTGATATGGTTTCAATAACATTAACAGCCCCTTAAAACGTGGAATAAAATCATAATCTTAAATATTTTCAATATTTTAGTTATTTTTATTAATTTCAGTTTTATTTAAAATGTAATTTTTTTAAACTTGACCCGTGTCGAGAATAAACACTGAGGGCCCGTGAAGAAACGGCTTATACATGAAAGTTCCTCGAGCAGTATCTTTTGTCTACTTACAATCCCCAAACTCCACATGCGGTCGTTTTCCCTTCCACGCTAAAAGCCTCTCCGTCGCTCTGGCTAGTCAATAAAGATCGACTATATTGTCACCCCCGTGTCAATCAATATTTCAAGTTGTAAATTCCAAAGTTTCGCGCGTAAAATTTAAGCAAAAATATATTTCGGCAACACTGCCAAGAGACGAGTTTTAACGCCATCTAGTATTTTTTCCTCGAAACACAAAACCTCTTACTTCCGCCTTCACCTCTTCAAAACAATAATTCCAATGCAATAGAGTAATGGCAGTGCTAGGTCACACAACGTCACCCATGGTTTTTCCTATTCATAAAAAATTCGCGCCCACAATGGCGGCCATGGCCATAGTTACGGAGTGCTACTACTCTATAGCTTCCAAACGAAACTACCCGAACATATAAAGCCAAAAAGTAACACCGTTATTAACCTTGAAATCGTCTTAAAGGGGAACGGCCAGGCTTTTCCAAATATCGCCTTATTTGCGTATCAAGAGATCAACAAGACATTCAATATACTTACACGTACCCTATTTTGTCTTGAATAATAGTTTTTGGCTTAAAAAGTTGAAACGCAAAATAACGCCAAGTATTTGAGTTTTAATTTTAGCCGCCATCTTAAGTAGGACCTTAGTATAGTAGTGAGCGATTTGCGAACTACCCTAACTTATAAAATCGCGCAATGTAGGTTTAGGTCTCGTATAACTGGAACGCGCCGCGCGTGCGATACAAATCTTTTGCTTCTTCAGCAGAGAGCGCTTTTATGTTGTTATTCTGTCTCACCGATTTCTCACCAGGTGTCGCTGCGGACGCGTGCTTTTCAATTTCCCGAAATTTCTTTATTTTATTTTCGCCATAAATTTTAGTTTTTAAGCTTGACCGTTCCCCTTTAAGAGATGAATTGTTGACTTAATAAGCGCGTTATAAACAACGAGTATTAAGGAAATAGAGATAAAACAACCGGGAGAGGTCCGCAACGAAACGTTCACCACCGAGGGGTTTTACAATGGGGGAACAACATCTTAAAACCGAACTTCAAAATAGCTACCGCAGCGCCATTTCGAGAAGAAACGAAATTCTTATAAAATAATTATTACATTTTCTGAACCGCGCCGGTGGTTGGCACAAAGAGTTTGGAGGAAATATATATATGATCTAAATTCATTTTCAAATTAAAAAGGTACTCCAAGAAAAGACCACGCGATATCAAGAATTCTCTTTGGCGCCATTTTTGCAATTAAATTTGTGTCTTTTCCACAACGAAGAATCCTGAAATGTCGCTGCGGTAGCTATTTTGAAGCTCGGTTTCCAGATGTTTTCCCCCATTGTCAACCCCCTCGGTGGTGAACGTTTCGTTGCGGACCTCTCCATACTCTTTGCTATAAAGACCTAAAAGTAACGAACATTATATCAATCACCGTACTTCCTAATATAATTATATAAATTTACCATTACCAAGCTATGAGAATCATCCTGTCCATTAAAAACAATTTTCAATCACCCTGTCTGTAAACAAAAACATTATTGTATTTATACCCAGAAAAGTTAACGTATATTTTATCGAAAGAGTGCTTTATGAACGAAATTAGCTAAATAACTCATGTCAAATTATTTTTATGTGATCGACTCTAAACGTAGCATAAAGTGGCCCCACCAAAAATAATTTATTTTATCCAAATCGAACTTTATTTCAAAAATGTTTGTGTATTTCAAGGTCGAATTGCCAAAAAACCACACATAAAAATTCTTAATAGGCTACCGAGGGTATGATTGAACTTTCTAGACCTAACGGTTGGAGTGTTATGTAAAATTCGACATTGGCGTTATCGACAACTTAAGTATCGATTGTAGTTAACCTAGTTTAACAGTCAGTCGAATCTGGTAACTGACCAACATTTTGCTCATGATCCCGAAATGGCTTAAAGAGAAATATTTGGTATTGAAGCGTCTATTGGAAACAATGAAAGGATCCTTATCTTTGAAAGCGCGGTCTACATTCTACCTATTAAGTATACTTTTACACCGAAGAAATTTCATAACAGATAAGATAACGAAACACCAAAGCTGTTGCGTAGTACAGTATATAGGGTTTTGGAATCCTAACAGGCGAAAAATAACATTTTTGCCAAAGTCGTTTTCATTCGACGTTTAGTATTCCAAGTTGCAACGTTAAAAGCGGGAAAAATCCAGTACAGAATCACGAATTTTCCGTAAATAGCCGCTGGAAAACTTCAATTCAGACGAATCCCTGTTGAATTTTTAAATGTTACTTCGTACCTGATCCGAATATCAGGAAATAATAATAATAATCAGCTAGGCTAATACCCAGGGCGGCGCCCAAGTCTCCAAGTGGCCGGGTTACAACGCGAACCAACCACGTAATATCCATTCAAATTATACCTACCCTGGATTTACCAGAATTGAACTTGAAAAGGTAGATTCTGCTTGTAGTACTAAAAACATCCATAATATTGCTGACTAGATCGGTACCTTTATATTTCCAAACATATTTTGGTTTTTACTGACAAATTTTCAAAAAAAAACAAATTCATTTGCGTACAAGAAACGTTAAATTTTATCAGATTCACATCTACTACGTGAACATAGACCAAGTACAGATTAAGGCTCCAGGAAACCTTTTCATTTCACGTCAAATAATTTACATTAATTTTAAAATTCAAAGGTACGATGAAGGATTTTACAATCAGATTATCTAGCTTCAAGAATTAAGTGTGAATCCAACCATGTGTGACCCAAACGCAACAAATGCAGCGAATATTGAAAACGAAGGTAAGTTCATATTTTAATAAGGAAAATAGAATTCCATAATCCTGAAAGTATGAGCTTAGACATGTGCGTTATTTTTGAAACCATTCGTACCTCGAATACTTAAAAAAATATAATATTTAGGTCTTAGATTTGAGTAATGATGTCCCTATTCAGTTTACAAAGGGGTTCGTGGGATCATTTATTAAACTACACAATTTTTCTTTCGAAATTTTATTTCTTATATTTAAATATGTAAATAAATATATATTATATAAATATATAAATAAATATATATTACATAAATATGTAAATAAATATATATTATATAAATATGTAAATAAATATATATTACATAAATATGTAAATAAATATATATTACATAAATATGTAAACAAATATATATTATATATATATAAAAGTGTAAAAAAATATGTAAATAAATATATATATAAATATGTAAATTAATATATATTATATAAATATGTAAATTAATATATTATGTAAATATTTAAATTAATATATATTATATAAATATGTAAATTAATATATATTATATAAATATCTAAAAAAATATATATTATATAAATATATAAATAAACATATAATATATTAATAAATATGTAAATAAACATATAATACATCAATAAATATGCAAATAAATATATAATTTATAAATAGTAAATAAACATATAATACATCAATAAATATGAAAATAAATATATAATTTATAAATATGTAAATAAATTAATCTGATAAATTTTAGTATTTCCACTTTCAAAGCTACTAAATCAAATGTATATGGGTTTCTAATATAGTTTTGGGTTAAATTGCCCCAAAAGGGCGAAACCAGACAGCTGTTTGAATTGCTGGCTCCTCTTCTTGATTTTGGAAAAAAATAATTATTGCGTGTTTTTACAATAGGTTTTCTCAATAGTTATATTTATATTTTTTTGTAACGTTATTTTTGAATATCTACATTATAAGATCGAGGATCCTATATGTTAGAAGGATAGGTAGCCCTCCGGCCAGCCCGTGTTTTCAAAACGCCGGAAGCGCCGTCGATATTTAGAGAGCCTCTAAACGTGGGACGTCTTGTTTCTATTCCCTCAAGGGCAAATTTTGGCGGGGCTTCCTCCATTTTTGTGCTTGACGGAATCTAAAGACGGATTCTCTATCGCGCATGACCCTCCGACGGCGCTGTCATTTTTCGTCCCTCGCCTCATATTCTTCTAACATATAGGATCCTTGATAAGATAGTTATCGTTATTCCCTAGATATAAAGTAGAGGTAGAATAGTTAATAATGAACTTAACATACCATCATTATTCCTTCTGCAATTAAGCAATGAATTATTCCATCATTATTCCTTCTGCACTTAAGCAATGAATTATTCCATCATTATTCCTTCTGCACTTAAGCAATGAATTATTCCATCATTATTCCTTCTGCACTTAAGCAATGAATTATTCCATCATTATTCCTTCTGCACTTCATATTGACATTCGGTAAATTAAAAACATACCAACTGGTACTATAAATACTTTTGAATTCGATCAAATAGTATTCGATCATTTGAAGGTTCGATCTTATGAAACAAATGACAAATGAGATTCGATCAAATGGAATTTCGATCAATTGCAACGTATAATGATCGACTGTCGATCACATATTTTGCGATCAAATGGACCAACACCATTTAGGCAGTTGCAATTGGGATTTGTAAAAGAAAGGCTTGTTTAAATAGTTAGGGTTAGAGAATAAAGGTTTTACAGAGTGAACATAGTTATTTGGTCTTATTTTTCTCACACATAAACAATTTTACATTTTGGTGGCAGAAGTTTTACGTACACACAACAAGTTTTAGAAGCAATGCCACGAAGACAACCAGACCCCGATGTTGATCCTGCCCCCATTTATCGGTCAACTATTCATGCCGCCCCCCGAGAAGTACAATGGTGATGGTGATTTTGGAACATGGAAAAAGTACTTCGAGGTGTGCGCTATCGCTAACGAATGGAATGACGAAAAGAAGAGAACAATCCTGCAAACATTTTTAACAAGAAGAGCCTTCAATATTCACGATGGGCTTACAGTGCACCAGAAGGGATCGTATGTTCATCTACTTAATGCCCTTAAAGACGCTTTCGTTCAGGCGGAACGACAACGAGTTTACGTGGCAGGTTTTAGAGCCAGATTTCAACAGCCGGGAGAACACCTGGATGATTTTTGTCAGGATCTTCGACGATTGGTAGAAAGAGCCATGCCAGGAATAGGGGTTATTGCATACGATACGTTAATTCTGGAGCAAATTTTGTAGGGCATTCGACCGGAATTGCAAGACCGAGTATTTCCAGCCAACCCATGCGATTTGACTGAGGCTTTGTCGGTTGCGAAGCGGTTCGAAGCGTTAAATGAACTACGACGAAATGAATCTCGTCCGTACGGCGCGTACAACCATTGCCAGGGAGCCACGCAAGGACCGACCGTTAGCGCATCTGAACCCAAGAATAATTCCACCGATGAAATAGAATCATTGAAGGATACCGTCTCGAAACTGGCTGTTCAAGTTGCTGAACTACGTCTTCAGAAATACCGCCAAGAATCTGGATCATTTTCATCCGCCACAATACTACGCGACTCCGTATGAGCAAGCAACACAATTCAGTCAGCATCAATCATCTTATCCTTTAAACCATCAACCGTACTATGGTCCTCAGTTTGTTGAGCAGGTACAGTATTACCCAGCTCCCAAATGGAAGCAACCGCGTTTTGAGCAACCGCAGTATGGCAATTCGAGACCAACCTGTTACTATTGTGGAAGAAAGGGTCATCTACAGAGATAATGTTTTAAACGTCAAGTTGACGCGATCGCTACAATTTTCAGCGACGCCCAGATCAGTATGCTGGACACGATAGAAATTCGCGAACTAATAATTCAAATCAAGCTAGTCAAGTCAAAGGTCAAAATGGAGTGACGTATTACTTTTCAGTGAAGATCAACGGAGTTAAATCGTCTGGTCTTATCGATAGCGGATCCTCGATCAGTATTATTCGTGCGTCTTTAGCTCGTGACCTTGGACTCTTAGATAACATCAATAAGCCTAATGATGAAACTAGACATAAAATATATTCGATCACTGGTGAAGCTATACAGGTTATAGGAGTGACAGAGGTAGAATATGAATTCGGTTCGTTCAAAAAGCGTTGGGATGTTTTTATTGCTGACGGATTAGTCAATGACTGCGTTATTGGGTGTGATCTACTCGAGTCTTTGGGAGCAGTTTTGGAGTTTCGTGAAAAGACCAGCATTTGATGATATTACTCTACCATTGATTCGATCTCAACACTCAAGCGATCAAGTAATTTGTCGTGTAAGTCTTGTTGAAAACGTCGAAATACCAGCTCAAAATGAAATGATAGTTCGTGGACGAATAGAAAATGGTTTGAAACATGATACTTGTAAGAATTAAATCGGTCTTATTGAACCCGTGGAGTGGTTTCGGCAATCGAACACTTTGGCTGTGGGAAGATCGCTGGTCGCCTCTAACGAAAACGCTCTTTATGTTCAATTACTAAACACTGGAAATTCACCTACCGCTCTTTACCGCAATTGTGTTGTTGGTACTTTACACGAAGTGCATAAAGGTGGGGATACTTTCGTACCAAATTCGTTTGAAGATTCACGTCTATGGTCTTTGCTGGATAAAACTTAATTTTCTATTGAAGAATGAAGATTTATTTGCCAAAGACAAATTTGACCTAGGACTAGTCAAAGACGTCCAACATCACATAGACACTGGAGATGCTCGTCCAATTAAGAAGGGTCCATACCGTATTCCAAAGGTTTATCGTGACTGACCAAGGTTGAAATTTCGATTCCGGAACTTTCCAAGATTTTTGTGAGAAGCTGGGAATAAAACGCCATCGTACTTCACCAGATCATCCGCAAAGCGACGGGTTGAGTGAAAGACAAAATGGCTCGCTCGAGGAGAAGCTCACCATGAATGTTTCGGAGAATCAAAACGACTGGGATAATTGGTCATGAAAATGTTATTGGAAACATTCGCAGAAAGCAAACATACCAGAGATAACAATATGACAAAAACATTAAATTCAACCCATTTAATGTCTATGACCGCGTGTGGTAATACAATCCCTATTGTCCGCCTGGAACTAGTGCAAAATTTCTTCAGCCCTGGACTGGTCCATACACGATAGTAGAGCGAGTCGGGGAGGTCAATTATCAAATTACTAGAGACAACGATTCGAAAGATTTTTTAATCGTTTGAAGAGGTGTTATACGCCATTAGTTACGAAACCGAATGAATCTAAAAACCCCAACGACCAAGAAGAAGAAACAGAAAAACCAATTGGGAACCTAGGAGATGATTACCTTCCTCAAATCGACTATTTCGTTGATGAATTGCCCACGGAAGAACCAATGGGAGAAGCTTTACCACAACGTCTACGAAGATGAACAAAAAATAATAACAGACTGAATGACTATATTTCGTGTTAATTTTGAGTAAACACGGGGACGTGTTTTGTTTTGACTATGGAAATACCGTCAAAATTATTATTAAACGTGAGAGTAGATTTAAATTAGTTCAAGAATTTCACGCGACGCGAGATGTGAGTTTTTGAAAGTATTTTTGTTAACCGCGCGCGGTTGTTTTTAAAATATTTAGGCAGTTGCATTTTGGAATTGTAAAAGAAAGGCTTGTTTAAATAGTTAGGGTTAGAGAATAAAGGTTTTACTGAGTGAACATAGTTATTAATTAAAAATGCTTTTATCAAAGCAGTTTAAAGGTAATTTATGGGGGGGGGGGTGAGTTGGGACCTACAAAGGTACAGATATTTCTTTAGATTTTAAGAGATATTTTTTGCAATTACTTTCAAAAGCCAAATATATTTTATTACATTTCATCAATTTTCCTCTCCTTTTCACAAATTGATATTCATATTTATCAGATGGAAATGTATATATTTTAAAACCCTTTCCTTAAATTTGAGGGTTGAAACTGTAACAGGAAACTGATAAAATATTAAAATGCAAAGGAGTACGCTTGTACTTCCAGGGTTTTCTATTCGTTGAGGAGGGGGGGGGACTACATTGGAAATTACTTACTTTTTCCATAAGAAAATAGCGAAAAGAGACACAGCAAAATACACGTATTCCAAATAACGAAACCTTCATACTCATAGCAAGCAGATTTTTAGGCCTTGACTAAAAAGCACAAAATACACACGGTTCACAAACCCACACCGTTTTATCTTCAAACTGCTGGGCTAAAAAGCACAAAACACACACCATACACACCGTTCACAACTTTTGGTTTTTCTCTCTCTTTCAATTTCCTTCCCCCTTTGGATTTATTCGCACAACATGTCGGCAACATCTCCACTAATAAGGCTCTCGACACACAGCTTCCGTCGAAGCTCGCTCACAGTTAAAGGGTGGCTTATAGTGCTACTAACTTTGTAAGTCTGTCACGATTACAAGCTAAGACAATTGCGAAAACGTTGTGCCCCGCAAAACTAACCGTGTGTAACGGCTAGGAAAAAGAACAACTTTGCGTAAGTACCGTGAAGCTGTTAAATTTGACGGAGGTGCCAAGGCTTATCGTTCAAGATTGTATAATATTCAAAGTACTTATATTTTTAAAACTCGTTTAAATTTTCCAAAACGATTAAAGTGTATTTTTGTGCCTCATCAGTAATTAACTTGAACAAAATTTAAAAAAACCCTTAATTTAATGATGTAATAAAAGTTTAAAGGTTACATTTAATAAAACTAAAAACCTATTTTTTCGAGAAGCTTACAGTATAATATATCTTAAAAATATTTCATTTATTATTTTGTGACCGTATTTAATTTTTAATTCGCATTAGAAAGTTGACATTTAAGCAGACGACGCGATTCACTTCAAAAAGGGAAAAAGTTGTGCCCCGCAAAACTAACCGTGTGTAACGGCTAGGAAAAAGCACAACTTTACGTCGACCAGGCCCGTACGGTAAATTTATTTCATGACTAAAAAGCACAAAACACACACGTTACACACCGTTCACAACTTTTTAAATTGACGTAGTCGCTTTTCGACGGCAATTGAGGAAATGTTGTGTCCCGCAAAACTAACCGTGTGTAACGGCTAGGAAAAAGCACAACTTTGCGTAAGTACCGTGAAGCTGTTAAATTTGACGGAGGTGCCAAGGCTTATCGTTCAAGATTGTATAATATTCAAAGTACTTATATTTTTAAAACTCGTTTAAATTTTCCAAAACGATTAAAGTGTATTTTTGTGTCTCATCAGTAATTAACTTGAACAAAATTTAAAAAAACCCTTAATTTAATGATGTATTAAAAGTTTAAAGGTTACATTTAATAAAACTAAAAACCTATTTTTTCGAGAAGCTTACAGTATAATATATCTTAAAAATATTTCATTTATTATTTTGTGACCGTATTTAATTTTTAATTCGCATTAGAAAGTTGACATTTAAGCAGACGACGCGATTCACTTCAAAAAGGGAAAAAGTTGTGCCCCGCAAAACTAACCGTGTGTAACGGCTAGGAAAAAGCACAACTTTACGTCGACCAGGCCCGTACGGTAAATTTCTTTCATGACTAAAAAGCACAAAACACACACGTTACACACCGTTCACAACTTTTTAAATCGACGTAGTCGCTTCGACGGCAATTGGGGAAATGTTGTGCCCCGCAAAACTAACCGTGTGTAACGGCTAGGAAAAAGCACAACTTTGCGTAAGTACCGTGAAGCTGTTAAATTTGACGGAGGCGCCTAGGCTTATCGCTCAAGATTGTAGGATATTCAAAGTACTTATATTTTTAAAATTAGTTTAAATTTTCCAAAAAGATATTTTTGTGTCTTATCAGTTGAACAAAATTGAAAAAAAAAAGAAAACCTGGCATTCCAATTCTATATTCATTATTGTTCAAGTTTGTTGTTGACTATGCCAGGTATTCGAAGTAGAGGTAAGAAGAAATGAACACAATTGTTTTAATATCATTTTTCACACCAAACAATTCGTTTTACATTCTAGGTCGTGGTCAAGGAGCTCAAGGCGGAGATCGAATCCATACCCCGGAAACTTGGCCGGAAATAACAATGGTGATTACATTTTTATTGCAGTAAACTTTGTCTTATTAATGTTAATATATTTAAAATATTGCCCATTCAGCTTTTATTGTTGCCAAGTACGTGTTGCTTAACTTGCTGTTAGGAAGGGCAGATTTTTTATGGTGAATATTTTTTTATAATAATTTGGATATCTTTTTTAACTCTCTTCTTCTTTAAGAAACATTTTGTGGTCGAGGAATATTCTGGGATAACTATGCTATTGAGTTTTGTACCGCTTTGGCTAAACGTGTGTCGTGTAAGTTTTCTACTAAAACTTTTTTTCCTTAAATCACTTGTAATTTATTAAATTTGGCGTAAATTGATTCCAGCATTGATTAACGGGGACAGATATTCCGGTTTTGGTAGAAGTGGAGGAAACATCGAATCAACACTTAACTTTTTGCAACGTATTCTACAAAACCCCAAGTATGTCTTCTTTACTTTTACTATTTGGTATTGAACACTTATTTTTTATAGCAATGCTCATATCTGAAACACCAAAAGTTTTTTTTTTTTTGGAAACAACAAACTTTGGAATTTGGTTAGTTATTTTATATATATGGGGTTCAAGTAATTTTAGATTTTGACAATTTTCAATTTTTGTTCAAATAGTTTGGAAACCGAAGACTGTCAGCTACTGCAATCAATGATCTTGTTCTGCAATTTCGTAGGGTGAAGAATTTTATAACTCAGAATTTTTCATCTGAAAAGACGGTTGTGACTCCAATTCCACCATGTGACGCTTCACAATATGATTTGAATCGATTTCTTCATAATGGAACTAGAGATCCGTAATATCTTTACAAATAGTACAATCATTATTTTGATTTTTAGTAAAAAATTAAACCAAATGGTTTCCAATAAAATTTATAAATTTTGTTTTAGCGAACAACCTTAAAACTCATTTTGGAATTGGATATAATTTCAAAAAACCATATTCCTGCAAATCTTAAAATGTATAGTTTGAATTGTTTTTAAAAAAAAAACACACAACATTTTCAGTAGGGGTGTGTGAGTATCAATTTTTACTACTGAGTCGAGTTAGTTTTCAAAATTTTCTTATCGAGTTCGAGTTTGAAAAATCTAGCTTTAACTAGTTTCCATTATTTAATTGAGTTTTAAAAGGGAGTTTACCTTGCAACCTCTTAACTTAGATCAATTTGTTTTTTAAATTTTGAGAGAAAAAAAACAAACTAAATTATTATTTAATATTTATTATTAATTTATTAAGCTTGTACAACAGAAATTAGCCTATTAAGTATTTATAAAAGTGTCTCACTTCTTTTTCATAAATTCCATTTTCCTTCCCCTTTTTTATTTTTTTGCACTAGATGTCCGCAACATCGCCGCTGTTTAAAGGTTCTCTACGGAGGCGTGTAGCCTTAAATATCCAGTTCTCATATTTGTGAAGTACTTGTGTCAAAGCCATTGAGAAAGTTTTAAAGACAGAAATTTAATGGATATCCCAAAAGTTCCGTAAATAAAAGCAACTATTTGTGTCTTATCAGTTGAAGGATATAGAAAAGACGGTAACTTAATAATGTCCTGAAACTTTAAAGGGCAATGCAAGCTCTGTGGCAAAAAAATAAATAAAAAGCATGGTGCTTTTTAACCCAGCCACCCCAGCCCCATTAAGTTGGCCCCCCCTCTCTACAATTTTAAAAACTTTCATTTGCGATCGAATTCGACCATATGCGAAACTAAAAAAAAAAGATGTGACATAATTGTTAAGTTGGAATAATTAAAACAAAAGGGGGGGCTAACTTAATGACAGCCCCACACTTTCAACTATCAACCCGGAAACACAACCAATAGAATGCGACGTTATGCGACACTCTTACTTTCGAATGCGACATCTTAGTTAACGAGATAATCGCTATCGTAAGTGGGGGGGCTAACTTAACGCGAGCCCCCCTATATCAGTTGTGGTCTTCAAACACCCTTATTCGAATGCGACATGCTTAATTTTGAATGCGACAATTTAATTTTTGAGATAATCGATATTAGTTGTGGGGACCTAACTTAATGGCAGCCATTTAAAATGGCGTCGCATTCATTTACATTCATTTAAAATGAGGTCGCATTCATTTGCAATCATTTAACATGGCGGTGCATTCATTTGCGTTAAGTTAGCCCCCACTTACGATAGCGATTATCTCGTTAACTAAGATGTCGCATTCGAAAGTAAGGGTGTCGCATAACGTCGCATTGAGGTTGCATTCTATTGGTTGTGTTTCCGGGTTGATAGTTGAAAGTGGGGGGGCTGTCATTAAGTTAGCCCCCCCTTTTGTTTTAATTATTCCAACTTAACAATTATGTCGCATCTTTTTTTTTTAGTTTTGCATATGGTCGCATCGAGGTCGCAATGAAAGTTTTTAAAATTGTAGAGAGGGGGGGCCAACTTAATGGAGCCCTCCACCCCCACTCGGTACTGGCAAGACCATGTAGAGTTCAGTGGCGTAGCTGAGAACTCTGAGCCCCCCCGCAAAAATCTCTATGAGGCCCCCTTTTTAATTTTTTTATGGTGAGCGGGGCCCTCCTCTGAACCTCGAGGCACCGCGGGCCCTGCGGACCATCAGCTATGCCACTGGCAGAGTTTACAGTAAATTTCGCACTTTGCATACATAGGCACACAAATGCCAGCTTACTTGCGTTGCCCTTTAAAGTTTCGCTAATGGTAAGCAAGTACTTGTGTATTAAGTGTTTTTTTTAATCAATGTAGAAATTTAGGTTGTTAATTGCGGACGTCGTGGCTTTCAAAAGCAGGAAACGTTAATCTTTATTTTTTTCATTAGAAAACATAATGGACTTCACGTTTTGCAATGGAAAACACGATGGACCTCATGGTTTTTAATAAGAAAGGTGATGGCATTCAAGTGAGTTATCAAGATATACCAAAAAAACCTTTAAATTGTAGTTATTTAAATATTTCTTTAAATTAGACAATTTTAAATTATTCATTTGTCAAAACAAAATCATCATTTCTAAAAATTATATATCTGTTAGATAAATTTTTCAAATTTAATAATTAACCATCAATACAATTTCCAAATGTACGAAAATTATATAATTATTATAGTACTTTATAATTAAATTAATGAAAAATGATCTGATAAATTTTAAATCTTTTGTTTTCAAAATTTACAAAGGGTTATTAAATTTTACATGGTAAAATTTACATTTCTTGTAGTTGATTGTATGATTTAAGTTCCAATATGTAATAGTATTTTTACACTTAATAATCTTTTTCAATATGGATTAATTTCAAAATTAAGTGTTTCTTGGAAGTGATGGAAGTAGATGTTAACTATGAAATTAACTAACTTAAATATCACAATTTTTGCATTTAAATCATCACACAACTTCAATCAAGTTTAAACTGCTAATAATTGTAGGCCATTAAATTCAATCATTTTTTTGAGTAAAAATGTTACTGGTATGTTCAGTCTTTGCTGTGTAATTAAAAATACTGTATAATATTAATGATGATATCGCATTAAAAATCCATAAATATTTGTGAAACATGGATGTAATTTTTCAATACTGGTGGATGTTGTTGTCCCAAGAAATTTTGTTCCATTATTTATAACAATCAACTTGATGGTGATTTTAATGCAATTATTAATGCATCCTGTTAATAGATTTCAGTAAGTTCTTTTTATAAAATAACCATCTTGTTGAAATGTTGCCTCCCCGCTTCAGCTGTGGATCCGTTTTCTCTCCCACTGAAGAGTTTATGAACTCATTCTTAGGCATTGGCTGAACTATTCCAGGGCAACATTTCAACAAGTTGGGCAAGCGTAAAGACATTTTATAAAATCAACTATTTGGCATCTTTTGATTGAAAGAATAATTAGGTTCAGCTTCAGATAAATTTTTGGGCTGGCTTTCTTTTCTCATCCTTTGTAGAAATTAAAGTAAGGTATTTTTGCTTAATTCAGCACATGAAACAGTCAACTAACCAGAATACAAGTTCCCTTCAAATAAAATAAAAAGTTAATTCAACTCAATGTTGGAAAGTTTGACACTAGAAAGTGAAAAATTACCTTATCAACTTTGAATAATTTCTGAGGTCCAGTGTCTTTACAAAATGAAAGCATGATAGGAAAATGCTGCTTGCAAAGAAATTGAAGATGTATTCACACAAATTTTGATCTTTCCAACTTGGGTCCTAATTAGTCCAATGTCTTGTTAAAATCACGACAAAACTTAATACCTAGGGGGCTTTATAAATATTCACAATTAACATTTGTGTGGTTAATAAAATATAAAACATGTTGAAATAGTTACAAAATAACTTCTAAAATAATGAAAATATCAACCCTTGTGACTATCCATCATTAAAAAAGAACACAATTAAAAATTAAGAAGCACACTAACAAAGTAATACCATTTGATATGTATTAAAGTGCTTATCTGGTTATTACCTAATGATTTCTGGTGTAATTTTTTTTTTTAGTTCGTAAGTTTTCAATTATTTACCCTACCATGAGGTTTTCAATTATTTACCCTACTATGAGGTTTTCAATTATTTACCCTACTATGAGGTTTTCAATTATTTACCCTACTATGAGGTTTAATAAATTTCTAATAGTTAAAATGCACATTTTCTGATAACCTTAATATCACACAAAAGGGATAACGTGTTTCCCTAAATTAAATCTAGATTTAAACTTAAAATTATAACTTGAAGACCCCTCTTATCCTGTACTTAATTTTTTGAGGAGTAACAACTGATTGACATCTCTGACCACTTGATTGTCAGCTCTGACAGCTTGACTACATGACCACCTGGACAATTCCATGTATTGTAGCTTACCTTTTTTTTTTGAGCCATCAGTCAAGCTGTCAATCAATTTTGCGGGGGGGGGTCAAAATTCACACAGGAGAAATTGGAATCTCTGTTCTCGGCCTTTAACAGGGTAAAGATAACTAAATATGACAAAACACTTTAATTGCAGAACAAGATCATTGATTGAAGTAGCTGACAGTCTTCGGTTTCCAAACTATTTGAACAAAAATTGAAAATTATCAAAATCTAAAATTACTTGAACCCCATATATATAAAATAACTAACCAAATTCCAAAGTTTGTTGTTTCCAAAAAAAACCAAAAACTTTTGGTGTTTCAGATATGAGCATTGCTATAAAAAATAAGTGTTCAATACCAAATAGTAAGCCTAGGCGCCTCCGTCAAATTTAACAGCTTCACGGTACTTACGCAAAGTTGTGCTTTTTCCTAGCCGTTACACACGGTTAGTTTTGCGGGGCACAACATTTCCTCAATTGCCGTCGAAAAGCGACTACGTCGATTTAAAAAGTTGAGAACGGTGTGTAACGTGTGTGTTTTGTGCTTTTTAGTCATGAAATAAATTTACCGTACGGGCCTGGTCGACGTAAAGTTGTGCTTTTTCCTAGCCGTTACACACGGTTAGTTTTGCGGGGCACAACTTTTTCCCTTTTTGAAGTGAATCGCGTCGTCTGCTTAAATGTCAACTTTCTAATGCGAATTAAAAATTAAATACGGTCACAAAATAATAAATGAAATATTTTTAAGATATATTATACTGTAAGCTTCTCGAAAAAATAGGTTTTTAGTTTTATTAAATGTAACCTTTAAACTTTTATTACATCATTAAATTAAGGGTTTTTTTAATTTTGTTCAAGTTAATTACTGATGAGGCACAAAAATACACTTTAATCGTTTTGGAAAATTTAAACGAGTTTTAAAAATATAAGTACTTTGAATATTATACAATCTTGAACGATAAGCCTTGGCACCTCCGTCAAATTTAACAGCTTCACGGTACTTACGCAAAGTTGTGCTTTTTCCTAGCCGTTACACACGGTTAGTTTTGCGGGGCACAACATTTCCTCAATTGCCGTTGAAAAGCGACTACGTCAATTTAAAAAGTTGTGAACGGTGTGTAACGTGTGTGTTTTGTGCTTTTTAGTCATGAAAGAAATTTACCGTACGGTCCTGGTCGACGTAAAGTTGTGCTTTTTCCTAGCCGTTACACACGGTTAGTTTTGCGGGGCACAACTTTTTACCTTTTTGAAGTGAATCGCGTCGTCTGCTTAAATGTCAACTTTCTAATGCGAATTAAAAATTAAATACGGTCACAAAATAATAAATGAAATATTTTTAAGATATATTATACTGTAAGCTTCTCGAAAAAATAGGTTTTTAGTTTTATTAAATGTAACCTTTAAACTTTTAATACATCATTAAATTAAGGGTTTTTTAAATTTTGTTCAAGTTAATTACTGATGAGGCACAAAAATACACTTTAATCGTTTTGGAAAATTTAAACGAGTTTTAAAAATATAAGTACTTTGAATATTATACAATCTTGAACGATAAGCCTTGGCAACTCCGTCAAATTTAACAGCTTCACGGTACTTACGCAAAGTTGTGCTTTTTCCTAGCCGTTACACACGGTTAGTTTTGCGGGGCACATCATTTCCTCAATTGCCGTCGAAAAGCGACTACGTCGATTTAAAAAGTTGTGAACGGTGTGTAACGTGTGTGTTTTGTGCTTTTTAGTCATGAAATAAATTTACCGTACGGGCCTGGTCGACGTAAAGTTGTGCTTTTTCCTAGCCGTTACACACGGTTAGTTTTGCGGGGCACAACTTTTTCCCTTTTTGAAGTGAATCGCGTCGTCTGCTTAAATGTCAACTTTCTAATGCGAATTAAAAATTAAATACGGTCACAAAATAATAAATGAAATATTTTTAAGATATATTATACTGTAAGCTTCTCGAAAAAATAGGTTTTTAGTTTTATTAAATGTAACCTTTAAACTTTTAATACATCATTAAATTAAGGGTTTTTTTAAATTTTGTTCAAGTTAATTACTGATGAGGCACAAAAATACACTTTAATCGTTTTGGAAAATTTAAACGAGTTTTAAAAATATAAGTACTTTGAATATTATACAATCTTGAACGATAAGCCTTGGCACCTCCGTCAAATTTAACAGCTTAACGGTACTTACGCAAAGTTGTGCTTTTTCCTAGCCGTTACACACGGTTAGTTTTGCGGGGCACAACATTTCCTCAATTGCCGTCGAAGCGACTACGTCGATTTAAAAAGTTGTGAACGGTGTGTAACGTGTGTGTTTTGTGCTTTTTAGTCATGAAATAAATTTACCGTACGGGCCTGGTCGACGTAAAGTTGTGCTTTTTCCTAGCCGTTACACACGGTTAGTTTTGCGGGGCACAACTTTTTCGCAATTGTCTTAGCTTGTAATCGTGACAGACTTACAAAGTTAGTAGCACTATAAGCCACCCTTTAACTGTGAGCGAGCTTCGACGGAAGCTGTGTGTCGAGAGCTTTATTAGTGGAGATGTTGCCGACATGTTGTGCGAATAAATCCAAAGGGGGAAGGAAATTGAAAGAGAGAGAAAAACCAAAGGTTGTGAACGGTGTGTATGGTGTGTGTTTTGTGCTTTTTAGCCCAGCAGTTTGAAGATAAAACGGTGTGTGTTTGTGAACCGTGTGTATTTTGTGCTTTTTAGTCAAGGCCGATTTTTACTTTAATAACCTTATATCTGGCCCTTTGTTTTAAAACAGTCGTCTGCTACGGTGTCGTCACTAGTTTGAATAAATAAATAAGTACATAGTTATTGTAAAGTAATTATCATGCTTTTTTTATTTGTATTTAATATGTAAGCGAGTTTTACTTCCATTTAATTTATAAATTCTGTCTGTTAGTTTGCATTTTATAATATTTAAAATGAAGTGGCACTTGGTTTTTATTGTTATTTTTAGGGCTTGATATTGCTTAAAACTTGTTGTACTATGCTACCCAATAAATTAACTCCAGTTTACTATTATACTGAAAACTATATGTATTAAATTTATAATATTTTCACATTAAACTAGAGTTTGAATCATGACTAACAAGATGCTAGCCTGTGGTTTCTGACTTAGGTATTAGCTTAGGTGATTATTATTTTTATTATTATTAGAATAAAAATCCTGATCAGTTCTGATCTTTTTCTGGATATTGCTGGAAAACATAACACCTTATATAGTTTCAGTCTCTCATATCTCAATGGGTGGAGATCAATACTAAATTAATCATCAAATTAGGGGCTATGTAGTTGATAATATTCTTGATTAGGTAGATTACAAAACATTTATACTGATATAATAGTGTATTTTCTTTGGTGAGTTGCCACAAATTAAATGGTCAACTTACAAGAGTTAGTAATCCTTTGTAATTTAATATTTTATCAGTTTCCTGTTACAGTTTCAAGGCTCAAATTTAAGGAAAGGGTTTTAAAATATATACATTTCCATCTGATAAATATGATTCTATGAACATCAATTTGTGAAAAGGAGAGGAAAATTGATGAAATGTAATGAAATATATTTGGCTTTTGAAAGTAATTGTAAAAAATATCTGTACCTTTCTAGGTCCCAACTCACCCCCCCCCCCCATAAATTACCTTTAAACTGCTTTGATAAAAGCATTTTTAATTTTATCTGGCTCTTTCCCCTGCCCTACAGGGCATATTTATCGTATAAATTACTATTGTAAATATATGCCATAAGTAATCATTCAGTTACATATTTACATACCAGTTTTTTTTAGAAGTTTTATAACTTTTCACTTTGTAGTAAAAAATGTTAGTTTTGTTAATGAAAAATCCTACACTTTGATTCAAGCCAAAATGTAAAGAAGCACTATTAAAAATGTTGAAGACTAGAGTTTCAATTTCATAAGAATTCTTAAAAATTTATCAATTAAAGGTAGGAGCTACAGAGATATCATAAATTTCACAAATGTGCAGTTATCAAAATTCTTTAAATTTAGTACATTTCACTTCGCACAACCAAATCATTAACTTCAATACTTGATTCATGCATTTTCCAACTAAAATTTACCAGATTCGGTCTTGTCTTTAAAAAACAATTTAAAGAATTCAGTTACATTTCCAGTTGGAAAAAACACAATTTAAGTAATTTTTTCAGTCTCTAAATTAGTTAATTAAAGAACAAGTGGAATTTTTTTGAAAAAAATAAAGCATTTTGTGGGCCACAGTGTACATGAACTTTGCTTCCTTAGCAATGGTACTATCCATTAGTATCACTCGTTCACTAAATAACTTCATTTCTACTATAAAATCAATTTTAACTGAAGAATAGGATTCGGTTCGTTGATTTTTCTACTGTAAATTTACCAGAAATCCTGAAATTAGAAACAAACTACTGAGACCACACACTGTTAACAAAAATGGGGTCAAATTGATCAGTGCCCACTATAATTTTAACAATTGCTGTCACTCCTTCATTTCCAGTCAAAAATATATTAAAACTGAAGAAAAGGACTGGCTTTTCAACTGCAAATTTAACAGAATTATTTTCACAAAATACCTTAACACTTATCTTCACTTATAGTCAAAGTTTTATATTCTAATTTTGGAACTCTTTTTAATTCAAAAGCAAGCTAGTCAGAGTTTCTACTTTTTAACAAATTACAAGGCCCCTGAGCTGAAATAACGTATATCCTACTCATAGATAACTTATTTTTTATCTGTATGATCCTTCTACATCCTAGGAGGCCATCTAATGGCGTATAATTCTACCAGTAATCTTTGTTGCGCGAATTTTAAATTATTATTAAAACTTACCCTAAAGTTCTAAATATTAGTTAAAATTTTAAATAATTAACGTTAATACAATTGTTTAGTAATAATAATTTTCAATAAAATAAATACATCTGAACCAAATTTATTTATAAATAATATGTTTTTAAAAACCGAAAAGTTTTAACACTAGTTTAAGGCGACATCGCAGTCCGCCATTTTATTTTGGAATTTTATAACAGGGTTGCTAGCTCAGGAACTTCCCAGCCAATGAAAGCAGACTTATGTCAGATTTGAGTCTATGAAGGAAAGCCATTGGTATACTCTTATTTACTGCCGAGTAAACCTTGTACGGCATTGCAATTTTAATGTGTTAATCAATTATTGTTGACAATAAGAATCATGCCGCTACCCTCCCTAATGCTGAATCTGGGGCATGAAAAACCTTGGGGCGAGATCTCTGACGTCAGAGACAGATTCGGAGCGAATCTTGAGCAATTAAATGGAAAACGCTATTAGTTATTTGGTCTAATAAAAAAGCAGACTTGCTCGGTCATCTCAAGCGAATTTTTAAACAACAGTTTCAACCAGAGTAGCATCTATTAACGGCACAGGAAGCTAGAATTTAAAATAGCGAAACAATAACGTGGTGAGAAAAACGTTGTAGGGTATTATAATTTGGCAACTTAAAATAAAATATGAGGAATTTAACCTAAATTAAAGGTAAAGACGTTCAAGCCCCCACATCTTTTAATACGCCATTGATAACTAAGGAAAATAACAATTACATTAATTAGATAGTCATTGGTTTTACTTGAGATATAATTAATAAGATAGGAAAACGTTTATTCCGAGTGTAAAGATTTGAAACTTGCGTTAGGCGATACCTGGGCAAAATATGATTTTTGTAATTAGACCGCTGGCGTCAGTTGTTTCATTTACGTCTCAAAAAATTAGCTTTGTGTATATCGCCATTCTTAGGTTTATATCTACTGTCAACTAACCATCGTTAAGCAATGCAATCATAGAATTTTTCACGTTGAAGTTGACAATAAGAACAGAGTTGTGTAGTTACCTCTTTCGTGTAACCTAAAACTTATTTAGTAATGTTTTTCCAGTACGGTACACAAGTATTGTTAGCAGTGCCAGTAAATTTGCCACTTTCAGTAGTGCCAGTTTTGGTTGACAGACCTGCTCCTGTGCTAAAAAAATAAAATCTTAAAGGTTAAATGTTTTAGCTGTGCCACTAGTTTATTTCCTGCCTTTAGCTGCACTAATTTTCCCCATAGAAATTTCGTTGAGGGCTTAAATAAATCTTCCCTATTGGTCTGTTAATAATCTGCCTTTATAACGTTGGTCAAACCTTGAAAACGGTTTTTAATGAAAAGTTTTAACGCAAATTTCTATTCAATAAAATATTTTAATGAAAAAAATTATTAACGAAATGATTATGCCTACCAGTTGGTTTACATCTTTTATGTACGTCGCTAATTCTACCTTGTAGAAGAAATTATTCAGTTACATTTCGACAAATTAACGGTTTTCATGCTGGAGAAGCAAATGCTTAGATTATTCATCATTCTTAAAAAACGTCTACTAATACAAAATATTTCAACATACATAAAGGTAGGTAAAATTCTTATATCCATATTGGTTTGTTTAATGAATGATCACCCTAGGCCACTAATTAAGTTTCTTCAAAACGTGGACGTTAAATAAAACATACTTAGGATAAAGTAGAAATTCCGACGAACAGAATTAAGCTATGGGCAGGGTCCATCTACAAAAGGTCGTAGCGCGAGCCTATACCCGTAATATAAACGCATGGCAGAGATTAGTCAGACCCCCCCCCCCCCCCCACGGTCTAGAAAGGGGGGGGGGGGATTTTATGTTTATTGGCCAACAACGCCTTCTTTTGGGGAGTAAGCGAAGTTCGTAAAAATAAAAAACAAGATAACCAGGATAAGACAACGCTTTTTAATGACATTTAAGCAGAGTATGTTTATGTTTAAAAACATAAAGACGCTTTTTCAAATATTAAATTAATATATTCAATTAGGAACAGATTGCGATATTTTGTACGTTTCTGATGAGGCGAGGGATTTGGTATGACTGATAAAGAAAACCGAAAATGTTTTTTACCGAAGTGTCTATTTTAGCCCGTTTCGCGGGCCGAAATAGCCATTTTCAGGTGATAGTCTATTTTAGACCGGTTATCGGGCAAAATAGTACACTTGTAAGTGTGTGACAGCTAATTTAAACTGTTTTCCATGACGCATACGGTTAAGGCCAAAATAGCTGTAGCCTATAACTTAATCGCCCACTATTTTCGCCCGTTTTCCGGCCCTCGAAATTTACGATCCAAAATATCTGCCAGTTAGTCTGGAGCTATTTTCACCCTGGTGAATTCAATTAACTAGATCAGTAAGTACGATTTCACTGGTGACTATGACAGTAGGTGGGGTTTATATATGCACTCAGGAGATTATAAAGAACGGGCTGAGGGCGCCGCAGAAAGTTTTCAAAGGGGGGGGGGTTGAATCTTCATATCTAGTCTAAAGGGGGAAGGAACTTCATACTTTTATTATTGAATTTATAGCCCCCCCCCCTTTGCGGGTGCCCATGCACGAGTCCACTTTTACTTTTAATTTGGAACTTGCTTATCGGTTGTCGTTTTACTTTAGACAGATAAATTATATCGGAATCGAGTGTTCTGGGTCTGCTGTTCAGATAATGTCATATGATAATTATGGTTTTAGAGTGGTTACAACGTAAAAAGTTGTTGGAAATATCTCAAAATTGTTTAAATTGTGGGTACGAAATGACACTTTCGGTTCGTGGGGATAACATTGATGGCTTCCTTTGGCGTTGCCAAAAGAAAATAAAAGTGCCGAAGCAGAAACCCAGGATTTTCCATACGTCGAAGACGGTTAGACAGAGGCGTAGTGAGGGAGGGGGGGCAGGAGGGGCATCCGCCCCGGGCGCCACTCATTAGGGGGCCCCAAAAACTGTTTGACGACCTTTTTGTCAACGGAAAACGTGACATTTTGGGGATTTTATATGCTAAAAGGGCGCCATTTAAGAGATTTGCCCAGGGCGCCACAAACCCTCGCTACGCCACTGCGGTTAGACACAATTATCCGAGAAATACTTCTAGCAAGGGCAAGAGCTATACATTTCGCAGCAAACTCTTGAAGATTGTAGAATTTTTTTCCCGAAGTCTCGTACAATGCCATTATTGTGAAGAGTCAAAGTATTGGTTTGCCCAGAAAGACCGTTGAGATCGATGAATCCAAGTTTGGTAAAAGAAAATACCACCGAGGAAAACGTATCGAAGGGAAGTGGATATTAGGAGGAACCGAGAGGGAAACTAGTAAGTTTTTTATGGTTCCAATTGATCGGAGAGACACGAAGACAGTGGTGCCCATTATCAAATCATGGATACAACCAGGGACCACCATTTTTACATACTGTTGGAAATCTTGTGATGGCCTGGAGAAAGAGGAATTCCAACACTTTAAAGTGAATAATTATCTCCATTTTAAGGACCCAGAAACCGGTGTTCACACCAATAAAATGAGGGTACTTGGGCCCACGCGAAAAATGTCATACCGAGACATTCACACGAGGAAACTTATTTATGGCTTAAAGATGGAAAAGCTTTATTGTTTGGACAAATGAAGACGCTTCTTTTTTGTTTGACAATATTACAGCGAAGGCCAGGGTAGATTATGTTCAGACATGGGCAAAACTCGAAGTGAATTTGTGCGAGTGATTTCCTCCCTCAATTTTCTCACTCCTCTCCAAAATAAAAACTTCACTCTTACGAGTGGGGCTTTCACTTTTTCCTCACTCGCCGAGTGAGCTCGCGCGAAAAGGTAATCAAGGTCAGCTCTTTCACCCTTATCGATTTTCAAGACTTTTAAAAGAAGGCGGGTCATTTGAATTTATTTTTAATTTAATGACTTTACTGGAGAGCGGGAGAGCGTGGTGCCATCTATTAACGGCAATTAAGAGAAAAATATACTTTTTGCACTGAATTCAAATTTCCCGCCTTAAATTTCAAGTTTACCGCCAAGAATACGAGTGAAATTGGTGACCTTGACAAATGTCTTTCTTTGGGGAAGAGTGCACTCGGCGAGTGACGAAAAGCGAGAGTGCGAAAGAGTGAAGATTTTTAATTAATTTCACTCTTGAATGAGAGTGGAACTTAGCGATTTTACCTATGTCTGATTATGTTAGCCAATCCATTTAGGTGTAGAGCATAAGTGGCCCCAATAGAACTTTGCCTCATCTAAAATTTCTTAAAAATAGGAGTACTGAAGTGTACGCGTCGAGACAAAATTGATTTTAAACTAAACTAAACGATAACTTAAAAAATAAACACTTCAGTAGTCTTGAAATCTACAGCAGGGTTGCCACACGTCAGGGATATCAGGAAATTTTAAAATGGGCATAAAAATTCAGGAAAATTTAAGACTTTGTAAAAAGTCAGGGACGTTTTCTGACAAATTCTATGATTATCCTCTATTTCATTGAAAGTTAAGCAAATTTTTCAAGATTGCCAGAACCATTTCACACAAATTGATTAAATTCTGATGAAAGTAAAATGTAAAATAATACTTTTTGCCTTATAAAGTCAGGGAAAACCTCTTTAATATGGTTAGGGAAAACCGAGATAAGTCAGGGAATTTTAATCTGAAAATATTATGGCAACGCTGTACAGGTAAATCTACTTTAAATTATGTTCAAAATTATATTTCGATGTATCATTTTGGCACCTCACCGCCAAGCTTTTGGTGCCCCTTTCAAACCAATTTGTTGTACCCCGGTAACCCCCTTCCTACGCCATTGCCAAAGTTTATCCCCCTTAAGAGAAAATGGTACATTCGTCGAAAAGGAACGATCAGATATACTATAAATAACTTTTACCTGATATTAAAACTAATGAAAAGAAAGGGTCATATAGCTTTTGATAGTGTCTTCATTGTTGCTATTCAAGTTTCCAGCGCCCATTGACAAGGTTGTTCGTACGTCCTGGTTGATTTTCGCTAATATTTTAATTTTAATTTGTCTTAGGTCATTGTATAAACAACACCAGTTCATAAATCCAAAAGAGCCTTCGATTCAGAGTGAAACCGGCAAAATGAGTAGCCGAGAAGAGAAGAAGTACAAGTGCTCAGAATGCGTCTACGCAACGAACATTAAGTGTAATCTCACTCGCCACAGAAGAACTCACACGGGCGAGAAACCCTTCCCGTGTGACCAGTGTAACTTCACATCTGCGCAAAAGTCGCATATGATCAGTCACAAAAGGACACACTCGGACGAGAAGCCCTTTGGATGTACAAAGTGTGGATATCGGGTAAAACAAAAGAACAATTTACTTCGCCACGAAAGAACACGTCATTCTCAGAGTGAAACTACCAAAATGAGTAGCCGAGAAGAGAAGATGTACAAGTGCTCAGAATGCGTATACGCAACGAACGATAAGAGTCATTTCATTCGCCACAGAAGAACTCACACGGGCGAGAAACCCTTCCCGTGTGACCAGTGTAACTACGCATTTGTACAAAAGAGTGATTTGATAACCCACAGAAGAACTCACACGGGCGAGAAACCTTTCAAGTGTGACCAGTGTAACTACGCATCTGCACAAAAGGGTACATTGATTTGCCACAGAAGAAGTCACACGGGTGAGAAACCTTTCAAGTGTGACCAGTGTAACTACGCATCTGCACAAAAGGGTGCATTGATTTGCCACAGAAGAAGTCACACGGGCGAGAAACCCTTCCAGTGTGATCAGTGTTACTTTGCATCAGCACGGAAGTGGGATTTGAATTGCCACAGAAGAACTCACACGGGCGAGAAGCTCTTCCCATGTGACCAGTGTAACTTCACATCTGCGCAAAGGTCGCATATGAAAAGTCACAAAAGGAGACACTCGGACGAGAAGCCCTTTGGATGTACAAAGTGTGGATATCGGGTAAAACAAAAGAACAATTTACTTCGCCACGAAAGAACACGTCACTCTCAGGGTGCAAAGACCCATAAATGCCCCAGTAGCGATCAGAACTTCTCTACCAATAAAACCGTTCAAGTGCACCGAAGAATTCATGATCCATCTGTATTCCAAATAGCCGCTTCGAACAGTCACCACACAGAACCAGAGCGCCAATCACAGCCTCGTGAATTTGCCCTCTCTGGTCCTCAAACGGGAGGTAGGTATTGTTTGGTGCAGCTACGACGTTTAACGACGGAACAGATTGAATCCCTTACTGAAAAGCCCCACTGCGCCCACGCCGTCAAAGCGGAAGTTGCCCAACCTGACGAAAACACCACAATCATTGAGAGAGAAAGGGCGTTCGGCTCCGATTGCGTCAACGTCGATGTCAGCTGCGTCAAACATGAGCCTTTTTACGACTTCATCGACCAAGTTGCGATTTCCACGCTCGTAACGAGAGAAGAGTTGGAATATCGCCCAGCTGTGGACCGTATCGAGGGTGTTCCAAGGAACCCGAAAACACTGATCAAGATCGAGTTCCCTCACGAAGTAGAAAACTTGTGAAAAATAAAATTGTTCATTTTAGAGAGAGGTTGCGGAAGCAAATTTTTATTAACCTAACACAAGCAGTGAAAGAAGTTTGTAGTGTTAGCAAATGCCTTGAAAAGACTTATTCCGTAGACGTCTTTTAGTATGTATCGTCGGTATGTATTTTCCATTTTGAAACTTCTCAGATAGTGTTCTAAAATTAAACAACCTTTTTTGAAATTGGATATATTTTAGTTTCTTCATTTTCATTAGCATTATTTATTTTGGTAACATAAGTGGTATTTACAGGTGTAACCAAACATGGGCAAAATTGCGAGTAAATAGTTGCCTTTCGCTCTTTCTCAAGAGTAGGAGTAGAAATAGTCCAAATTTATACTCTTTCCCTATTTTACTCTCGCTGTTGAATACTCCCCGCGAAGAATACATTTTTTTTAGTTTATCGTCACTCGCCGAGTGAGATCTTTCAAAAGAGTCCATTTTGTCAAGGCCATCGTTTTTACTCTTTTTGTAAGACATTGCATATAGAAAAGTGTACTTTAAGAGACAATGGTACTTCAGTAATTACTTTCTTCAGCTATATTTTCAATGCCACACGTTTATTTTTCTATTTGGACAATGAATTTTCACATTTGAATTTTCTACTTTACTGTTTAAATTTGCATTGGAAATTAATATTTAATAGATATATTTTGTTTTATGAAATATGACTATGGAAGGGGGGCGGGGTTAAAAGGTTGCAATTTTACATTAAGCTCCAGAGATGGGCAAAAATTGCGAGCGCTCATATTGGAAAATCCTTTGCAGTGAGCGAGCACTGTAGATTAAAAGTCAGCTAATCTTGTTCAGAGTTAGGGCAAAACTGAGCCAGCTCAGGCCGAGCGCCAAAACGTTATCTCAGTCGTTGATCGCTCACGGCGCTTTGAGCAGGATCGGCTGATCGACACGCTAGCATGCTCACTTCTGAGCGCCGCGTCGTCTAGCGGCCAAATAGTTCGTTCAATAAAAAGCGCTGCCGTAAAGTCGAGAGAGATCTACCCGAGCGATTGAATTCATTTTTTAAAGCTGACGGATCTCAATCACGGTGAGCGACCGGATGGTTTGTTCGATAACAACGACTCACTCGGCGGGGAGCCTACATTTAAATAAAATTATCATCATAACTTATTTTTTAATTGTTATAATCAGTGACGGGATTAATATTTTTCTTAAATTTCTAATCGATTTGTGCGTTCTAAAAATTAAATAAAAAACGGAACAGAGGGTGCCCAATACTAACTGCCAAAATTAAAAAATATTTAGAGTAATATAAAGGAATACGAAAAACAATTGAATAAAATAAATAATTAGACTTCCATATCTATATGGCACTATTTTATTATAAAATATATGGACCGAATAACCCCTTCTAGATAGAATGTTACCGTTGTAAGTAACAGGATCATCAAAATCTGGGGTGCAAACATTTTTCCCTCGATATTAATTAATCCTGGTTTTATACTAATCAGTGGCGTACATAAGGGGTCGAATTGGGGGTAGTAGTGAATCAAAATTGAGTGCACACCATCGGAGGTCCTTATCATATTACCCTACGCCAGCGTCCACAGCCCGGACAGGTGACAAATCCAGCATGGGTAGTAGCATGAATGTATTCATTTCAACCATGAATATCGAACTGCATTAAGTAGTCTGACCTCAGTCGCTGGGATGGGAGGGGCTTAGTTATTATGACGGTGGTCACGCGCCACCGCTCAAAAATTGTATTGGATCTTATTTAAAGCCAGGGATTAGGGCGAAATTAAATTTCGAAAATTTTAATACACATCTTTTTGATTGAACTAAAATAGTTAAGAATATTAATAATAATTTAGTGTATTTATTATTATCAAGTAATTAGGATAGAGTACAGTTATTTTTCTAAGAATCACGAGTCATTTTCTTCGCCAGTTAAATTCCGGAAACGTTTTGCGGATCAACTCAACGACAAACACCTGTCTTCTGATTGGCTCAAGTGATTACGTAAAACGCAGAAAGGCACCGCCCATCCCAGCCCCAGATGGCAGAAAGGGTGATGATGTATTTCGTTATTCATCGTTGAAATGAAAACATTCATGGTAGTAGTACCCTACTACTGATGGTCACAACTGTGACGCAAGCCTTTCAACCCAGCAGAAGGTGCAGCAATAGGTGGACCAATTCCCACTTCGCTCACAGCAGTGGTAGTAAGAGTGTATGCTGTAGCAACTCCAGCCGACACCCTACCTTCGTAGGTAGAGAGCCACACCCTTCAGAAAGAGCTAATAAAGGGGAAAGACGGGAATACAGCGGTCCACATAACCCGGCACAGCTGGCACCGGAGATCCTGGTGCTTCCCCAAAAAGCCGGGAAACAGGACCACTGCGCCTCATACGGAGGCCCGCCGCCCCACAGCAGGCTACCCAATCCTCGGAGGCAGTCAGTTTGCACGGACCCTCTCCGTTAGCCTGAGTCGAGACTCAGTTTCCACACTGAGAGAAAAATATTGCGTAGAAATTACATGGAACTCCTGGACGCACAGTAGCCAGGAATGTTCTGTATTTTTTACAGAAAGTTTCGTAAATATCTTTTACTTGAGATTCCTGTAATTTATACAAATAGCTCATAGTAAAATTTTCAACCGGAATCATTGTATTGTATACAACTGAAATAATAATTAAAATTTCTAACACGCTTGTAAATTTTACGGAATTTACATTTAAAAACTGCGTGAATTTAGCCAGGAATTATTATATATTTGATTTTTTCTTACTACCCTTTTTTAAAATACGTTTATGTACACTAAACATTTCCGTAATTAATTTTTAACCAATAAGGTACTGTAATTGGAAAACATATTAAAAAAATTTGCTAAATATATACCAAAAAGTTCCAGCAGAACAGTACTAGAGTTCAAAGCAAGAGACATAAACACGTGCACAACATAGTAATGCAACTCAATGGCTCGGAATCCAGACACGTATTAAACTTACAAGGAGACGACCCGAGGTGTAACACACCGATTTTGTTCAAACTCGGGGGTTTGGTAGACCTTCATGTAACTTGAAACACCCTAAAGGGAAATGTCTCCATAGGCAACCGTTTTGCCATGGCAACCAAAAATGTTTTTGACAACACAAAATAGAAATTTTCCCATAGAAAATAGCATGGGAATCTGACCAATATTAAGGGTACCCCCTGTAAAAAAATTGAATTTTTGAAAATGGTAAAAATAGAAAATATAAATAAAAAAATAATGAAAAAGTTCGAAGTTGATTAAAATCTTTACAGGGGTACCCTTACATTTGGTCAGATTCCCATGTTATATTCAATAGGAAAATTTCCATTTTGTGTTGTCAAAAACATTTTGGGTTGCCATGGCAAAACGGTTGACTATGGATAGGGCTCGGATTTTTCTGATCGTTTCAACCGGTAAATTCAGTTAACCATGATTAATCGGAAAACTTCCAGATAATTTAACGGTAAAATCTCGAGTTTGTTTATCAACTAATTATATAGTTTGAAAAAAAAAACATTATCTTGATCGCAATAAATTCACCGCCGCCTTACTTTCCCCGAATGTATTTTTTTATCATGAAGCCGATATGAACTTTTATTTAAATAAATTTGTACACACTTGTTTTTTTAAGAGAAATAGGATCAAATTATAACTCTTCGAAATATTTACGAATTAAATATTTACCGAAAAAAAGCAAATAGTTTTTTTCTGGAAATATAGACCATATTTCTTCGTTAATCAATCATATTTGTTGTTCCGGTTGCGATGTACCCCGACTAAAATGTAATAAAACACTAATGAAAAACTCGTATTAGTCTACCCATGGATAATAGTGAACTACTTTAACTATTTTTTATAATAAAAACCATGGTTTAGCAAATAATATAACTATGTTTTCATCTGGTGCTGCTAGTATCTTACACTTAATTCCGAAAAGGATGGATAGATAAATCACGAAATAAACTGAAGTGTCAATGCTGACTAATGAAACGGTGAAATACATTTTATTTTAACAAAATGGATAAAGTTGGTCATAAAATTCCCTTTCTTATCTGGGCCGCGGAAGTCTACAGACAGCTGGCCAGAGCGCAATATAACCTGTGTCGTTTGCGCAGTTTACTAAAATACGGGGCGACGTTTCAGTGAGACAGGCATTTTTGGTCCTCAATGCCCCCACAACGCGATTGAGTGACCAGTCCTTACAAGCACCCGGGTACAAGTATCGCACTTTCAATAATCAGCCTTTTCAGTTTACATAGAGCCACGTAGTGGCAAATGCAAGAAGCTCATAAACTGCTGGATTTTCGTCTGCTAAGCAGACGCTTTATGGAAAAATCGTCTTCTTAGCAGACGAAAATCCAGCATTTCATGAGCTTCTCGCATTTGCCACTATGTGGCTCTATGTAAACTGAAAAGGCTAATTACGTTTCTTTCTCCACTTCTGAAATAATATCCTTTTAGTAAGCTTTGGAAATTTTACTTCCTTAATAGACAACATAAGTAAGGACTAGTAAACGTGTAGGGTGAATAAATATAGGAGTTATAGTCTTACAAGTTTACTCATTTTCTCCCAAGTTAATTTTTTCTACCCTTAACTTCCATAGTGTGCGTATAGATAATGTCAACAGTAGCAGACGTTGTCGTAGACAAATAAGTTACACGTAGAAAGGAGTTCTACATAGTCCTTCAAAGAAAACAGGTGTCGGTTGCACACAGCAAAGCTATACGATATACACTCAGTGGCGTAAATAGCGCCCCCGCAGACCTCGCGGTGCGGGGGGGGCCGAGAACTAGGGGGCCCCCAAACGTTTATGATTGAAATTGATGCTTTTTAAAAGGGCCCCGAGTCGTTTTTCAAGTGGGGCCCCGGAGTTCCTAGTTACGCTACTGTATACACTCCTAAAAGTTGCCGCTGGTAATTATTGTTATATTATTTATTGGCTTATATATGGGGCGCCAAACCGGAAAAACTAAATAACATTTCTAGGAATATTTTAACAATTCTAGGAATATTTTCAAACTCTAGGAATATTTTAAAATTACCTATCAATTTTAAAAATCCTATATATTTTAAAGCGTTTCCTAGTTATTTTAAGAGAGACGTTTCCTACATATTTTACGGACATAATATATTTTTCGGCAAAACGCGGGAGAGAAAGCAGCGCTTGTAGTTTCCAATCGGAGAGTTGAGTGTGAACACTGTAAAGGCTAGCTATGATGGGATGGTACTTGTACCGTTGATGGAGTGGTACTTGTACCGTTGACCATAAATTTTCTTGAGGCGAGAACACGTAGAGCTCAAGCATCCGAGTTCAATTAGGAATTAGGAGACCAGGTTTTCCAGAGGATACCCGTAAATCAGATCGCTTATTGAAGGTTGCAGATTCGGACACTAGATCTTTCAGTGGAGGCTTATCATCAACGGTACAAGTACCTCTCCATCAACGGTACAAGAACCATCCCTGCAATGGTACAAGTACCATCCCATCAATGGTACAAGTACCATCCCATTAACGGTACAAGAACCATCCCATCAACGGTACAAGTACCATCCCATCAATTGTACAAGAACCACCCCATTAACGGTACAAGAACCATCCCATTAACGGTACAAGAACCATCCCATCAATGGTACAAGTACCATCCCATCAATGGTACAAGAACCACCCCATTAACGGTACAAGAACCATCCCATTAACGGTACAAGAACCATCCCATCAAAGGTACAAGTACCATCCCATCAATGGTACAAGAACCATCCCATCAATGGTACAAATACCATCCCATCAATGGTACAAGAACCATCCCATCAACGGTACAAGAACCATCCCATCAATGGTACAAGAACCACCCCATTAACGGTACAAGAACCATCCCATTAACGGTACAAGAACCATCCCATCAATGGTACAAGTACCATCCCATCAATGGTACAAGAACCACCCCATTAACGGTACAAGAACCATCCCATTAACGGTACAAGAACCATCCCATCAAAGGTACAAGTACCATCCCATCAATGGTACAAGAACCATCCCATCAATGGTACAAGTACCATCCCATCAATGGTACAAGAACCATCCCATCAACGGTACAAGTACCATCCCATCAATGGTACAAGAACCACCCCATTAACGGTACAAGAACCATCCCATCAATGGTACAAGTACCATCCCATCAATGGTACAAGAACCACCCCATTAACGGTACAAGAACCATCCCATCAACGGTACAAGTACCATCATAGTTCGCCTTTACAGTGTTCACACTCAACTCTCCGATTGGAAACTACAAGCGCTGCTTTCTGTCCCGCGTTTTGCCGAAAAATATTCTATGTCCGTAAAATATGTAGGAAACGTCTCTCTTAAAATAACTAGGAAACGCTGTAAAATATCTATAGAAAGTCTATTAAAATATATAGGATTCTTAAAATTGATAGAGTTTGAAAATATTCCTAGAGTTTGAAAATATTCCTAGAGTTTGAAAATATTCCTAGAGTTTGAAAATATTCCTATACTAGAAGTGTTAAAATATTTCTAGAAATGTTATTTAGTTTTTTCCGGTTTGGCGCCCCATACGTTTCAGCCATGGTTAATCGCAACAATTAAACGTGAAATATTTATTTCAACTACCTTGCGCATAAGTTTTAAAAATCGTTTTTTTTAGTACGATAAGAAACCAAAAGTCTAAAGATTTTTTTTCCGGTAATTGATAAATATGAATTTTTTAAATATTACCAACTATAAATAAAGAAAAACTCACGGAAGATAATCAAATAAAGTTTTGGCCAAAAAGTGATAGAATAATTTAATTTTTTGGTTGAAAAAAAAACCTTAGGTGAATTTTGGATTATTGGATAATAGTTGAACTAAGAAAAAAACTATTGAACATATTTGCTAATAATTACATCAAAAGATAACTTTATTTAAAAAAATATACGTATTAATCAAATTATACGAATAAAATTGATCGAAAAATATTAACAACATTTTTATTCAAAGAAATATTTTTCGAAAAAATTCGTTTGTGTCTTAGTTACGGTTAAAAGTTTACCGACACCGAGCCCTAACTATGGAGACATTTCCCTTTAGGGTTATTCAAGTTACATGAAGGTCTACCAAACCCCCGAGTTTGAACCAAATCGCTGTGTTACACCTCGGGTCGTCTCCTTGTTAGTTCAAACCACAAACACTAACGCGATGAATTTGCGTTTAAATGTATAAACATTAATTTGTTTTCATTTAATTAAAAATATGACTCCATTGGTGCTTTTACGAGATGTCACTAAAAATCTTTTCTTCATATTAGTTGATTTACAACAAATAATGAATTTTTATGGATTATTCTGTTTGGTAGCAATTCAACTTCGACCACAATAACTACAGGACCTACCTGTATTTTAAATACCTTAAAACGTCTTCATTTTTTACTGTAAATACATAGTAATATGTATTGAACAAATATGTACATATATAACATTTCTACCATAGAAACTACACGAGGGGTAAGACACTCAAAAACTCAGGTGTACATTTGCTATTGGAACTCTTATGAACTTCCTCAAACTCTCGAGAACTCTCCCGAACTCACCAATGAACTCTCCCGAACTCACCCTTGAACTCTCAAGAACTCTCAAGAACTCTCAAGAAATCCCAAGAACTCTCAAGAACTCTCAAGAACTCTCAAGAACTCTCAAGAACTCTCAAGAACTCTCCCGAACTCTCGAGAACTCTCCCGAACTCTCAAGAACTCTCACGAACTCTCGAGAACTCTCCCGAACTCTCAAGAACTCTCACGAACTCTCGAGAACTCTCAAGAACTATCAAGAACTCTCGAGAACTCTCCCGAACTCTCGAGAACTCTCCCGAACTCTCAAGAACTCTCACGAACTCTCGAGAACTCTCAAGAACTCTCAAGAACTCTCAAGAACTCTCGAGAACTCTCCCGAACTCTCGAGAACTCTCCCGAACTCTCAAGAACTCTCACGAACTCTCGAGAACTCTCAAGAACTCTCAAGAACTCTCAAGAACTCTCGAGAACTCTCCTGAACTCTCGATAACTCTCCCGAACTCTCAAGAACTCTCACGAACTCTCGAGAACTCTCAAGAACTCTCGAGAACTCTCCCGAACTCTCAAGAACTCTCACGAACTCTCGAGAACTCTCAAGAACTCTCAAGAACTCTCGAGAACTCTCACGAACTCTCGAGAACTCTCCCGGTGTATACAAAAATCCTAAGTGTTTTACCCCTCGAAACTACATGGCTTTATTAAAAATATCTGAAACAAACCTCTAATTTTTACTATAAACAAATAGTAATATGTACTGAAAATGTATGTATATATTACAATTCAACGATAATTTTAAATACCTAAAAACTTCCTGTAATTTATACAGTAAATATTTCTTGAACATAGTAATTTAAACAGTACAGAACTGTATTAAAAAAAATACATGTATTTGTTTGATTGATATAAAATAGCTCTTTTTGGGATAATAATATGATGTTAAAATTCTGGCATATTCTCATGTTTACAATCGATATTTGCGGTTTTTAAAAGTATTTGGATTAAGTTTTTCTTACAAATGACCTAATTGCCTTTACGGCATTATTTACTTTTTCAAGTAACAGTCTTCTGACGGATTTGGTATTATTATGCCCTTTTTTATATAGTGTTAATTGATGTTTTGTGAATGGTAAGTTGAGTTTTTTTTTATTAGTGCTAGTGTTGGATGCGGTTTTATAACACTAATTTTCTCAATTGGTTTTTACAGATACTTGTATGTCGTTGGTCAAACTAAAACAGAACCATTTGCTTTTCATCTTTTCGTTAACTTACAAAATCAACCAAGTTTAGCTAATTATTTCCCGTTCAAATAGTTCTTATTTATATTTATGAACACACAATTAATTAAACACTATCAATAATTACTTCTAATGGCGTATAAAAGCTCATTTTTATTGGAAGTACTAGCTTTAATACCCGGCTTCGCTCGAAGTCTTAGTTTTAATGAATTAGATCGGATTCGTACGTAAGAAAGGTAAACGCTGTAGCAAAAACTCAATACGCGTAGCAAAAACGTGACACACGTAACACGCGTAGCAAAAAGTCCTGAACTATTTAAAAATCCCAACTAAACCTCCCCTTCTTTCACACTAACCCGTTAAAAACGTTTAAACGTCGGGACGGGCGCAAGAAACTCAAGTGAGGAAAACCAACCGGGCAATGTTTCAAAACAAATAACGGCTAAAAAAATAGATCCGAAATAATTGATAAGGGAAGTAAAGAGGTGCAAGTCGGAACCAGCATGGAGTCTAGCATCCACTCTTTTGGGTATCCGTAATGGAGGATCGGGTTGAAAGGGGGAAAACCAACCATGGACGCGCCCAGGCAAATACCACCGAGACCAGCCGGAAAAATAGATAAGAGCAGCAAAGGCGAAAGTTCAAAGTCGAGTAAATAAATAGTAATTGATTACTATTTTGAATTAGGCGCGTTTAGTTGGAAATCAGGCCCTGAACAGACGTTTACGGATAGAACGATCTTAAGTAGAACGTTCTTCGCAAGAACGATCTAGCAGCATGTAAACAGGTTGGAACGATATTTGAATCGTGATTGGCAAAGACGATTATATTCTAAGCTCTATTCCACAACTAAACATTGAATAAATACTAAATAATAAATTATATTTGAATTTAGCTGGTAACTTACACCTTAGATTACTTTTAATTTATCTGTGACAATGAACAAGAATATGGTCTTGATTATTAAGCGGGGCTTGTTGCGCATACCAGCCCGGTAAGTGACAGAAATAATTACTCACGAATTTAAAGTACCGAACTGTAATTTATTAATTAATCATGTCTACTTCGAATATTAAACAATACTACCCATAAATTGAAAGGCCATGATATTTATAGAGAAAATCGGAATATAAAAAATTAAATTTAGTTAACAATCATCTTACTCTGCGATTAAAAAACACATTACAAATAATAACAAGTTGGCAAGCTTGCCAAAATATACCTCTCCTCGGAAGAATTGTTTCTAGTGGTATTAAATTCTCGAGATGCCCATTAAAGATATATTTCCGCATTTCAGAGTTATTTACTAAAAACGTAATCTTGGTTCTATCCCTCTTGGTATAAATTTTAATTACCTCTCCGAGGGGACTTTGTACCCTCGAAGGGGTTATACAACCACCGTGTCTGTGGGTCTGTCTGTCAGGCCTGCGAACGCGTTCGCATTTTCGGGGCAAAGGGTAATCACTGCGTACGCAGTTTCTTAGTAATCAGGGAAAAGGTTTTTCCAAAAGCGACCTCTTTTTGTCATTGGGTGTAGTATAATTTTTTAAACGGCCGGGATTCGAACTCGAGCCCTTTTGCACGACAGGTGAGCGTTCTACCGCAGAATCGCGGATACAGTTACGCTTCACTGAAAATTAAAAACCATTCCGAGGAGAGATATATTTTGGCTTCCAATGAAACTAAGTTGAAACCGTCATGACGGTGAGCGTTAACGAAAAAAAACCACCGCACCAAACCGCACCAACCGTTAACGCTTACCATCAGACGGTGGTTTTGCCAACCTTTAAAGTTCTGCAAAAACGGTTTTTCCACTCTGCTCCGGTAACGCGTTGGACTTTGCCCCGGTAACGGGTTCGCAGAATATAGACACACACACACCCAGACAGACATACACACAGACAGACACGATGATTGTAAAACCCCTCCTAAGGGACATAGTCCCCTCGGAGAGGTAAAAACGTGTAGTTGCGAACATCCCGGTGTCCCTAAAATCTCATTTTAACTATTCAGAAGACTTATCATTTATCCATTGGTAGTAAGCATAATTTATTGATGGGTCACTGCAGCACACGGTCAGTTGTTTTGACGGTGACCACTTCTACACAACCGTGTGCGCCAGGATGTATCTCCTGTATTCTGCCCAGCTTCCATTTGTAAGTTTCGATTAACTGAAAGCCATTTAGGGCGTTGTTGTAATCGGTTGAGGTAATCATTGTTCTATCTTTGCCAAAAGTACTGAAGGATTTGTTGTCCCAACTGCCATCGTGTGAGACGGTTTGTTTTGTTAGTCGTTATTTCAGTTTCTGGGATTGCAGTCAAGGCGTCACCAATCAGGAAATGTTAAAGTCACAAGGCTGTCGGGATCAGTTGATGCTGACCAGGGTGTAGAATTCAGGCGCACTTTGACTTGGCATAGTAAGGTATTCATCTCTTTGAACGTCAAAACAGTCAGTCCCACGATTCGCCTTAGATGCGACCTCCAAAGGTTGGCGCTGGGTGGATTAAAGTGCCAGCGAATACCTTCATTCGATGTCCACCGTGAAATTACACTGCAACTACTCTGTGTTGTCTTGAACTTTAGAAAATCCTTAAGTTTTCGATTCGAATATGAAATCTGACCGCATCTCGAATGCCGAATACCCAGAAGCGTCTCTGAATGACTGATATAAGCAGCTGCGATCCGGCATGTAAGTGCCTTTAATGTTCATGAACAAGTATCAGATCTGGTAATTTGTTTCTTCGTGGTAAGATCATCGGATGGAGTCGATCGGAATTCATTTTTGCTCTTCGAATGCGACCTCCAACTTAAAGTAACTCATCTGGATCAAGAAATGCATTTAATTACAGTAATTTACTTTTTGACGAAATTGGTGAAGATGTCTAAAGACATCTTATTTCTTCACTGAAGTCGATTTTGTTGCAGATAACGGTCCATTTGTCCTGTTAGTTTTGGACGTTCGAGTGTTTTTCAGGAATCGATGGATGTACGCCGTAACTCAGAGAAACAGGAATAGGTCGTTCTTCGAGTAGGCACTCTTCAGTTTAGTCGGGAATGACTTAATGGTGGTATTCCGTAGCCTGATTGAGCCCAGACGGCCCATTCCACCATAATGAATAATTGTGGAGTTCAACGGCGGACATACCCCTAGAGGCGCAGTCAGCTGGGATGTGTTCACCTTTGACATGATGCCATTGTACTCCAGTGACCGAACCTTGGATCTCTGATACTCGGTTAGCGATAAACGTCTTCCAACGTTGTGGTGGTGAAACAAGTCATCCCAAGACCGTCATCGAGTCTGTCCAACAGTGAGTTTCTAAGGTGGTTTTCTTAAGTGCGTCATGGATTGTCTTGAATAGACGAATGAGAAGCACGGCGCTACAAAGCTCGAGCTTCGGTAATGACATTTGTTTCAGAGGTGCTACCTTGGTTTTTGCTGCGATCAAATGCGTTTGTACTTTACCATCCTGATTTCTGGTCTTTAAGTATACTGACACAGCGTAGGCCTTCTTGGACGCATCTCAGAAACCTTGAAGACTAAATTCTAGAGGTCGCTGTTGCAAGATGTGACGCTCAATGTTTAATTGTTTGATATTCTTCAGGTCTATCTGAAACGCCTTCCAATTTTGGTCAACACCATCACGAAGATGATCGTCCCAATCCAACTTGAGTTTCCATAAATCTGGAAGTAAGAGTTTCGTTTTGATGATTATCGGGGCTAAGAGTCCCATTGAATCAAAGATCTTAGCTTCTTCAGAAAGAATGAATAATTGGTTTGTCTGTATTTACCGTGACTGAGAACCAGAATGTATCTGTTGCCGGTGTCCATAGAAGACCGAGTGTTTTGAAGCATTCGGTGTTATCAAGCGTTAGTGGACCATGGATTTCACACATCTGTGCAGGTAGTGCTGAAAGAAGTTCAGGGTCGTTAGAAGCCCATTTTCGAAGCTGAAATCCGGCTTCAGTGAGGCATGCACGGGCTCGTTGTTCTAAAAACATGGTTCGCTCTTTGAATGTCGGTCTATTGGTAGTGGTGAGTGATAGTGCCCATTGCTTCTTCGATTCGAAATCCAATTTTTCCTTAACTACATGGAGAAGAGGTGCGTCCCAGGAATCTACTGGTTCGTTCAGGGCTCGCAAGGGTCTAACACATTCAGTAGTGGTGTCAATCAGTAAACGAATGGCTGTTGCTGATTCGTCCTTGATCACTGGCTGATGAAACAGTCTTTTTATGTGCGCATCAAATACTTCTCTGGGCTTGTTGTAGCGGTTTAAAAGAATAGTCCAGGCTTCGTTGTAATTGGCATCGGTGATAAAAATTTATTGAATCAGAAGGGCTGCTTCTCCACGAAATGACGACTTCCGGTATGGCAGTTTTTGCACTCCGGACAATGGTGAATTGTGCACTGTAGCGGTAAATAAGTCATGAAATGTAAACCAATCGGTATATTTACCACTAAAGATGGGCAGTTTCATTATAGGAAGTCTGATGTCTGCTACGGTCGGTGTCGTTATTGCTGGCTAGGTTTGTTGTGCTGTTGCGGCTGTTCGCTGAGCCAAAAGATCTTTAAATAATATGATAAGTGTCTGTGCCCTTCCGATTAGTTCGTTGAACTCAGTTTCATTTGTGTCGAATTCTATTGCAGTACTGGCTAATATAATAGAAGTTTGAAGCATTTCCAACTCATGTACAACTCTCTCCGCTTTGCCTTGGTATAGTGAGTGGTTGAGTTGCGTGACCGGTGACGATTCCTTCAAGTCTTGTTAACTATCCCTTGATGCCACGTCGTTTGTTGAGAGTAAGATGACTATCACTAACCAAACTGTTCCACACGCCAGGATTAGAAGACCAGATCCCTCAGTTTGAGTTGTAGCAGCTCACTGATGTAACGAGGATCCGGCTCGACGGAACAATAATGTTGCGCATACCAGCCCAGGAAGTGACAGAAATAATAACTCACGAATTAAAAGAACCGAATAGTAATTTATTGATTGTTCATGTCTACTTCGAAGATTAAACAATACAATATTTGTCCATAAATTGAAAAGCCATGATATTTATACAGAAAATCGGAATATAAAAAATTAAGTTTAGATAACAATCATCTTACTCTGCGATTAAAACACACATTACAAATATTAAAAACGTCTAGTTGCGAACAGGACTAGCTGATGATTATTTATTCTAATATTTTTAACATAAAAATCAGTCGTATTTCGAAAAATCACAAATATAAAACTTAATTTATGAACACTTCAATTGTATATAAAAATAAAACTTCATATTAATTATGTAGGGAGCTGTGGGCTCGCGTGGCTTGCAGGGCTTGCCACCACCCTCCTACGCATTGTAACCCGGCCACCTGAATTAAAGGCTTTAAAGGTCACTCGATGACTTAGGCCTAAGGTGGTGCCTTGGGTATTAGCCTAGCTGATTATTATTTTATTATTATGTAAATATCACTTTTTATCCTTTCTTTCATCGGAAAGTTTAAATAAAACTAACAGTTATATGATATAAAACAAAATTAATTTTCCGATAATATTCAATAAAATCGTTTTAATAGATTTTAATTTATTCTAATTATCATCAGAAATAGAAATAGCGAAATAATTTAAATTATGGTAAAGGTTTTATAGCTGTGGTTTAATCACTGCAATAATGATTTAAAAATGCATCGCTTCATTTTCCTATCATGATTTAATAATTAAATCACAATTTAACTTCTCACGGAAATAAAAGAAACCGGCCAAATTTATCAGCGCCTCCAGTAAATAGTATAAATTGAAAGGTTTTCCCCTGCTTTAGATATGATTCTTGGAACGATCTAAGGCAACATGTAAACACCTATTACCTCTGAATCCCCGTTTTCCCCCCTGCGGAGAAGCTAAGTCGTTTCAAGAAAGAACGTTCCAGTCAGCACATATAAACATAGTAAAATTTTAAAGCTCTATAGCTAACTATTCTCAAATTTTTAGGAAGATGACAACGGATTGCCATGGCGGTGCAGAGAAGCAATGCGACCTCAGTATTAAACGCTTTCCCTCCGGACGCTCCACTTGTGATTGTTTGTACCCCTAACGCACCTTGCACCCACCCAATGCATTCCAATTCAGTGGTCCACTTTTCTCGAGGTTTATGCATTTCTCGACACAGGTGGTCTCCAGACATTGAGGTAGCCCTTCGACCATTTCGAAATTAGAACTGAGGAGTGCCTAATCTTACACGTGCTACCTAAGGTACTTGCCGCAATAGGGTAGAAATATTGAGCAATAAATTTCTTCTTCTGAAATGTATTTTACACTTTTTTCCAAGACGAGTGAAACTACATGGTTAAGTTCTAAATGTAAACGAGAGTTAAGGGGGAATTCATAAACGTTTGACATCTGCAAAACGCAAAAAACGACGTAAAAATTCTGCGGACAACGGAGACCATCTGCAAGTCCGAAAATACCGCTGCTAGATGGAGGGAGTGTGTGTGTCAAGCAGAGAGAGAAAGTTTTGTTAAAGTTTTTACTTTTTTATTCTATTTATAAATGGAGTTGCTTGAAGTTTTGACCTGTGCAGAGATCCCCAATCTTAAACGTGAACGTGTTTTCCGTGATAGAACAAATCCTTTAGAATTTCCTGATCATATTTTTATTAAGTGTTATCGTTTACCAAGAAATGAAATTTTAGAGATATGTGATATGCTTAGAATTTCGTTAGAACACCCAACAAAGAGAAACATGGCTATATCTGTTGAAACCCAGGCAAGTTTAATTTTATTAAATTTTTGGAACTTGATAAGAAGTGAATTCCAAAATTATTCATATTTTTAGGTTTCGATTGCAATTTCATATTTAGCCACGGGGAGCTTTCAACATGTCGTAGGAAGAGACATTTACCATCAAGTCTCACAACCAACTGTTTGCAGAGTACTTGCGAGGTTTTTGGATGCAATGTTGCCTCACATCCGGACTTTCATTTGGTTTCCAACAACGAAGGAAGATCAACAGAAAAAGAAACTAGACTTTTTACGGAAAAAAAGATTTCCAGGTGTTGTTGGAATTATCGATGGCACTCACATTAATATTTTGAAGCCAAATGTAGAAAATTCCAATGTTTATCGGAATCGTAAAGGAAAATATTCCATAAACGTCCAAGTGGTAAATTATAATTGAAAAACGGTTATTTAATTAAATATAAGCTATTCGAAATATAACTCTTTTTAGATAGTAGATGCCAATCGTGTTGTTGAAGACATTGTTGCCATGTGGCCAGGTTCGTGTCATGATTCTATGATATGGCGTAATTGTGGTGTTAGAAACGGTCTACAAACTGGTGAGATTGACAACAATGCCCGAATTCTTGGTGATAGCGGGTATCCTTTGGAACCATGGCAATAACGCGAAAGAGCAATATTTTAATAAGCACCTTCGTAAAGCTCGTGTGACTGTTGAAAATTCTATTGGAGTTTTGAAAAGTCGTTTTCGTGCATTGGATGATACTGGTGGAAGTTTGATTTATCAGCCGGAGAAGGTTTGCAAAATGGTCACAGTAGGTGCTATGTTGAACAATATTTGTATACGTTTGAAATTACCCCTTCCTGATGATGAAGTTGACCCAGAATCTGATGATAATACTGATGATGATCATGATACAGATGATGAAAATGAGTGGTTTCCGCCTGAAGTTGCTAGTGATGCTCAACTTACCAGGATGGGTTTTGAACTTCGCAAACAATTAACAGAAAATTTATTTAGGCTTAACCGAAGAAAGTAGAGAAAATGTAAATTTTTTCCCAAAACTCAAGTTTTATTTATACTTGTATTAAAAGTTAGAAATGAACACTGAAAATGTAATAATAATAAAAACTTAATAAAAACAGCATGTTTTATCTATTTGAAACTATTTCAGAAACTGAAAACAAGTTTACTTATGGGATCTTAGTGGCACAGTTTGACAGGGATCTTTGCACTCGTCAAAGCAAACTTGAATTCCAGAGGCTTTGCCTTGCAACTCTAATTCAAATTTTTTTATATTAACCAAACTTCCCAAATGCATGCCAATGTTTCTAAGTGACTGGTTCATTTCTTCAAATTTACCACTTTGTATTTGAACCTGGTTTGACATATTTATTAGTTAAGTGTTTATTGTTGTGAAGTGATTGTCTATCAGCTCCATCAATTGTTTTACTGTTTCTTTGGTACCTTCTTGATTTTGCAAAACTTTCTTCACGACAGAAGGAGCTAAGTAAGGTTTCATTTGTTTGTTTGTCATAGTGAAACAATTGGAAGGACTCAGAGTTTGCAAACCAGAAATGTTTTCAGTAGGCCTAGAAGCTTGGTGTCTAACTGGTGAGAGATTGGTTGAAATGGGTGTAAGAGATCGAATAGGGGTTACAGAAACTGGTGTAATTGGAGTTCCATTAGTTGGTTGGCTAAGAAACGTTGGAACTGGGGATTCATGAGATCTAGGAACTTCTCGTTCTTCCTGGTGATAGCGAGACTGTGCTAAGCTAACTCTGTTTGAACTATTAGAAGTATAAAATTTGTATGTATTTTTTTGGTTCAATGCTGGGGTTAGAATAGACTGGGAACTTGACTTCACGCAAGTTTGATTTGAGGAAAATAAATTTCCCAAGATAAATATAAAGAAAACAATTAGTTTTCGAAATTATTCAAGACAGGTAGTAAGATTACCAGATTCAGAAGTAAAGGAGTCAAACTGATTTAGATGCGGAGGAGATGGATTGTCTGTGAATAGTTCCTTCCTTGTTAAGTTTACAGATTTATTTTTTTAACACTTGCTTTGTCTTGATTTTGCCTAGAACGTGAACCTTTACTGTCTCGCGTTTGACTCTTTTGAGTTTGATTTGGGGAAATCACATTTCCTAAGAAATATATATAAAAACAATTAGTTTTCAAATGAAACCGAAATCATTCAAGACTGGTTGTAAGATTACCAGATTCAGAAGTAATGGAATCAAACTGATGTAGCTGAGGAGGTGATGGACTGTCTGCAAATAATTCCTTCCTTGTGAACTTTACAGGTATATTTTTTTTAACGATTGCTTTGCATTGATTTTGCATGAAACGTGAACGCTTCCTTTCTTGGTTTTGACTCTTTTGAGTTACATTTTTAAGAACCACACCAGAATGACCAGGTTTGACCGAGTTATTTTTAGCTTGAAAAATGTAAACCATTAACAAAAATTACAAACCTTTTTGTTAAAAAATATTACCTCTTTTTCAGCTGCAGGTTTCAAATATTTGTTGTGGCAAGCTACTCCCCCCGTTGCAAAAGAGTCAACTCCTTTTATTCCAAATACTGAATCTTTTCCCATAAGATCTAATACTTTATTTTCAAGCTCAGTTAGTGGCTTGGCCTTTGATTTTCCTCCACCTGTTTGAATTCGATCCTGACTGACAAGCTGAGCTTTCTTTTTTGTTCTTGTCTTCAGATCATTCCATTTGTTCCTAGTATTCTTTCCAGTTCTTTTAACTCCCAAACCTTCAGCGGTTATTATTAGGCCTACTTCTGCCCAAGCTTCTTTTAAATCCAAATTAGTCTCATATTTTCCATTTGGTTTTAATTCCCCTCTCACTAGTTCTTTTCTACTTTCCAAGCATCTTATTAGTACTTCCAACTCTTTTGGATGCCAATTTTGTTTCCTCGTCGGATGACATTTTTAAGGGAAAAACGCGTTACTAAAAACAAAGCGCGCCGCCCGCTTTTAACCGAACTTGGATCGTCTGCTACAGCCTCTCTTCTGATTGGTCAAATACGATTTCCGGTTTTTTTTTAAAGTAAAAATTTGCAGAACGCATTTTTTGTTATATGAATTCGCGTTGTATGCAATATTTTTCGTCGTCCGCAAAATTCGTCGTACGCAATATTTTTGCGTACGACGTTTATGAATTCCCCCTTTAATCGATTGAAAACTCAAAAATAAATTTAATTATACATCCTACATTAGCAAACAATTACTAGGTTAGTATTGTTATTGCACAATTCGTATATTTATATTCACATTTTTAACTATACATTCTTACAAGCTAGTCAACAATATTATAGATTTATGTTTACACTAAATACCAAAATGAAGGTGAAAGGGAGAACTCGTTCGAAAGAATAGCCGAACGAACATCCTCCGCCGAAAACAGAGGCTAAGTTTTCAATTTCAATAATATCGTTACTACTTAACATCGTAGAGAGAATTACCAGTTTCCATAGTCCTTATCCGGACCTGGCGTATTGAGAACTTGAGAATATTCTTGCTCCATTATAAAAGATTTTACACTCTAATAGCACCGTCCAAAACTGTGTGAATGTAATGGTAGCAAGCTTAAGGTTAGACGACGGAGCACACGACGTTTTCGATTGTGGTCAAAACTCGTGTTTGATAGTGCCCAACTTTAACCATAGGAAAATATGATAATAAAACAGCAGCCAGCCTACAGTATAGGCACTGCTAAAAATCTTCTTATCAACAACAGCGTTTTTAGCATTCCGAAAAGTTAATTCACTACTAAAAATACATCGGCGAACCGTAAGGTTTTATATCCCCTTTTTCCCCAAAGAAATAAGAGGTGTTTGTACTCCGACTGGGTTGTCCGCCACATCCTCAGCTCGACGGTGACCGTTGACGCCATCTTCATTGTTTACTATTTTTTAGGGTTATCTCTCCATATAGGCTAATATATAAAACGCTGAAAACAGACATTTCGACTTTGTGGGCAGCCTGCTAGACTGAACGTATTAGAATTGGGAAAACATATTGAAGGCTTCAAATAATTGCAAACGCCTTAAAATAAGTTATTATATTATAACCGTTATTTCCAGAGGCATCCCTTAGGGGATGTGGGAGGCTCTCCCCAAAGTTTTGGATAGTCGGTAAACTGAGGTAAAACCGCTACTATTTAATTTTTAGAACGCACAAATCGATAAGAAATCAAAGAAAATATTCATCCCGTCACTGATTATAACAATTAAAAAAAAGTTATGATGATAATTTTATTTAAATGTAGGCTCCCCGCCGAGTGAGTGGTTGTTATCGAACAAACCTTCCGGTCGCTCACCGTGATTGAGATCCATCAGCTTTAAAAAATTAATTCAATCGCCCGGGTAGATCTCTCTCGACTTTACGGCAGCGCTTTTTATTAAACGAACTATTTGGCCGCTAGACGACGCGGCGCTCAGAAGTGAGCATGCTAGCGCGTCGATCGGCCGATCCTGCTCAAAGCGCCGTGAGCGATCAACGACTGAGATAACGTTTTGGCGCTCGGCCTGAGCTGGCTCAGTTGAAGAAAGATAAAATAGCGTCACCTGTATTGAGGACTTGTTCCCTTGATCACTCAAATTAAAAACGTCTGAGCGTTCATTTCGGAATTCGCTCACAATTTTTGCCCACCTCTGAACGAAAGTGACAACCATATTCATCGCACATGAAAACGTTTCCACCATTTCTATAAGAGATTGCTAATTCTAGAATAAAAATACCAAGAAAAGATTTTAAAAAGTACGAAATTAAATCTATTTTTAAAATTTAATTAAATATAAGTATTAAAATTAAAATTGCTACATTATTATTTTAAAGTATATTTATTTTAATTATTTTAAAGTATATTTATTTAATAAATTTAAATTATATTTATTCAATTATTTTAAAGTATATTGATTTTAATTATTTTAAAGTATATTTATTTAATAAATTTAAATTATATTTATTCAATTATTTTAAAGTATATTTATTTAATAAATTTAAATTATATTTATTCAATTATTTTAAAGTATATTTATTTTAATTATTTTAAAGTATATTTATTTTAATTATTTTAAAGTATATTTATTTTAATTATTTTAAAGTATATTTATTTTAATTATTTTAAAGTATATTTATTTTAAATAATTTAAAGTATATTTATTTTAATTAATTTAAAGTATATTTATTTTAATTAATTTAAAGTATATTTATTTTAATTAATTTAAAGTATATTTATTTTAATTAATTTAAAGTATATTTATTTTAATTATTTTATATTATATTTATTCGCAAGGGTCAGCCACCTTGCATGGTTTAGGGGACCTGGTAGCGCTGAACCTAAAAACTTAAAGTAGTCTTCACGGGCATTCTGCTTACCTAACTGAACTATTAGGCAAGCCTTTAGCAAGTACGATTGATCAGTGCTTAAATCTTCTTTAATATCATCAGACAAATCATTTGTGGATCCAGGAATTGCCTTGAAATCGACAATGGGTATGTTGGCATAGTGAAATTTTGACGCCTTACCGATGGTTCCACTAAATCTCCTTGGTTCCGACGTTTTCCCATCAATCAGCTGAAAAACAGCTCTAAACGGTAACTCATTGAGATGTAACATACAAATAATGTATATAATAACATTTGGAAGTCCGTCGGAGAATCGTTATCTTATTATTTGAGATCCAGCTCTCGAGATTAAAAAGATTAAATTATTATAATATTAATTAATCTTGTGTTGACAAGGAATTCAAAAATTCAACGAAACAATATCTAAATTTGATATACATTTAACGTAGGCAATGATTGAGCCGACACTTGCTTTAATTAAGATTTACATTTTTGAACTTCTAATATAAACAATCTTAAAAATCATTTTTTTTATTTACTAAAGGATTAAATGTTTTTTAACTAAATCTAAGCGAATTATTTTTTTCGGAATTAAATGGTAAGTTAAAATACAAAACTTGTCCGTTAATAATCCGGATTTCGAAACTGGTAATTAATAAAAATTTTATTTGTATATTTAAGGCAAAATGGCGTATGGGAATTTAAAATACTGTGAAAAGTAGGCTTATCATGCTCGATAAGAGAGAGGGTAGAAACTAAGACTATTCTACAATGAGATAACGATCATGGAAATAAACTTTATTGTGTGGATGTTTTTACCCCCAAAGTGCGTTTATGTTACCAGTCCTAAAGACTACCGTACAAGTAATCCAATTATAATTAAAATCCCCACAAATTGTAAACCTATTAATATTATCGAATTATTAGAAACCTACTCACATTATAGAATTATTTGAAACCTTATAAATAAACTTTTTTCAAACAAAAATATTTAAAACAAAGTTTAAGTAGGTTATTTTTCACCCCATTATAAATGAACGGTTAATAGTATAGAGGCTTCAACGAAGGAGAGCGACGTCACATTAAATAGAGCAACTATTTTCAAACTTTAAAAAATTTAAGACAATAAAGAAATTAAGAGATGTTTTAATTAAAATCCCTTTTTATATTCTATAATAGTCACCTTATACTACTATAAATATTTCAATATTAAAATTTACATAAATTATTATTTTTAATATAAAATCGCACAATTTAAAATGGACTAACATTTTTCAAATTATTAAGGATATATTTAATCATAGGCTAAAAATTTTGCTAAACTAAATAACGATAACTAATGTGCAATTACTTTATTAAATAACGAGAAAATGTCTTAAGGTAGTAGAAAAATTAAACAAGCAATTAATTAAACAATAGTAATAAATTACTATCAATTTGATGATTGTTTAAGGATATCGATTATGGTCTAAATCCCTCGACCAAAATAGCACCTTCCATACTTCGAGGACCATTCCAGTTACGGAAACATCGATGGTCCTTGACAATTTTTTTGGCGCTCGTAAAACTCGCATATGGAACAATACTTATTTTTTATTCCCAAATACAAAATATTTTTGGTTTCTTTTCCAATTATAACAGCTAACCCGGAATTTTCTGCGATGCGACCATCCACCGTCCACCACGGCAGTAACATATGGCCGCCCGCTGACCAAGGTCATGATCGACCTTTGCATGGGACGGGAGGTGGGAAAGAGGGCTCGATAGCAAAGATGGGCACTTGTTTTCCCTATCTATCTCTTTCCCTCACAGAATCATTAAGATGGCGCCACTATCACTATCCCGATCAATTTTTTTAAAACCCCACAACATTTAAATATCAATTTAAAATCAAAGATGAGTAACTTTTCTTTATCAATTTTCTTTCCTCTCAAAATTCTCATATAGCGCCACTATCACTATTACGATCAACCTTTCTATCAATATCCCAAAAAGAGTAAATATCAAATTAAAATCTATCTTTCTATCAAATATAATTTTACCTTTCAAACTTTTTTAGTAAACACTGTAGAATTTCTGATCCGGGGTCTACAAAACCGGGAGAGCTAAGTTTTTCTTTTAACACTCACTAGACTGCTGTTTTGGGAAACTTTTAATCTATCGATGGTCGCGTCTTAATTTAATGAATAACACTCAATTTGGTTTTTAGTTTCAAACTATTCTTTAATTCTATAACTCTATAAAAATGTCCCCTAGGAGGGGTTATACAACCACCGTGTCTGTCTGTGGATCTGTCTGTGGGTCTGTCTGTCAATTTGGTTTTTAGTTTCAAACTATTCTTTAATTCTATAACTCTATAAAAATGTCCCCTAGGAGGGGTTATACAACCACCGTGTCTGTCTGTGGGTCTGTCTGTCAATTTGGTTTTTAGTTTCAAACTATTCTTTAATTCTATAACTCTTTTTTGACTATACTATAACGCTGGGTTCGTCAGCGACTACTACATGTCCGTTCGGGTTCTCGATTCTTTTTTTTTGTCCAAAACGAAAGATACGTGTCCGAAACAGGAAACCCCTCTCAAATTTTGTTTCCCCCTTCGAAATAACCATCCTTTGGACGGAAAGTTTTCGAACACCTATGGTGTCAGGCGCCCAAACTCTCCGTCCCAGGATTCTGGGAATTTTCGTGGGCTTTCCCCGATTTCGCTACAATTGGAATACAATGGTTTAAAAATAAAGAAATATTTACAGAAAAAGAACTAGTCACATAAATCACAAATACAATACGAGGTACAAAATGTTTCAATGAGTTTACAAACAATAAAAAAATAAAAATAAAAATTATACACATCAATTAAATGAAAAACAATTTTAGTTACACATATACAATACATTAATCTATACAGCAAAAAAAAATGTTTTTTTTGTTAGTGTTAGCGTAATTTTCTACAAACACCACTATCAAATTCCTATACATTTTTATCTAATGGTTCAGTCTATATATCAAATCAAAATCAAATGAGTACTTTCTACCAGATCAATTTTGTTCCTTTCAAAAATCTTTACAAGGTACCTCTATTAAAATCCAATCAATTTTTTACTTAAGTCACTTAAGTTTATACAGGGTGTCCATTAAAAAATGAACCAGGGCGAATATCTCAAAATCTGTTTTAGGTACGATTTTGAAATTTTCAAGTCGTATACAAGATGTAGGGGGAAACCTAATGCGAAAATGGTTCAGAGATCAATAACGGAATGACTGTACGTATTTTTTGGCCCATTAGTAGTTCTGATGGCGATGGTAAGCCTTCATGTCGAGTAGATCGTAGCACGAGGAGAACGCGATTAAGATTCTATAGCCTTTTTCAAGGCCTCTTTCACAGTTGGGAAGATGCGTTTCGGCCTGGCGAAATATTTGATGTTCCAATATTTGTTGTATTTTGCCACTTCATTGGAATTAAATGGATGGCCATTATCTGTCACTATTTCGTCGGGATAGCCGTGGCATGAGAAAATTCTGTTGCATATAGCAATTAATTGTGCGGCTGATGTTGAAGTTGTTTGGACCGCTTCAGGGTATTTAGAGAAGTAATCAATCATCAACAGGTATGTTTTGTTATTTAAATGATAAAAAACTATGGCTAGTACTCGCCACGGGCGATCCGGAATGGGATGTGGCAGGAGCGGTTCCTTTGCCTTGGAATTTTAATAAAGTTGGCAGATGGAGAATGTTCGAATCATGAGGGTTGTATCTTTCATTATACCAGGCCAATATATAGTGGCCCGGGCTTTTGCTTTTGTAGTCACTATACCCTGATGGATGGCGTGTAATGTGGATAACAATTGTTGACGTTCCTTTGATCGGATGATAATGCGATTACCCCTGCACAGCAATCCATTTACAATATCAAGTTCGTCAGATAAACTGGCATAAGGGTGTACTGTGAGTCTGTGACAAGGATTTTTTTTGTATTGCGCGGGCCAACCATGTGTAATATATGACCGAAGGAAGTTTGAGACATCATCGTCCTTGGTAGCTTGTTGTAATTGGGATAGGCGATCCGGTGTGGCAGTCGCCGCAATAGCCATTATGCACGGTGTTGACGATGTCGGACGTAATGACATCCCTATTCTGGAGATCTGGAATTAGTAGATCTTTTCCTGGGACGTAGATGAGAGTGAACGTGTATCCGGCTGTGCTGTTACTTTAAGGATACTTGGTCTATATATTTCATAAAGAACTACGATTTTTCAAGGTAAAATATAATATCAATTTTTAATGATGTCTTCAATACAGGGTGTTTCAGAAGGTTATGCAAAATTTTAAGGAGTTGTAGAGGGTGAGTTGAGAAGTTTGTCTGTTTTTTTTTTCATTTAGCTACGTTGAGTTAAAAGAGCGCCAGAGAGCATCAAAGTATGACCAAATAACCTCTGGAAGTAGGCTGCAACAAGCGCAAAACCAAGCAGCAGGGAAATGAGAACATTAAGGTTTGTTTTCGTGTGATAGGACTTTGTAAACAAACCGAGGTAACCAGTGTAAAAAAGTAAACAATTCTAGGTCAATCAAAGTTTTTCTCTAGAACCAATGGATTTTGAGAAATGGTTCCAATTTGAAAGGTTTTCATCATGGGGTTTGGAATCGGGTTAAAATTTCAATTTAACAACAGAACCACCGACACATATTACGCGACAACGATATTTAGAAGAACAGCTTTGGCTAAAGTTGGTTTTCTTTTACGCTTTTATAAGCGTTTTTATTACGGTAATTTATTCTGTTATATTTTTAATATATATAAATCAAATACAAATTCAAATCATTTCTAACAGACGGATTGTTTACTGCTGAGCCATTAACTTCCATATCGCTGTATGGAAAATAAAAAATATCTCAGGCATGTACGAGGAGAGGTATATTTTGGCTTGCCAAATTGTTTTTCAATGTAAACGCTATTTTGAACAGTTTTGACCAACTTCTCTAGGGGATTTACGGTAAATTTTTAAGCGGCTGTTCAGACCGATTTTGGGAACGCATTGCAAAAATGAACCCCTTTGTTCATTTAAATCAACTGGACTATAAAACAAATTAAACGCGTTTGTTTCGTAAAATATGTATATATATTATAAACTGTGTATGGTAACCACCACGTATAGGCTTTGCCTCTGTGGTTGCCTGCAAAATTTGTTTCTTTGCGAAATAAATATTATTATTATTATTATTATTATATCTAAACATGCAATAGTTTATTTTTGATTTACAAAAAACATAAAAGTTTAGTTTCACGCTTTTAAAAAAATTATATATAGATAGAAAAATACATAAAAGTTCATAATTTAAATTATTGAAAATCTTCACTGGATGCACTGTAATATTAATTATATGAAACATTTTAATGCGTAAGCTAGTGTGGCATTCTCTTCCGAAATAAAAGTTTTAATCCTTGATTAGATAGTCTGACTTTATAACGTTGTTCAAACCTTAAAAACGGATTTTATTGAAAGGTTTTAACACCAATTTCTAGAAACGAAATTTTATATTTGAATGAAAAAAATAATTAACAAAATGATTTTGATTACTTACGCCTCTCAAATTGTCTACAATTCTTTTGTACGTCGCGAATCCTACGTTATCCATAAAATTATTTTGCTACAATTTGAAAAAATAACGGAGTTCATAATTTCGCGCCGAAGAGTGAAGAAGCAAATACTTAGAAGCTTGCAGCACCAAAAATAAAATATCAAAAACCAAAGACTGAATTAAACAATAAACATTTTTTTTTATAAACGAAAAATGAAACGTTTTTTCTAACTCTTACAAAAACTAAGCGTTTTTAAAAATTAGGATAATTATATATTATTATTTTGGTTTATATTTTATATATTAATGTGTTTTCTTCTCCTAGCAGAACAATTTTCGCTATGATAGTTCGCAAATAGAACTGATTTCAATTTTCGAATAGTACTACAACTAATCTTACTCTCTATTATGCTTTTCGAGTTACTGTTTTCGAAACAGAATAATTTTTCCGTTTTTACATGAACGCCTTTAATCACAAATAGGAGGGAGGGATCAAATTTGCCCGTTATAGCGCCATAACCGCACATAGAACCGACCTGATATTAAAACCATTAACACTACTATTTGTACCGTTTAGAATGTTACCTTGCTTGTCGAGTTACCTCGCACGGTTTTCAAGAAAAATAATTTTTGGCGTTATTACATAAGCGCGTTTAATAACCATATTACAAATTGAAGGGAGGGTTCAAATTTTACCCTTTATAGCGCCATTACCGCACATAGAACCGACCTGATATTAAAACCATTAACACTTATGTTTGTACCCTTTAGAATGTTACCTTGTTTGTCGAGTTACCTCGCACGGTTTTCAAGAAAAATGATATTTAGCGTTATTACATAAGCGCGTTTAATAACCATATTATAAATTGAAGGGAGGGTTAAAATTTGGCCCTTTATAGCGCCATTACCGCACATAGAACCGACCTGATATTAAAACCATTAACACTACTATTAGTACCGTTTAGAATGTTACCTTGGTTGTCGAGTTACCTCGCACGGTTTTCAAGAAAAATGATTTTTAGCGTTATTACATAAGCGCGTTTAAAAACCATATTACAGATTGAAGGGAGGGTTCAAATTTGGCCCTTTATAGCGCCATTACCGCACATAGAACCGGCCAGATATTAAAACCATTAACACTACTATTTGTACCGTTTAGAATGTTACCTTGGTTGTTGAGTTACCTCGCACGGTTTTCAAGAAAAATGATTTTTAGCGTTATAACATAAGCGCGTTTAATAACCATATTACAAATTGAAGGGAGGGTTCAAATTTGACCCTTTATAGCGCCATAACCGCACATAGAACCGACCAGATATTAAAACCATTAACACTACTATTTGTACCGTTTAGAATGTTACCTTGGTTGTTGAGTTACCTCGCACGGTTTTCAAGAAAAATGATTTTTAGCGTTATAACATAAGCGCGTTTAATAACCATATTACAAATTGAAGGGAGGGTTCAAATTTGACCCTTTATAGCGCCATAACCGCACATAGAACCGACCAGATATTAAAACCATTAACACTACTATTTGTACCGTTTAGAATGTTACCTTGGTTGTTGAGTTACCTCGCACGGTTTTCAAGAAAAATGATTTTTAGCGTTATAACATAAGCGCGTTTAATAACCATATTACAAATTGAAGGGAGGGTTCAAATTTGACCCTTTATAGCGCCATAACCGCACATAGAACCGACCAGATATTAAAACCATTAACACTACTATTTGTACCGTTTAGAATGTTACCTTGGTTGTTGAGTTACCTCGCACGGTTTTCAAGAAAAATAATTTTTGGCGTTATAACATAAGCGCGTTTAATAACCATATTACAAATTGAAGGGAGGGTTCAAATTTGACCCTTTATAGCGCCATAACCGCACATAGAACCGACCAGATATTAAAACCATTAACACTACTATTTGTACCGTTTAGAATGTTACCTTGGTTGTTGAGTTACCTCGCACGGTTTTCAAGAAAAATGATTTTTAGCGTTATAACATAAGCGCGTTTAATAACCATATTACAAATTGAAGGGAGGGTTCAAATTTGACCCTTTATAGCGCCATAACCGCACATAGAACCGACCAGATATTAAAACCATTAACACTACTATTTGTACCGTTTAGAATGTTACCTTGGTTGTTGAGTTACCTCGCACGGTTTTCAAGAAAAATAATTTTTGGCGTTATTGCATAAGCGCGTTTAATAACCATATTACAAATTGATGGGAGGGTTCAAATTAGGCCCTCTATGGGTCAATACGAGTTGAAAATGTCTTATGAACCATGGTCCTAAAATGTACCGTTTAGGAGATACAAGCTTTCAAAATTTGACCTAAAAAACACCGAAATTCACGCAAATGTGAAATCCTTATTATGCCTTGATCACAATTGTGGTCTTAAAATTATCGTTTGTTTTTTAGAGATAAAGTGATAAAAGGATCACCGAATATTAAAAGATTATTACAATATCGTACGGAAGTATGCCCTTCCAGATTGTGAATTTACGAAGAAGCTTTAAAAACAAGACTTGTAATAGTTTTCGACGTTTAACTGTAACCTAGTCGTGTTTGATAGTAGGAAAACCAGCAGCACATAATTAATGGTATGTTTTTATTTATCAAAACAGAACAATTATTGACATGGTTACACGCACCGTTCACATTATTTACAAGAGTTTTTCGAAATGCCCACCTTGAACTCTAATGCACAAACGACAACGTCGTAAAAATGATAGACGAACCTTCAAGCCACGCGAGCCAACAGCTCCCTACACTAACTATTACCGTTAACCTCAACACGTTTTTTGGAAGGGGGAAAACACCTTCTTGAGCGAAGAATCCTTTTTAATAGTTAATGGATGTGATGAGAACTTGGCATTGGACACACGATCCGAATTTATTCCCGGACAGTATGTTGCCATAGTTTTTGAGCAAATGCTATATTTTGGGGTTGTTGTGGAAACAAATTACAAATAATAAGTTTCATTCACCCTCACGGTATCTTAACTTCTTATAACTGGCCCAATCGAAAAGATGAGCACTGGATTCCAGAGTGTGACATACTTTGCCCTGTTAATCATCCAAAATCGCCAAGGGGAAGGCATTACTACTTTTCATATGAGTGTCTATTAAAGACACTATTTAAAAAGTTCTTTGTAACCTAGAAATGAAAAGTTGTCGAAATTTCTGGTAATTTTGGAGGGGATCTTCAAATATTAAGTGCCACCCCGCCTAAGCTCACGGACTGAAGTTTTCCGAAAGATGCAAAAAATGGCTAATTTCAAAACAATTGATAGAAATAGTTTCGTCGCCAACACCAAATTTGACAGAGGCTTTTCTATACGTAAGAAGGTGCTTATTTGAAATTTCCTTTGAATTTGGATGTGGCATATTTCGTTAAATAAATGATAAGTGCCACCCCTCTATCCAGATCGTACAACGAAGTTTTGCGAAAAACGCGAAAAATAGCCAATTTCAAAAAATTAGTTTTGATACAAATAATTTGTTCGCCAACACCAAATTTTAGAGGGACCTTTCTATGTGCAAGGAGGTGCTTATTTGAAATTTTTATTGAATTCTGAGATGGACCCCTTTCTAAAAACGATGTTTTGCGCTACCCCGCCAAACAGCGCTTATATCGCAAACTAGAGCCTATAGAGTAAATTGGAAGCCAAATTCGGAATCTGTAGGTCATTTTAGCTAAGAGCACCAATTTTCATATTTTGAAGAGCTTTACAAATCATGTTACTGAAAAAAAATGTGTATTAAGTAACGAAACTCTAGCCAAAATGCATAAAATTTCAAAAAAGCATAACTTTCCAAATTTTTGAAATTAGCCCGCTAAACTCCAGGCGACTTCATATTTAGGGTAAATATACCATGGAAAAACATTTGGGCGAAATCCGTCGCTATCGAGCTTGTCGATTTCACGTGGAATGACCCATATACAGATATTGTATTAATCCGTTTAGTAAAAAACCCGCCTTATCATAATGGTTCCTTTACTTAAATATTTTCCCCAAGGAAGTCAATGGCTCGGCGGTAACCATCCGCATTGTTACAATGCGACCCGAGTTCAATTCCTGATCACGATCAAATTTTACATTAAAATACTAAAATATTTTATTAAATATAAGATTAATATAATCTATAAATATTTAATTAAATATAAGATTAATATAATCTATAAATATTTAATTAAATATAAGATTAATATAATTTATAAATATTTAATTAAATATAAGATTAATATAATTTACAAATATTTAAAATGATGTAGAATAATTATAGTACCTAAAGTTATAACTTTGTAAAGGACATTCGCCAAAGCTGTTTTTTAGAAAAACACCGTAACTTAGCAAGCGTTGGTAAATCTCTTGCACGAGGCAGACCCGGCTGGCGCCAATGAATCGCAAATTGGTACTAAGACGAATACCGTGTACAATTGGTGGAAACCCTACCATTGGACGTTGAGAGGTTGCATAAACTCAGCACTCGGTCCGTCCCAAAGTCATTAAGAAGAAGTTGGAGAGAAAACGCCCGTACAAACACCAAAGACTCAACATCCACAGCCATCATAACACAAACACAACAAGCTCAACACCCACAACCGTCATAACACGAACTCAACATCCACAACGATCATAACACAAACACAACAAACTCAACACCCACAACCGTCATAACACGAACTCAACATTCACAACCTACGCATAAACATTACAATAACGAAATACCCAATCAAACTGAGTTAAAACCGTCACGACGGTGAGCGTTAACGAATAAGCAACATCCAAACCTAGCCCAACCGCAAACTAATCCGTTAACGCTCACCGTCGCACGGTGGTTTTGCCAACCCTTCGACAGTCCTAGCAACTGCGAACGCAGAGATTTCGAGAAACTGCGTACGCAATGATTAACCTTTGCATGGAAAATGCGAATGCGTTCGCAGGACAGACACACAGACACACAGACAGACAGACACGGTGATTGTATAGCCCCTCCTAGATGACATAGTCCCCTCGGAGAGGTAAAAAAACATAATTTCCTTAATTATTTATATTTAAGACTAGTTAAGACTAGCATTTTAGACAGAACGTAGTCTAGAATCACAGTGAGAAAATCGATCAATAAAATACTTAAATTTTAAGTATTAAGGAACTTCTAAAATTCGTAAAAGAATATTCTTTCTAATTCAGTCCACGGGGACTCATGTGTGGTCTCAAGTGTGACTACTGGAACCAACATGTCCATATGATTTTCAGTAAAATCATCTGCTCCTTTAGGCTCGCTCTGATTTAGCCACTTTAAACCGTTGTCGCTTGCACACAGAAGCTCAGTAACTCGGCGTGTCACAATCCGTGAAGGTCACACTTTGAGCGCTGGTGCAGGTGATGCTCGGTGGACCGCACGCCGGTGCTTTGCAGCTCTTGTGATGGAGGAAAAGTAGATACCGCATGTACTCTTTTTCAGATCACCACGTAATAGAGGTCATAGGGCATGCTAATGAAGGTGTGCAATTGTTGAATTACTAAATTTAACCCAGTTTTATCGCAATTTTACACTGTTTCTTGCGGAAAAAACTAACGTGATATTTGCCGACACCCACCTCTCCTCCGCCTGAGATTGGGTGAGATTCAGCTCCATCCCCTCCCTCCCCTATACGCCTCACGTAATTTATTGACTCTCCCAAAGCTAAGACATAAAAAATTACCATAAATGTATTGGAGCCGGCTCCCGGAGCCGGTTTAAAACACTTGGAGCCGGAGCCGTGGCTCCAGATCCAGCTCCGGCCTAAACCGGAACTGGAGCCGAAAGGGTTTAAGTCGGAGCCAGAGCCGGAGCCATGCGGAGCATTATTACTCAGTACTTCTCTCTCACGTAGCACTATCCGGCGATTGCGGAGATCCTTCCTTCAAACGCTTAAGGACTCAATGGATATCACTCGATCAAACAAAGTTTGTAGCTGCCTCAAACGATCTATTCACCGGTGTCCTAAGTGATCTCCGTGATGAAATGATTAGTTTTTACTCCACTGCTCTCGAAAATGGAGGGTTTCTGAGAGATGACGCTGTACTGCATTATTAAAGCCTTGTTTATCTCGGAGGGGTTCCCAATAAACAAATCGGCTTTAGAGCACCTGGAGCTCTCCACCATGCCAGATGGATGGCGAAGGCCATTTATTCTCTAAAAATCTACCTCTTTAGGGATCAGATTATACTTACCTCTCGTGAACGGAAAGGCCTGCAAATGATCCGTCAGTTTGTGGCACTCACACAGAAAAAAAGGTGTTTAGATACTAAACACTTTCTTAAACACCAAAATGCAACAGAATATTTATCATGTTTAAAAACGATCATGTTCAGGCGATAGTGGTGTTCAGCTTTGCAACATCATGCGTTTAGAAATTAAACGTGTTATTTGCTTATCATATTTATCGTTAAAACGTGTTTAGATAGAATACGTTCAGAGATTAAACATATTAAATGATTTTCGCGCTTACAATGAAAACCCGTCTTAAGATTTTTAAGATTAGTTTCTAAACGTGTTCAAAGGTTCGGGTGTTGTGGTTTAAGACATGTGTTAATTTGCCGTATACGCCACTCTTTGAGTAGCCCTATATTTGAGTGTTTTAATTACGATCTACAATAACATTAATATTAATTGGCTACGAAATAATGAAACCTACTGCCTATACTGTCGATTTCATTTCTTTAACTGCCTGATTATATTTTAGCGCTTAAATCACATCAAAAGTAGTGTTATTTTATTAATTTTTAGTAGTTAATTTTCAATTATTGATTTATATACATTAGTGTTATTTAATTAGTCTTAATAACCAATAACTTAAAATTATGAGATGATATAGGAACCCGGTCCATATTGAAGTTAACTCTATTAATATATCGGTGATTAACGAATATTATTTTTTTTTGAAAAATAGAAAACGAAATTAAACGAAATATATAGACAACGCGAAATATACATTAAACTCGTAACGCAATATACACTTAGTAAACATCAGTGTTTAGCATTATGTTTAAAAACCACGAAGTTTAATTTTTAACATGACCTCTTACCAGCTGTTCCGGTTCCGAACACTACCGGAAAGATCTTGGAAGATTGTTTGAGATCCTCGTTTTATTTAAACAGATGTGTTTAAGGAAACAACACCAACTCTTACCCATGTTTAGCTTTCAAACATGTTTAGATGTTAAAAACCTAAACACCTTTTTTTCTGTGCATGTATGCCAAATATTGGCATAAAGCTCCTCTTACTGCAGAGGCTCCGTGGAATGACCGAGACTTCCTCATTACACTAACAGAGTTCCCGGAACAACCAGTGGCCGATGTGGCACTCAAAGCTTTCAAACGACATCTCTGGTACTCCGCGGAAGAACTTGTCGGGCTAGCATTGTTCGACAAAGATCTCGACGTCGAAACGAAATCGAGAATGCAGAAAAATTTGCTCCTGCCGTCCAAATCCAAGGGACTAAAACGACTGGACGGGAAGTTGTTTGTTCCTGCAAACACCCTAGATACCTATGTTACAGAGAAAACGGCCAACATATTTGATGTTGTCTTGGACAATGGCAAGAACATGTCCGCAGAGAGTTTCTTGCTCAATGAACCCAGTCAGTGGCCAGAAGGTGCAACCTACAGGCTGTTCCAAGAGAACGCAGCACAAATGAAGGTGGTAAACGACTGCGCCGAGAGAGGAGTCGCTCTGATTCAGCAATATAATCAAAGATTAACTTGAAAACCTAGTACGTCCATGGTAATTATTAATAAAGAAAACAGTTTCGAAAAGGTCTCATGGGTAAAAAACTTTTTATTAAAATCAAAAAGCCGTGGCAAGCTTTCAAAGTATGACAAAAGATGAGACCCAGAAGCAGTACCTTCTGCGCCTGGTGGAGCTCCATAGGAAGGCGAACCCTAACCCTTCCAAAGGCGCCTTGTTTCAAAAATGATATCATAATAACAACGTTGTTGACGATGATCATTGTGTTGGTTCCAATTTGTGAAGAAGCTATCGATAACAATAAACATGATTTTTCGTATATTTGCTTTTTTTTTCAAACGCATTCATAAAGTTAAATATAGTTGCTAGGCAAATACCCAAGGCATCACCTTAGGCCTAAGTCATCAAGCAACTTCTAAAGCCATAAATTCAGATATATATGCAAATATAGAAATGTTTTGGTGCACATTGATTTTCTTGTTCGTTTTATGGGAAAATGACCAAGGAAAAATTTTATGTACATTTATTAATATTTAGGACTGCCTCAACGAGCTAATGTTTGACCATTATAAACACACCCATTTATAAGAAAAAATAATTATTTCACTCAATTACTTTAACTGAACGAAATATTTAATATTTATTACTTACTTAAGTTTACACAGGGTTTATTATAGTAATAAGTACCGGTATACAAAATAATTGGCAGAAATCCCCACAAAACCAGGTCCTAACTTGTGATTTTCAGCAGTTATGACCTGGTTTTAATTTCAGGTCGGTTCTATGTGCGGTTATGGCGCTATAAAGGGCCAAATTTGAACCCTCCCTTCAATTTGTAATATGGTTATTAAACGCGCTTATGTAAAAACGCTAAATATCATTTTTCTTGAAAACTGTGCGAGGTAACTCGACAAACAAGGTAACATTCTAACGGGTACAAATAGTAGTGTTAATGGTTTTAATATCAGGTCGGTTCTATGTGCGGTTATGGCGCTATAAAGGGCCAAATTTGAACCCTCCCATCAATTTGTAATATGGTTATTAAACGCGCTTATGTAATAACGCCAAAAATTATTTTTCTTGAAAACCGTGCGAGGTAACTCGACAAACAAGGTAACATTCTAAAGGGTACAAATAGTAGTGTTAATGGTTTTAATATTAGGTCGGTTCTATGTGCGGTAGTGGCGCTATAAAGGGCCAAATTTGAACCCTCCCTTCAATTTGTAATATGGTTTTTAAACTCGCTTATGTAATAACGCCAAAAATTATTTTTCTGCAAAACCATGCGAGGTAACTCGACAAACAAGGTAACATTCTAAAGGGTACAAATAGTAGTGTGAATGGTTTTAATATCAGGTCGGTTCTATGTGCGGTTATGGCGCTATAAAGGGCCAAATTTGAACCCTCCCTTCAATTTGTAATATGGTTATTAAACGCGTATGTAATAACGCCAAATATTATTTTTCTTGAAAACCGTGCGAGGTAACTCGACAAACAAGGTAAAATTCTAAATGGTACAAATAGTAGTGTTAATGGTTTTAATATTAGGTCGGTTCTATGTGCGGTAGTGGCGCTATAAAGGTCCAAATATGAACCCTCCCATCAATTTGTAATATGGTTATTAAACGCGCTTATGTAATAACGCCAAATATTATTTTCCTTGAAAACCGTGCGAGGTAACTCGACAAACAAGGTAACATTCTAAAGGGTACAAATAGTAGTGATAATGGTTTTAATATTAGGTCGGTTCTATGTGCGGTTATGGCGCTATAAAGGGCCAAATTTGATCCCTCCCTTCAGTTTGTAATATGGTTATTAAACGCGCTTATGTAAAAACGCTAAATATCATTTTTCTTGAAAACTGTGCGAGGTAACTCGACAAACAACGTAACATTCTAACGGGTACAAATAGTAGTGTGAATGGTTTTAATATCAGGTCGGTTCTATGTGCGGTTATGGCGCTATAAAGGGCCAAATTTGAACCCTCCCTTCAATGTGTAATATGGTTATTAAACGCGCTTATGTAATAACGCCAAAAATTATTTTTCTTCAAAACCGTGCGAGGTAACTCGACAAACAAGGTAACATTCTAACGGGTACAAATAGTAGTGTGAATGGTTTTAATATCAGGTCGGATCTATGTGCGGTTATGGCGCTATAAAGGGCCAAATTTGAACCCTCCCTTCAATTTGTAATATGGTTATTAAACGCGCTTATGTAAAAACGCTAAATATCATTTTTCTTGAAAACTGTGTGAGGTAACTCGACAAACAACGTAACATTCTAACGGGTACAAATAGTAGTGTTAGTAATTTCAATATCATGTTGGTTCTATGTGCGGTTATGGCGCTATAAAGGGGCGTTTATGTAATAACTGCAAATTCATTCAGTTTCGCCAAGCTCGATATCATTTCTACAGCCTAGTTCTTACTTTACAATTAATTGGGCCACTTAATTAAAACCAACTAATTGTAAGCAAGAAAATTGCACAGTGTGAACAGAAAAAGTTCACACTATTTAATTTTCTTGCTTAAAATTAAATTAAGTGGCCCAATTAATTGTATAGTGTGAACTGGGCTTAAGAGTAAGTTTAGTTGTACCATTCAAAATTTTAAGTCAGTTCTGTACGCGTATTATCATAGCGGATATCGTTATGCTAGGAGAAGAAAATTTAATAAAATATAAAATAATTAAACAAAATTAATTACAATAATGTAAAAATAAAAGTTATTTGTAAAAACGCTTGCAAGCTTTTGTCGTATTATAAAATATATAATGTTATGTTTTGTTTATCGGTTTGAATATATTATATTTAATAAATAATTATAGATATTTAAATTTATAAGTAAAAACGTTGACTTGTCGATTTTATAAAATATGTTTAGTTTCGACTTTCGGTTTGAATATTTTATATTTCGTTCTGTGGGAGTCCAGCGATATTCAGAGAATAAGCAGAAACGTCTTTTACTGCTTTCCCCCTTTTTTTTCTGGCAGATTGACGGTGGTGATGATAATGGCGGGAATAACCCAGCCGCAATCTGCCAGAATTCTGAAAGTTGAAAAAGAAACTACTTACAGTGAAGTAGAGTACCTGACGTATGGGCGTAACTACAGCGTAAAACATTAAGAATGGCTTTATTACTTTAATAAAATTACCCTAAAGCTAGGCGCTTCGGAACGTTTTTGATTTAGAGGTGTACAGATTTAATATGGAATATGACGCCCCCCTTAAACGTAATAAAATATATGCATGGTAATTTATAATATATTTTTCTTTGAATCGGGTGACTAATTACTAAAACTATACACTTTCAATATTACGGAAGTTCTTTATTTCTGCCTTTATAATATTATAGTACATATTAGGATACACCAAGATACAAATTGTCTGGACAATACTATATTCCAATTTGAAGCTGATTTTGATGAAGTAGTGTATTTTCCTTATCGTGGGCTGACATTCCCAGCACCCCTCGAATTCTCGATAATTTTAGTGGAATTTTGATACGGTTCCTAGTTTACTATATTCACTTACATTTCAAAAACTAAATTAGGATAGTGGTTATGAAGACGTTGATTTCTGACGAGAGTGTAATTCCTCGACGACTGACTCGTCTCGTCTTTAGGCAAAGTACGTGACTTTATATTGTCATTTACCAGCATGCTCAAGCCTACGCTCTCCTTGCGTCAAAGTATACAAGTCATACTGATATAGGGTAGTTTAGCTTCGTAAGTGTTGAAAACAGGGTGGAATAGATATTGTAAGTGTTTTTGGCGTAGAAACATTGGTGTTTGAATTACAAAAATATGAAAATGGTGTTTTTTGCGCCATAAATTAAAAATATTAAATTTTGATAAAAATATATGGTCGAATTATATAATTTTGATAGTATATTTACTTTATTTATTTTATAATATATTTTAATTATTTTATAGTATATTTATTTCAATTATTTTATAGTACATTTATTTTAATTATTTTGTATTATCAAGAATGTATTTATTTATACTCAGGGAGAATGAATATGTCGAGATTATTTTTAGCGTTTCTCCAATTCCACCCGTTGGGGCCCCCGGTATTCTCCTCCGCTTTAATAAAATCAAATAATACTGCAATCCCATTGGTTCTTAAAAATTACGTTTTTCGACGCGATTAACGCTGCTGCGAGGACGCAAAAAATAAGACCGCCTCCTTTTTTCCTCCCCCCCCCCCTTAGCGTGACGGGGTTAGGGCCTCAAGGTGTCCGTCGACCGTCTCGACATATTCATTCTCACTGAGTATAAATAAATACATTCTTGGTATTATATTTATTTTAATTATTTTGTAGTATATTTATTTTAATTATTTTGTAGTATATTTATTTTAATTATTTTGTTGTATATTTATTTTAATTATTTTGTTGTATATTTATTTTAATTATTTTGTAGTATATTTATTTTAATTATTATGTAGTATAGTTATTTTAATTATGTAGTAAATTTATTTTAATTATTATGTAGTATATTTATTTTAATTATATAGTATATTTATTTTAATTTTATAGTATATTTATTTATTTTAATTTTATAGTATATTTATTTATTTTAATTTTATAGTATATTTATTTGATTTATTTTATAGTATATTTCAATTATTATATAGTATATTTCAATTATTTTATGGTTTATTTATTTCAATTATTTTATGGTTTATTTATTTCAATTATTTTGTAGTATATTTATTTTAATTATTGTATAGTATATTTATTTTAATTATTTTGTAGTATATTTATTTTAATTATTTTGTAGTATATTTATTTTAATTATTTTGATGTATATTTATTTTAATTATATTATATTATTTTTATTGACGAAGAACAACCTAATGGTTCTCGAGATAATTTAAGTATGACGTTAACGATATGGTTCAAGGTCATACAATTTTCAGAATATTAAGATCTCCCACCATGATGAGAATTTCGATAATGTATTAGCCTAGCGGAATAAAAAAAATGTAGCACTACTTGTTTTGGAGTTATTAGCGCTTTCTTGTTTATTTCCCTTTTACGATCTTTGTGATTTTTGTAGAATATTTCTCAACTTCCTATTGGTCGAATCCGATTGGATTAACGTTATTTAGGCCTAAAACGTGACGGGGACTACGTTTCTAATTTGAACCAACTTTTTAACACTTACGGTTCTCGAGGTAGTTTTTGGATGACCTTGAAGACATAGTTCAACGTCATGGAAATTTACAAAGTAGCTTTCCCTCTACACACTATGAGACCTAAAAATTTCAAATTCGTATCTAAAACTGTTTGGGAGATATTCGCCCTGGTCCATATTTTAGTGGACACCCTGTATTGCAATACGTTTCACTAAACCATCCTTCGAAATTACTATTCATAGTTTTGGAAAATGCATTTTCTATCAGAGTTTACCAAATGACTTATTTAAATTTATTACAAAAGTGAACAAAATTTAGTATTATATTACTTTTTTTTAAATAATGGGTTTTGTCTTTACAAATTTACAAACTATTGGGTTCTTAACAAATATTGGAAAAGCAAGTACGTTAAATAATTTAGTGTTCGAAATACTATTTGGTATTTGATGGGTTAAATGGCCTTAATTTTTTTCATCTGAAATATTCGATCGAACTATTCGACGTTTTAAGTATTTGATTTGATATTTGATATGGCTAAAAAAATATTTGATATTTCATACGATCAACAAGAAAATGGGCAAACCAACATATACCTCTCCTCGTAAGATTTTTCATGTTAATATTTTTATTTTCAACATAGGAACATGAAAGTCAATGGCTCAGTGGTAAACAATCCGCCTATTTCAAAATATGACCTGGATTAGATATCTGGGCACAACCGTATATAATTAATTTTAATTTAGTTTTTAAATATTATAGAATAAAGTAACGTTAATATAAAAGCGTAAAGGAAAACGGACTTTCGCCAAAGCTGTTTTTAATTGCAGCGTGATGTGTGTCGGTGGTTCTGTGGTATAACACTCGCCTGCCCAGCAGGAGGGCCCGGGTTCATTCCCGACCGCCGCAATTGGTTTTATTTAATAGACAAGCCACAACTTTTGAATATCTTCTACGCAATAATTTAAATCGAACACGAAATCTCGCTATAGTTAAATAAGAAGCAAAATGTTAAACGCTATTAACTAATAACATACGCTTCCGTTTAAGATGAATTTCTAATTTTGGGTAAAGGCTAGTAGGCGTCGTTGGTTCTATGGTTGAACACTCGCCTTTCAAGCAGGAGGGCCTCAGTTCAAATCCCACCCGACACTTTCGCAAATTGAACGTAAGACTTATACCGTGCTCGAGCGTTTGGTAGAAACCCTGCCATTTGGATGCTAAGACGTTTAACGTAACCCTTGATATACTATACTATAATAAATATATTTAAAAATAATTAAGAGAAACATACTCTAAAATAATTAAAACTAACATACTCTAAAATAATTACAATAAACATACTCTAAAATATTTAAAATAAACATACTGTAAAATAATTTACAACATTTAAAGGACCCTGGTACAGCAGACTCGGGTGATTGTTTGCTAAGATCGATTACGAAATTACGCAACCTAATGCTCGGAGGTCGCGTTCCTCAGGACATCTGCCCAGTTCTTCATGGCGCTTCCCTTTGCGCTCTTCGGAAGAAAGATGGCGGCATCCGACCAATTGCCGTGGGGTCTACTATCCGTCGCTTGGTGGCTAAGCTGCCTTGTATTAGCATAATGGCCTCGCTGGGACCGCTCTTACGCCCAGTCCAGTTGGGGTTCGGTACCCGCGGTGGTTCGGAAGCTGCTGCCCACGCCGCGAGACGCTACGTTAACCACCCGCACCGACGACAGAATGTCATGCTGAAAATAGACTTCCTTAACGCTTTCAATATGGCCCGACGAGATCGCTTTCTGGAATGCGTTTACAAAGAAATTCCGGAGCTGTACCTTTTCCTTCGGCAGTGTTACGAGTCACCCTCGCACCTGGCTTCTGAACGCGGTGTCCAACAACGAGATCCGCTTGGCCCGGCCCTTTTTTGTCTGCCGGTGCACAAAATGGCGTTTAGTATGTCTTCCGAGTTAAATCTTTGGTACTTGGACGACTCTTCTTTAGGAGGTGATCCTCATACAGTTTTGAGCGATTTAGTTCAATTAAAATACCTCTCGGCCAAGGCTGGACTTGCCCTTAACCCTGAAAAGTTCGAGCTTTTAGTAATTAACGCCGATGGTAAAGACGACAGCTTCTTCGAGTCTCTTTTCGAAGTCGAAGCACCGGGAATTAAACTCCTTTCTCGCTCGAGTTACATTTTACTGGGCGCCCCGCTATCAGACGAAGCCATTTCTACTTGTCTATCTTCTAAATCCGCGGCTCTCACAATCATGGCCAAAAACCTTGAGCGGATAATTGCTCACTGTGGGTTTTTTCTGTTGAAAAATTATCTCTCGATTCCAAAACTGACGTATCTCTTACGCTGTTCCCCAACTTGGCGCCGGGAGAAAGATCTCGCGACTTTTGACGACGTTTTGCGCCAGAGCGTACAGTCCATCACTAATACTCAGATGGACAGAGTATCTTGGGAACAAGTGGCTCTCCCTGTCTCTAAGGGCGGTTTGGGAATTCGAAACTCGCCTTGCCTGCCTTTCTAGCCTCGAGCTCCAGTGTGGAATCTTGGGTGCAGGCAATTCTTCCGACATCTTTAAAGGGAATATAACCTCAGGTATTTAGTGTGGAACACCGACGTTTGCAGCTCTGGCCGCTCTGGCCTTTCGCTTTAGAAATGTTTGGCGCCACTGTACAGGGTAATTTGAAAAATTGAAGGGGCTTGTTAAGTGGCTTGAGCTTAGTGAACAAGCGTTTCCTTCCGGGGATCACCGCGCCTGGGAGCACCCGCTGGTAGAAAAAGCTATTTCCACTCTGATGGATTTAACGTCCAATAACCGGGATAAAGCCCGTTTACTCTATCACGTCTAAAGAGTCAGGAACCTGGTTAAACGCCTTGCCATCTTCCTCTCTTGGCACCTTACTAGACGACGACTCCTTTAGGATAGCCGTCGGATTGCGCTTGGGTGCTAAAATACGTGTCCCTTACACCTATAAATGTGGCTTTATGGTGGATTCTTTGGGTACGCGTGGCTTAAGTTGTAAACGCAGCGCCGGTCGTTTGTCTCGACACCGAGTCGTTAATGATATTCTAAAGCGTGCACTAGTTTCCGCTGGTTTACCTTCCGTGTTGGAACCCCCAGGTCTGTCCAGGGACGACGGCAAACGTCCTGATGGTATGTCTCTGGTGCCTTGGGCCGGTGATAAATAACCAGTGTGGGATTTTTACCTGCACGGACCCTCTCGCGCCTTGGTATTTGGAATCTTCTTCGCCAGCCCCTCTCTGGGCCGCTTCCCAGGCTGAATCGAGGAAGAGGGCAAAGTATGTCGGCCTCGAGAACCGATTTACTTTTTACGCGGTTGCGGTCGAAACCCTGGGTTCATTTGGCAAGGAGGGTCTCGGCTTGGTTCATGCCATCGGTCGGAAGATTCGTCATTTGACGGATGAAAAACGCTCGGTCGCGTTTCTCATCCAACGAATAGCAGTCGCTATCCAACGTGGGAACGCCGCGTCAATTCTGGAGACTTTTCCATCGGGTTCTTCTTTGGAAGACGTTTTGTTTTCCTTACCATAATGTGTATACCGGTGTTTTTGCTGTTTTGTAAAAATTTGTTAAATAAAAAATATGTTTACCATTAAAATAAACAACATACTCTAATCGAATCAAAATTCACAATTTTTAATAGAGAGAAAACAAGGAGATACACCGTTTTAATTTTTTTTTTTTTCAAACACCAATGTATCCCCGCCAAGAACACAACAATATATATTCCACCCCTGTGTTTAACCCCTTGGTTTAACACCTATGAAGCTAAGCTACCCTCATTGAGTTGGGAATAAATAGAGGTACAACTCAATCTGTCTGGCGCGGGACCAATTTCGTTCAATATGGAGACTTTATCAACTATATCGTTCAACCGTAGCGTCATCTGTCTCTAGTGGTGGCAACTATATTGCAATTGAATTTTTGCGCGAATCATATAACTTTTCAAAATATAGATGGCGCTACTGCCTAATTATAAAGATGAATTTCGTACAGTCTTCTCAGAACAGGCCCCCGTAACCATGGCAACCGAAATAGTAATTGTAATTCTAGCAGTATAATGAATGTCACGCCTCCCGCCAAAACGCGCTTAGCCATAGGACGAGGTGAGTCTACTAAAATAAATGCTCTTGACTACTGAAGTTAATCGAAATCTGGGGGCTCACTAGTCAATTTGACTAGTGAAAAATTATCCTTAATATTCATTAATAATGGCGAATATGGCGTATCATAAATTCATCATTCATTAATCCAATTTAAAAAATCACATGATGGAACCCAAAGGATAATAAACTCCTATTTGAATTCTGGCGGGTAAAGCTAAATTTTGGCTGTCCGTATTGTTTTTATACCCCCATTTTTACCCCCACTAGTCAGTGACTACTAAAATAAATAAAGGTAGGAGGCTCACTGGTCAGGCTGACTGCTGAAAAAAAGATCTTTATGTCAAACCCTGGTTATGATACGCAGGACGGTTGGCCTTTCCATTTCGGTGTAGAGCATAACTTAAGTGGCACCATTCAATTGAAGGCAAATACTAAAAGGCAACCAAACTACTGGTCCTACATTTAGTCAAGGTTAGTGAGAACTTAGCCAACTGTTTGTGACAGTTTCAAAAGCATCTTGCGCGACGTTTTTAGAGACCTACCGAGGCTACCGTCCAATAATCGTGTTTTTTTTTAATTGAGCATTCACGGTATATTAAGAAGGTCCCACCTCCCGTTAATCGATTATTTTTCATTTTTACGCTGATTCACTTTATTGTTGAAAGGACCTACCTCTGGTTAATATATTTCACATTTTAAACGAATCTACCGTTTTCAAGAAAGGGCCTACTAGTGGCCTACCTGACGTAAATCGATTATTTGTCAATTTTAAGGTGATTTACGGTATTTAAGAAAGGGCCTACTTTCGGTTATTCGATTGATTTAAAATTGTAGTCGAATTTACCGTTTTACAAACATTTACCACGTTTAAATTATCCTGCTCGAGTTTTTGGTTATTTTCACGTGGTTTCAACGTATTTAAAAGGGCCGTTAGTTGATTGTTTTTCACTTTGAAATTTCACTGATCGAGTTTGTACGTTGTGAAAATACCCCCTCTTTTCACGCTAATATATATTTGCAAGGCATTTTTTGCATAAATTGTAATAATTTTTTGCCGCCGATCCTGAATTAATGAAAAGCGCCCCGTTGGATTTTATGATCACCTTTTTTTATTTACGTGTATTTTAAAAAAAATGAACAGCGTTTAGGAAGTAATTTTGGCATACCAGTATAAAGTCGTAAATATCCACACCGCTATAGTTAAATTTAACTAAACACTTCCAGCAAGGAGCAACAAACACAACACCCCACACAAGGAGAACGCAACCCGTCAAAAGTCGTGGATTTTCTTGTGTAAGTTTTTCATTGGCTAGACGCTTTAGCGCCTGCTGCCGACAGAAGGGGAAAATTCGGAAATTGTCTTCCCCCCTACCCGTAACACGTTCAGCGTAAAGGCTCGTGACGCTCGTCCAATGAAATTCGTACACAACCCTTCGTTAGCGTGTTTAAAGGCTAGCTGCGTTCTCCTTGTGTTTCTTGCTCCTAGCTTCCAGTCTCGAACCCTAATGGTAAATCTTCTATCATTTACGTTCAAAATTAAAGATTTCCATAGATCATTTTGGCACCTCACCTCCAAGCTTTTGGTGTCTCTTTCAAACCAATTTGTTGCCCCCCTGTGCCCCCCTTCCTCCGCCACTGCCAAAGTTCCTCCCCCTCAAGATAATATCGTGCATTCGCCGAAATCAAGTGATCAGATAAACTATAAATAATTTTTACCTGAAACTAATGAAATGAAAGGGTCATATAGCTTTTGATTGTGCCTTCATTGCGTTGTTGTTGTCCGTGCTCATTGATTTTCGCTAATATTTTATTTTGTTTTACACTTTTGTATTAGCAACACCAAATCATAAATCCAAAGAGTCTTTCGTTCATAAAGAAACTGACCAAATAAGCAGCCGAGGAGAGAAAATGCACAAGTGCTCTGAATGCGTCTACGCAACGAACGTTAAGGGTACTTTCATACGCCATAGAAGAACTCACACGGGCGAAAAACCCTTCCAGTGTGATCAGTGTAACTACGCGTCTGCACAAAAGAACGATTTGAATATCCATCGAAGAACTCACACCGGCGAAAAACCCTTCCAGTGTGACCAGTGTAACTACGCGTCTGCTCAAATTTGGTCTTTGATTTGCCACCGAAGAACTCACACGGGTGAAAAACCCTTCCATTGTGACCAGTGTAACTACGCGTCTACAAATAACGGTGATTTGATTCGCCACAGAAGAACTCACACGAGTGAAAAACCCTTCCAGTGTGACCAGTGTAACTACGCGTCTGCTCATAAGGGGTCTTTGATTCGCCACAGAAGAACTCACACGGGTGAAAAACCCTTCCAGTGTGACCAGTGTAACTACGCGTCTGCTCATAAGGGGTCTTTGATTCGCCACAGAAGAACTCACATGGTCGAGAAGCCCTTTAGATGTACAAAGAGTGGATATCGGACCAAACATAAGAACTATTTACTTCGCCACGAAAGAACACGTCACTCTCAGGGGACAAAGGCCCAAAAATTCCCAAGTAGCGGTCAGAACTTCTCTACCAATAAAACCGTTCAAGTGCACCATCGAATTCATGGTCCACCCGGAGTCCAAATAGCCGCTTCGAACAGTCACCACACAGAACCAGTGCGCCAATCACAGCCTCGTGAATTCGACCTCTCTGGTCCTCAAACGGGAAGTAGGTATTGTTTGGTGGAACTACGACGTTTAACGACGAAACAGATGGAATCTCTCACTGCAAAGCCCCACTGCGCCTTCGCCGTGAAAGCGGAAGTTGCCCATCCTGACACCGACACCGCAACCGTCGAGAGAGGAATGGTGTTTGGCTACAATTGCGTCAATATCGATGTCAGCTGCGTCAAACAAGAGCCTTTTTATGACTTCATCGACGAATTTCCGATTGCGACAGTCGTAACGAGAGAAGAGTTGGAATATCGCCCAGTTGGGGACAATAACGACGGTGTCCCAAGGAACGGAGACACACCGATCAAGATCGAGTTCCCTCACGAAGTTGAAAATTTGTGAAGAATGACGTTGTTCATGTTTTTATTTTAGAGAGGTTTGAGGATCATATTTATAAACTTAACTAAAGCAGTGAAAGTAACTCGTACTGTTAGCAAATGCCTTGAAAAGACTTATTTCGTAGACGTCTTAAACGAAGTATTTTTCATTTTTAGACTTTTTTCAGATAGTGTTCGTAAATAGAACGTCATTTTATAAAATTTTAGATACTTCAGTTTCTTTATTTTTATACGCATTATTTGTTTGGGAAACGTAAGTGGGTTTTACAGGTGTAACTCATTCAGGAATGGTTTTATCTGTTGGAAACTTTTCCAGTAGTGGTTCGCGTATGTACTGGAATTTACAACTAACTCGAAATCATAAAAATGGGCCTTTACAAAGTTTGGACCTACGGCCGCGACTAACTGCTGAAAGCCTGAAACTCTAAAGTGAACTGATAATGAATTGGGGTAACGGTGCACCAATTTAAATATTAATGATAACTCAATTATGACAGAGTGTATCTTACTGAAATGTTGAGGCTTCAAATTTAAATGCAAAATGTCTTGATTAATTGGGTTAAGCCGTTGGTCGTATTTTAACATACAGACCCTCGTTAGTCAAAAGTTTAAGCGAGAAGCGCCTGGTTGCTATTTAGACAAAGATATTAAATTAGGAAAATGTTTACTCCAACTATTCTGAAGATGGCACCACACATTACTTAGGGCTCTCCCGCTTGATCGCATTCTCCGTGGCAGGTGTTAACTGAACGGGCTACGGAGCAGGCGTGGCGCGCCTTTATTGAGAAGAAGCGTTAAAGCACCCTAGTGTTGCGAAGCGCCATCTTCAACACAGTCGAAGTAGAAGTCATCCCCATCGGTGCAGACGCTCGCTAATCTATCTTCCCTTTGGCAAACAAAAATCAAGCTGGTTCTGAACTTATGTAACCTGAAAAAGCTAATTAGCCCATAGAAATCCCACAGGATAGAATGATGTCGCCAAGCTCTACTAAATTATATATCCGAAATCCTAATTCTTAATTAAGATGTTTAATGCCAAGGTTATTAAAATGTATCACCTTACGCCGATGACGTTGGATTGAGCGTTGATGACTACGAGGTAAGTTGCCGGAACTATTAGTATATAATGTATTGAGTAAAACCGAAACGGGTTTCGTTTGAATTAAGAAGCACTATGAAGTCTTCCTCACTTTCTCAAATAAATATAAACTGTAACTTTAACGCGTTAAAACTTATTAGCTATTGAATTTCATATTATCATAACATTTTTAAACCAATTTTCTGTACGTGAAAATTAGTTGAACAAGGGCAAATTTAATCATTATTTCGGGTGGTGGAAGTAAAAACGTGCTAACCCACACATCTTTTAATACGCTATTGATAACCAAGGAAAGTAAAGACCAGAGTACTCCTCCCTTTTAAAGTATATTTTTTTGGACCTAATTCAAATTTCCCGCCAAGAATAAGAGTGATTAATAATCTAATATTTTCGCCAAGAGTGAACTCCGCGAGTGACGAAAAGTGAGTGTTTGAAAGAGTTTTAAAGGGGTAGTAGGAACTTTTACTACTACCCCTTTAAAACCGGTTTTCTATCTGGGTTCTTATGTTCGTTGAAAGCTTACATTTAGGCGTTTTTAGGCCAAACTTTAACGCTCTCTAGCGCTTTTCCTATTCGTCGCAGAGGATCGCGACAAAGACAGTCAAACATCTTTACTTAACCCCTATAACACCTCAAATTTATTGCAATGACTTCTGAAACACCCTGTATAACATCCATCTTCGAATTAATTATTAATATGTTGTCCTAGCAGTTCATTTTCAAGGTATCACCTTAGACCCCAGTGATCAAGTGAATTTTAAAGCCATTTATTCAGGTGGCCGGGTTACAATGCGTAGGAGGGTGGTGGCAAGCCCTTCACGCCACGCGAACCAACAGCTCCCAACACTCACTATTACCGTTAACCTTGAAAAATGTTTATGGAAGGGGAAACCGAAGAACTCGAGGGAAAGCCCTTTAAGCAGTGGGGAGAGAACTTGTAAACTCAACTCAGAAGGAGTAGTTCCGAGTTTTCACCCAGTGCCTTAAGCTGGGATCGAACCTGTATTCTCTTGCTGCGAGGTTAAAGTGCTAACCACCCCACCCACTATTACTTAAAACGGCTCGCGAGGCACGCGCTTTGTGACGTGTTAATTGGAACGTGCCACTGAGCGTGCGTCGTACACCGTTATTGAATAAAAGCGGAAAAAATTCAATAATGTTGTGTAGTGCTATGTTCAGCATAGTCGGAGTGGAAATAAATAATTTAAATATATTGAAAAGAGTGTATGCCACCCTTTTTAAAACTTAAAAAAAAAACTTTGATAATTTGGAAACTACAATGTTACTATTTTCAGAATGTTTTTAATACACGTTGAAGGTTCTTGCGAAAATCGTCAAAAAAGCGTCTATCTGGTTTCGTAGCTGTGGAAGTTATTTCTGTAACGAGAAATAAATTAAAGCGAGGCGTTTTTGGAAAATATATGATAGATTAATTTTATTTGTTTCTTTTATACTCCAAACATTTTTTATTATAAAAAACACTCTTGCAAAATTAACTCAACTAAAACAAATTCACCGGTTTTCAAAAACAAATCCTCAAAAATTAAAACTTCGCTCAAGGCTTAAAAACCTTCGTCTTAATGTCGTTCGCCGTGATATTCAGTGCATTTAACAAGAAAAAATAAGAAATTACGAAAACATTATTGGTTTCGGTTACAATTTAGAAATAACATAAAAATTTTCAGATCTTGATTCTTATAATCATAACCTTCTTCTAAAAGAAATCACCATCGAGTGGTATGCGTGTTTCAATCAGGTTAACGGTCTACCGAGGCACAGTTGTTGAAAATAAATATTTTTTTAATATACAAATATAACGGCCACAAGTAGAAGTAGGCCTATTTCAGTGCGGTTTTATTGGCTTCGTCCCATCCATGAATATTTTGAATACAAAAAGGTTGCACTGGGGGTATTAAAATAAAATGAGAAGCAAAAAGAAACCTTCAATTCTGTAAAAATACGCCACTGTGGTACCATCTAGGGCAGTTTCTCGAAAACCGATCGTGTGCAAGAAGTACTGAATAGGGTGAAAGCAAGTGAAATACGAAGCATGGCTCTTTTACGATAGATGGCACTGACAATACTACTGAAGCAGCGTATTCCTATAGTTGGGCCGAGTACACCGACAGAAATAGATAACGACGTTTAGAAAACCATATTTTAAAAGATTGCACAACACGCTGTAGATGAAATGTAATTTTTAATACATTTCTTGAATAAACTACTCGTCACCAATTCTTTTTCGTTACAGAAAAAGTATTTTACTCCAAAATGGCGTCAGCAGCGTTACGATATAGTAGTACTAGCTTTAGTTTTTAGTTAGATATATTAGCACGTCAGTATCTATTTCGGTCCAATCGATATAAACATCGGTAGACGATTTTAATCTGATCGTTAGTGTCAGAAAAGAAAAAATATTTTTACATCGATAAATCTTAACGACCAGAGTAAAAAAGCTTTCCTGCTTCACTATTGGCCCAACACCAACGACTTAACGATCATCTCCGACAGCGCGTTATTGGCGCACGTTTAGTAATGTGGTATATTTTAAAATGGCGAGTTAATTAGACTCAAAGAGATGTAAATAGATATTATTCCAAAGCACCAGAGACCAGTGCAAAAATTATTGGATTGAGAAATATTCAATCCATGGGCAAGACAGTGTGTAGACAATTATATATCATGATGATTAATTTTTATAAATTAGGGTTAATTGTAAAATTGATTATTGTCAAGGTATTTTATAGTTTAACAGAACGTGAGTTAACGGAATTTAACCAAGAGGAAGTGTATTAATTAATTTTTGGCCTTCGGATGTATAATTTTCCTAATAATTTAAGATGATTTCCATGTCCCTTTCCTTCGTAAAACAGCGATACAACATAACAGAAGTATGCTGTATATTTCTTTTACTTAATTATATCATATACTATATATTTCTTTCTAGACAGGTTAAGTAAACACTCGATAACGTGTAGGGAAATCTTGTAGAAGTATAGACGTAACTTTATTCTGTACAATCTAGAATAGTACTAGTTATCCATACACCTTTTGGAGGGGTTGCTTAACCTCTCTATTATAACAACCTTCGCCTCTACTAGGAATGATAATCTAGTACCTTTTATCTACCTATGTGGCGAAATATTGTCGGGGGATGTAGGAGGTAAACTAGCTTGGTTCCTGCCCAGGGGCGTAGCCAGAGGGGGGACAGTGGGCACGTTCCCACCCGAAAGGTATGGTCCTACGTACAAATATTTGGATTTATTTACTTTTTTTTCAATGGAGTGCCCCACCCCAGAACCAAAATCCTGTCTACGCCACTGTTCCTCTCATTATGTTTAAAACTTTCTAAACGGGTTTCCTGCCAATGAGAAGTGTACGATCTCTACAGTTATTAAAGTGTGGCTTAGAGAGACAAGGCCGACCTATAAAGATCTAGAAATAAGTACAAATAATAATTCCTAGTAGAGACAATGAATTCCTTTATATTTCTATTGAAGAATTTGAAGTGGGCAAAACGTTATGGAAAAGGGACATGGATGCTCGGATATGAATGGTATAGCGTTAAATCAGCCGAAGTATATTTGAAAAGGGAGAAGAGAAGTTTGTTTCACAGGGGTAACGCCATTAGAGGTCGAATTTAAATACCGTAAGTTTTACCAGATGACGCCGACAGCTCGATATTTCGAAATTTTTAATTAACTAAAAACCCGAAAGAAATATTTTTTCATTTCGTTTATTGTTTATACATAAAACCACCTTTAAAATATTGTTAGAAGTAATTTTAAAAAAATCAGTGTTTTTTTCCCTTCCCACCAAAAATTTCAAATTAGCGCCATCTAGTATAAATAAAGGCATTAAAATCGAACCTCTGAGGCTTTGTTTGTTTCCCTGTAAGAATTTTTGGGTCGTTCTATAGTATTAAATCTTTTAAAGGGGAAAGAAAAGATACTAAACACGTTAAAAGTTAAAATGATATATAAAATTCAATCTTAAACGTAACAGATATTTTACGGTATTCAGTGATCAGATATTTCTGCTTCACTGACTGTAGAGTTATTTTAAAACGATCTCGTGATCAAGAAAGTAGAAATACTTAAACTTGGTGCGGTGCGCGATATTTCTTGGTCTTGTAGTTAATATAATTTGAATAAGGACTTTATAAAGTCCGTAAAAATATCAGTTCTTCCTTTATATTAAAAATTGCTCTCTGCAGAGGAATCCGCAAGTCGCCTTAATATGTCATTATTTTATACAATCTACGCTTCCGCCCGTCGGAGTCCGACAAAAGCGCTCGTTCAAACGAAAGTGGAGTTGAGGAGTGCCGTTGTACTTAAAGAGTCCGCTATCAGCGTGTCGTTGGCGGAAATGACGGCGGAAGTGACGTTGGACGCGACCGGGATGTAGCAGGGCGGAGAAAACGAAGATTCCCGAATGATGTCGGAAATGGCCGAATAGGTCGCGATGGCTCCTCCGATTGCTCCCAGGATAATGCTGATCACCAGGTAGATCTTTTCATACAGGGAACATTTCCTGTGAAGAATAGTACAAAGGAATATTGTAAAGGTTGATGGATATACTGTGAAAGGACTTGGACATATTAAAAATGTTCGTGGATCTATGGTAAATGTCCAAGGATAAACAGGCAATGAACGTATCAAAAATGCCTGGGTCACTAAAATTAAATTGACGTATTGGAGCCATCCCTTTGTCAACATAACCCTCCTAATAGACACTTTCATAAATTCCTCCGCGAAAGCTTTCCCCCGTTTGAGTATGAAGAGAAAAGGGTTTAGATAGATTTCGGAAACCAGAGAAGTTATCTCACTTATCTGGCTAACTGAGTTCCTTGGTTCAATATGTAGATATTTCTGCAAAACCTTGATCATTTAACGGTTAATTGTTTAACTAAAACAATCTTATTAATTGCGCAAATATTCCAATTTTAATATTGGAATATTAAGAAATTAGGTATTAAATGATATTATGCCTGGTGCCTTACAAAATACCAATCAAATAGGACTGAACGTAATGCGAATTTTAAAAAACCGAAGAGTAGTCACAGTTCCAAGTCATGCTGAACTAGATCTATATAGTCTTTGTAAAGGGTTTGACTGATTTAACTAGGGATTTATTTATACATGATATCACTAAGGAATGACCCCTCAAGTGCAATATTTAGTTCTAGCGAAACGTGACGCATTAACCTTTCGGGCCAATCAGGATGCGTCTGAGAGCAGAGTTTCATGTAGAAGATGGCGGGGAACACGTAACTCGTCAAGGTGACCGTGGAGCCGCCGACTAAGCTGAGAATCTTCGAAAACTGTGGAATGGTCTCGGCGACGAAAACAACCGTCAACATCAACATGGAGCGAACGATGATTCTTTTGTAGTTGAATCCTGCGACCAAAAAAGTGTCGTTAGTGATGTTGGAGTTTACAAGGAATTCATAGTTTTGTCATTGTAAAGCTAATTGTGAAACTCGGTATTTGGCTAATGTCATGGAATGAAAATTAACTGATTTAACGTAAGCGTGTATATTCATTTAACACATGCACAGCTAATCATTCGAGGTAGCAACTATGATTTTTTTAAAAGCAACACGTGTGGTCGGTCCTTCTAGATAATGTGCCCCTGATTTTGGAGCAGCCCTAGATTGGTCCGATAACTTTGAAATTGTTAGGTGAAATACTGCAATACAAGCGTTTTCTGATACTTTTATAAACCATTGTGCTGACGCGTATAGTAACGTGATTTCTTAACTTGTACAATATGCACTCTGGGTTTTAGTGGTAATATGATTTATATTGAAATGCAATTGGAACACTGCAGTCACATTTTTCGAAGCCTTAATAACCTGAAATTGTTTTTATATTACACCAATTGATTTCAACACTTCTAACATGTTAGATTCATAATATTTTACTTTTTTAAAGATAGAGATAGTAATTATTTAAATGTTGATATTTTATTTTTTACTGGTTCTTACGCGCCTTTGGTCGGGTAGAATTTAATTCATTCTAACATTGCAATATAGTGCAAAGCTCTGGGAGCTCTTACCCCATCTAGTGTCGGACTAAACATTCGCAGCATTTCACTTTGACCATAAATCAGTTAATATAGACTGGAGTAAATAGGCGGAGTAGTGTAGACTGGTTAGAGATGAGAACGGCGCTTCCTTCCCTCGAAGCGTGGTACATTTTATGCATTCATCCGCGGACAAACTCCATCTGGCAAAAATGCCACATTTACCCACACCCCCTATTTACTCCTGATATAGTGTGCTTTATAAAGTGTCATTCCGAAATAAAAAGAGTTCATCGTGAGACGAAGGTACACTTTACTTTTTGGAACATGAAAGACATCTTCGATTTCTTGGGCGGTTGGATTGATTAAGATCAGGAAGGCAAAGAAGAAATGTCCGGCTAACAGGATGTCCGCGGTAAGTTTCATGGGTCCTTCGGAGATTGACCGGACCACGTTCTCTTGGACGTCTCCGCCGAAAACTGCGTAGCCACTAATGGACACCGGCAGATACAGGAACAATAAACCTATTGGAATAAAATCATATAGATACTATTCTCTAATTACAAACTTAATTTCTAAGAAAAATAGACCTCTTGAATCTTTAGGCTCTCATAATGTAAAACGCTACCACCTGATTTAAAACTCCGACCTCAAAAATTATAAAAATGTTCGCTCAAACTCGCAAAAAAATCTGCATGGTAATTTCCGTACAATAATCAAGCGTTTAAAGTCGGTGATCTAGTTTTTAAACAGTAGATAATGAATATTTTTCGCAAATAATATGTAACAATCTAAATTTGGTTATTTTATGTAAATTAACATGATGTTCTTACTCTTGATCGTTAGTGATCAGACCATATTATAGTTTAAGTTATTGCCAACAGATGGCAGACATGTTCAAAACGAGTTACTTTTAAATTAAAGTTACTGAAAGGTACATCCCCTAGAAGTGCTTTCCAGAAGCATTTTGTCATTTTTTAACACTTAAGAAGTGAAATGTACCAACCTAAAAACCCGACGATGACGGCTGTCGGGAACTTCTTCTTGTCCTTCATGTCATTCTGGAAGGTGGGGAACGCGGCTGCCCCTCCGAAGGTGAACAGGATCGTCCCGAACGACAAGAAGAACGAAGAGAACGTCGGTGCTGGGAAATTGGCCGGCTCGGACTGGTTTTGACCGTCCATGATGATGTTCACCAGCAAGAGGACGCAAGCGATGGCCGTGGTCAACAGGGCCAAGAGGGCTGACGGCCAAAAGTCTTCGGGCGTTCCCAGCCACATCAAAGGGCACAAGATGGCGCCAAAAATCAGGATCCAAATGCAAAACGAATAGTCCACGTAATCCCTCAACATCGACTGGAAGGTTTGGGCGCACAACAGCAGGTACACAACCGACACGCCGAACAACGTGAAATTCACGGAGAACGACACCAGGTAACTGAAAACGAAACAGGAATTAGTGGAAGTCAGTCTTGTGTACATAAAATCAATAAGTCAGTCTCGTGTACATTTAAACAAAAGCCTTTAGCGCATCAAAAGTATGACATGGCCAACCGTGTGACCCGAGAACGAACGTGAATTTTACAGGATGGTTTATAAAATTCCCAAAGAAAATGTCGATTGGTCGGGCATTTACCAAAATCCCGTACATTTTGTCTAAAATCGCAAAATCTTTTAACTATCTCTATGGTTAATTAACATTGAAATCCCAAAATCACTTAAAAAATAATGATAAAATCGCCAAAATCTCTACGAAATCCCGAAATCCCGTACAAAATAATGACAAGGTTCTAGATTTGAGTTTTTTTTGAGTTAATGCCAATATGTTTTTCAGAAATGGAGTAATCGTTTGAATGGCCTTTGAATGGGCAAAAATGGTTCTAGCAAGTATTTATCACATCGGTGTAGAGAATAATGCGAAGTGGCAAGATCATTGGAAAAAAGTTATATTTAACAGTAAAATCATTATTTTCCATGGAAGAAATATATTTTATAAAGAAGAAACTAGACCAATTGTAAAGGGGACCTAATAATTAAAGAGGAACCAACATCATCATACGTCATCATTTTTGAACGAAACCAACGTCTTCAGTATCCCATAGAAATACCAGAAATAGTGATTGAAAACACAGAGCCACGAGAATATCCTTCAGTCTAATGCATAAGCCGATCCCGCTTAGTCACAGCGACTAGCGCCCAGAAACCGGAAACGTGGCGCCATCCATAATCCATTTATTCAAAGCTTAACTATTATTCAGAAAAGCGCCGTCTGTTAAATAGTCTTTGAGCCAGAAATCTTGAGAGGATGGTACAGTAATTACAAAATTTCATCTGGTTCGGAAAACGTAACTCGAAATGGCAAGAATGCAATTGCAAAACTTCGTTTGCAATGACTAGGATTTACAGTAGGTTGAATCTCTTGTATATTTGTACCAATCTAAGCAATGGTAACGGCTAATTTGTTCAAGACCTATCATTTCCAAAATTTAGTTTCCTCAAGGCATCTCTACAGGGTGTTTCAAAAGGTTATGCAAATATTTTAAGGAGTTGTAGAGGGTGAGTTGAGAAGTATGCATGTTTTTCCTCATTTTCCTAGGATGAGTTAAAATAGCGCCAGAGAGCTTCAAAGTGTGGCCTACTAGCCCCTGGAAGTAGGCTGCAGCAAGCGCAAAACTTAGCAGCAGGGACTTTAAATATTGTTTAAGTTTACTTTATTACGCTGGTTACCTCGATTTGTTTACAAAGTCCTTTTTTACCTATCACACGAACCCAACCCTTAAAGTTCGCATTTCCCTGCTGCTTGGTTTTGTTCCTTCAACCAGTGATAATTATGATTCTTCGTTCAATAGAATTTGAATTTTTCAGTTGTTCAGATTTCTGTTTAAAACAATTTCGAGTGTTTCCAAAATTTATCACAATATATCATACCAATGATACACACAGAACAAAATCGAACTTACGAAGAACGGAATCATGTTGTCGTTGGTAAATTAATTGGTAGGTTATATAAAATTTTAAGTAAGACCGTACCAACGACGATAGTAAAATAACGGTGAAAGGTAGCATTGTCTACTAGTCTAGACTAAAATCACGTTATTTAATAAAAAAATAAAAGCTATTTTAAATTTTTTGGTATATAGGGGGCGCCTTTTTGAAACTTTTTAACCATATTCCCTCGATACGCCAATGTTGGGTGCTACCAATGACATTCAAAACGTTCTCACCTCATCCACTTTCCTATGGCGATTTCTCCGATGGCAGGATATGGATTTCTCGTCTTGCCCCTGTATTCTTCGTAGCGTTCTTCGACGATGATCCAGCACTTGGCCAGAAATACTCCCGAGTAACTGGAAGCCAGGCAACATGCCACCATCACGAACACGCTCGCCCATCCTAAGGGATGAACACGAATAAATATCAGTATCGATTTGCTTTTATTTTAAACTCTCAACCCTGACCAAAAACTTGAAAAGGATCTTCCAAACAACGGTCTGTGGAAATTTGGGGAAAGCTCCTACCGTACGATAAAATCAGCTAGGCTAATACCCAAGGCACACCCTTAAGCTCATGTCATCCAGCAACTTTTAATGCCTTTAAACAGGTGACTGGGTAACAATACGTAGGAGCGTGGTAGCAAGAACTTTATTCCACGTGAGCTTACGGTTAACCTATAGAATTTTTTATGGAAAGGGGAAACTAAAGAACTCAGGGGAAAACCCCTTTAACCAGTGAGGAGATAACTTGCAAGCACAACGCAGAAGGGGCGGTTCCGAGTTTTCATCCAGTGCCACCAGGTGGAATCAAACCAGGCTCCTCTTGCTGAGAGGCGAAAGTCCTAACCACTGCGCCACCCCAGATACTGGCCTCGCAATGCCTGCCCCCCAGTTACTTTCCTCGAAAAATCTGCCCCCACAGTTACTTTCCTCGAAATCTCTGCCCCCACAGTTACTGGCCTTGCAATTCTTACCCCCACAGTTACTGTCCTCACAATGTTTGCGCCCCAGGTACTGGTCTCGCAATGTCTGCCCCCCCCCCACGTAATGGCCTTACAATGCTTGACCCCCACAATGTTTGCACTTACAGTCGCTCACAATGTTTTCCCCTACAATCTCTACCTCAACAATTACTGGATCCATAATTATTTCTCCCACAATAACTGCCCCATAGTTTCTGCCCCTCACAATGTAAGCCGCAAAAATTTCTTCCCCACAATTTCTTATCCCTAAATGCTACACCCGCCATTTTTTCAAAACATTTTATACTCCATTTAAACAAATAAAAAAGATCCACAAAACGTGGAGAAAACTGACCACTTTTTATTCCAAAAACCAATTTAGTTTTTCACCTCGAGTTTTTTGGTTTTTCTTTTCATGGACGCGTTGTTCGCGGTTCTCCAAATGAAAAAGAAATCGAACAACCATTTTGCAATTATCCCCTGTGATAATACTTTTTTTCCCGACAGACTGGTTGGCTTCCAATAAAATTTAAATTTATATTTGATAATAATTAGAAAGGAGGAAAATCCTTGAATGTCTAATGTTGCGTCATGAAAAACCTAAACACGTTCTTTCTTTGTGTCGATGTCGGGCCGACACGACGACGCGCATTTGGGATCGTTACCGGTCTCAACCGCGACGAAGGAACCACTTTTTCATTTAACAACTTCGCGAAATGAGATGCCAAGATTAAAAGTTTTTAATTAATGCAAGGTGACCTAAATTACTTATAATGGGTTTTAATTACTTTCCAGTTTGCCAATAACAGCCCGTGGCTTTCGAGAAATTTAATTTTCCGAGAATTTATTTGGAATGGAAGTGTTTATATTAATTAGGAACGATCCTCGAATTTTAATCGTTTTCGCAAATTTGGCACTTGAATTAGTAGATATGTACAGGGCGTTTCTGAAACTTCAGGCACGAATTCACGGGCGTTGTCTATATTTTTGTCCTGTAATGGTTAAGTATACCGGGTGCTTCTTACCCTAAAGCTATTATTAACGGTGTTTATTGATCCAAATTGAATAAGAAACTACTTATAAACATATGGCTTAAATTTTGTAAATCTACTTTTAATCAGAGTCTAAATCTAAGTTCACACGTAAGCGGTAGAAAACGGTTTGAATCGTTTTAAAACGATTTAACCTGGTTCACACAACTCCTTCGAAACGTTTTGAATCGATATCAATTCATAGTGTGAACGCGGCTTTAATCTGTCTCTATTATTAGAGGTACTGAGAAAAATCATATCACCTCTTGCAGGAATCGAACTTACTTGGACTACCAAGGACTTGAGTAATCAGGCCTTGGACATCCAATTTATGAATGACTCGATCATGTTCGCATTATTGACGGAATACATTTAACCCGTTGTTGACCGTAAAATATAACTTTCGGTTTGACAGTGTCGTAAAAAATAGGTATTTTCATTATTAATTGAGGCGATCTTGTTTAAGGTTTTTACCCAATTCTACAATGCTTCTCCAACTCTCCCACTATAGTGAGCTAGTGAATTCATTCATAAGCTTGACTGAACTATCTCAAGAACAAGTTGGGCAATCGCAGCGAATTAATAAAAGGCCAATTTAAAATCGGCGATTTCATGCAGAATCGCGAAAGGAAAATTCCCAAGAATTGGGAAATATAACTTCCATAAGTTTCTGGTGATCAGCGTGCTTAAGAATTCATAGTGGTCAAGTAGGGTTGAGGAGAATGTGACGTACCCATATCGGCCATGGCCTTGGGGAGGGCCAAGACGCCACTTCCGGCGCATTCGCCGATGATGAAGATGATGGCGATGCCCAGACTGAATCCGTGGTGCGAGCCCCGGCCAATGTTGAGGGACGACGCTCTGCGCCTGAAGGCGTCCATGACTCCTCCTCCGTTGGCCTCGTCCACCGCTTTGCCATCGCTGTCCAACGGAATCCACTCCTTTTCGCCAGTCTGATCAATAATGAGAATTATAATTTTAGAAATCATTTAACGTATTTAGTAGAAATGGTAACTTAAAATTAAAAATATCAAATAAAACTATTCCTAGGGGGTAGTCACTTAGTAATTAGGTGTACAAATCACTGGAATTCACGAGAATTCATTTACACTAATCACAAAAAAATTGTGAGTAATCATTGGAAATAACCAAAAAAATTATGAGAAAATCAGAAATCAGGTGTACATAATATTTACGAGTGACTACCACCACGAACTATCCAAATATGGGTAAGTCATCCAATAAACTTTCAAATCGATTGGGATTAGGCACTTAAAGGAACAATGATATCTAGTATTTCTGTCGCGATGCCAATGTTATTCATTTTCTACTAGGCCTATAGCTTGGGACATTTTCGGCATTTGTAGGTTAGAATTCAATAAAGCCTAAACATAACTTATAAGTATGTCACTTTCTTAAGTGAACCTTGTTCATGGGATATGTCACTTTCAATTACGTGACGAAAAATGCACCATTAACTTTATAGATAGGTTTGAAATGGATTTTGAAATTGCACAGCATTTCTGTCTTTCATATTATATATTTATTTTTGAAAGCACAAGGAATATAAGAATTTTCCATTATATGTTCCGTGTTAAATAACTTTTAACATAAATTATTTCTATGGAAACGTTATACAGCAGCATACTTAAGAGTGAGTTTGTTACAAATGCTTTAAGTAAGCAGGTGTACAAATAGTATGTAATTATGGGAATTTATCTAAGACCTCACTAGGAATGACTGAAAGAGTAATCAGGTATACAAAAGACTTTATTTGCCCCAGGGGCGTAGGAACGTTCTAGAAGTTGGAGGGGGCAAAGAGAAACGGAAACGGGTCTGGAGAATGGTTTTGAATTTTTAATGGAGTGTAGCATGTGTACTTTTTACCACTATGTAAATTGGCGGGAAAAGACTGAAATTTAAACACAGTTGAGGTTTATATGCTTTTAAAATGAGAATTTGAGCCTTTTGAAGATTTCAACTGACCAAAAAGTTGGAGGGGGCAATAACATTAGTTGCCCCTCCCAACATAATTCTAGGGAGGGGCATTTCCCCCCTGCCCCTCCCGGTTCCTACGCCCATGATTTGCCCCTGGAACTCGGGCGAATAAGCAATGATGCCACTCAAGCGAACAATAGCAATTACTGTAAGCGATATTAATCACTTTACAAAGTCTAATTAATCAAACCTAAGCCTTTTTAACCGAACTAAATCTATTCTAACTTACCATAAGCTAAACAAACTTAACCTATACTTATCTAAACCAACGTCACCGAGCAAAATACATATATCGTATTCAATATTATGTATTATTTTTTATATATTTAATTATATTTACGACCGCTTTTTCGAAGAAAATGCTATTTATAGTTTGTAGAAATGAGGAAAAAAGGAAATTGTATACAAAGCATTTCTTTTTTGTAATCGTAGATGGCTCGTTAGTCAACGCTCACCGTATAACTAAGTTTGAGAAAAACATTGTTATAAAAAAGAAACTTTAACAAAGTTTTTTCGTGAACTTCAGAGTGCTATTTGAGATAAAAATTACGTCATAAAGAAATTAAAACAAAGTGTTAACGTTTGAGCAGCCACGTAATTAACTTAACGAAAGGTCCCTGAATATTTAAGACGTTCGTTTGAACTCAATATTATTGCGAAAGACCTTGAATCAAGAACGGCCGGAATTTGAGACATTTTTAAAACGTAATATTCTCGATTTTCAGCTAACTTCCAGAGACTTATCTAAGACGTGTTCGGCCCTCTGTCGCGTCCTTCGAATTGAGAATTAAAAACCCTCAAAGATTCGAAGGATAACCCCTTCTTTAACAAGAGTCAGAAGACTCATCTCTCGCAGACTATTAATTATAATTAATTTAATGATGTGACGCGCACTTGGAAGAGCTCGTTCAAATGACAAATTGTACTTCAAACTTAAGAGCCAAAATGTACAGGGGTTAACTGAGAATACGAAACTCCAACTGTAGCTTCTGTTTTATGATTTCCAGAAGATATTCTCCGCCATCAGGGAGCACGCGATAGTACTGGAAGGACGTCCCGGCAGCGTTGCCATATACGTACGATATTTATCGTACATGTCAATAATTTCAAGGTAATTTGTAGGAGGTACGATATTTTCAATGGCGTACTTTTTAGGACGCAATTTTAGATAATTCAGATTGCGCGTACGATAATGTACGATAATTGTTTCAGAGCTTGAGGAAACGGATAAATTAATCGCCAAAATTTCAAAAATCTTTAAAAAATTCGATTAACTGTTTATTTATGGATATTATTCACGACTATTATACGATTTAATATGCAACAAATAAGTTTTTATTCGGGTAGGGATATAAAAGAAATGAACGGAAAATTTCCTTTCCGAACGCTGAGCCCTAAAATTGTTTAAATTGGCTGAAAACCAGTTAAAACTGTCACTTTTAAACGTAAGTTTTTAATCCGCCGAACTTTAATAAAAAATTCAAATTTACCGCCAGTTTTTAGGCGTACGATAATATTTTTCTGAAATCGATCATTTTTGGCTCTGGTGGGATAATATGAGTTTCAGGAACTGGCAACGCTGCGCCCGCCGTTACAGGCAAAATAAGGGGAAGATTACACGAGTAAAGAACTACCCACATATCTGTTAATTCGTACTAAAAGTAATTTGTTCGATAATTGAGAACGGTTTCGAAAATTAAAAAGAAAAAGTTTTTAAGTTTTGGCTTAAGATAAAGAATTTACTATTTATTAAACGAACATTTAATTGGAACTTTTCGTGCTAGAATGAAACGTATCTCAATTTTTATTTTGTTACATAGTTGTCTAAAACCAGTCTTGTAAATATGATATTTTTCTTAACAACTCTGAACTCTGATTTCTAGACTACGTAACTGGCTTAGTTTTTTAAAAACCATCTCATATAGAACCTTTAAATTAAAATAACTTTAATGATCCAAATAAAGCACAAATGAAAATATCAGAATAACACTTACTTATATTATTTATTTTGAAAAAAATATTTGAAATTATTTTCTTGGTTATTTCTGTAGGGTTTAGGCAAACTGCAAACAATAACTACAGATTACCTTTATAGCAATTAAATTCTTTAGAATAGGCTTTTTCTACAGAAAAGGTTTATCTATTTGGTTTCTTAATATCTACTAAAAAACTATAACACTCTAATAGTATACCCATAGACCTTTTAAGAATTCTTTTGAATATCTATAAAATATTTTTCTATTGCTAAAATTTACCAAGTCCGACTAACGATATTAAATACATAAAATTTATTTTTTTTAGAAGGAATATTTTCATATTGTAACTATTCTTAGTTGCAATCTTAGTAAATATATGATTCTAGTAAAATTAGGGAAAAGTTACCAATTCCTTATCTTCGGAATTTTGAATTTTATTGGTTGAGGTTTTCTGTTTATCATGTTCGTGTTATCTCCAATCCGGTAAATAAGGTCAATCGCGTGTAAGCGATTTCACTATTACAATTTTTTACTCGTATTTAAGATTGCAACTCTTTCATTCAAGTTGGACCGGTTGGCGAGCCTTCTTCCAATCGGGGAAATACCCTCGTTCGACGTAGATTGAACCCTAGCGTCTAGCTTTTCTTTTCAATTTTGGGGCTTTTCCAGCTCAGTCTGGCTTTTTTTCATTCCTCCTCAAATATTCAAACGCTTTTTCCCCTTCCTTCTTGTAAAGGTGAACTCACGACGAACATCCTTCTAGAAGGTAGTCTGATTTCCATATATAATTACTGCGTATTATCATAAGTAACATTTTTACGTTCATAAAGAAAAATAGGTTCTTTTAAAGTATGTATGACCAGAAGTAATCTCTAGCGAGAGAAGAATCCAATAGGCCATAAAAATGAAATGACGCTCCTTCCCAGATTGGAGGCAGCCTTCAATGGGTTGCGACTTTCACAAGCGCATCACGGTTCAAAAATGACCTCGTGAATTAATTTACATCACGATGTCAAACGTAAAAATTACACCGCTTGTAAATAGTTGCTTATTTATAATCAAAAACATATTTAGATAAAATGACTATGACATTCAACTTTAAAGCCAGAGGCTAGTCGCTGTTAAGTAGCTCTTTTTTCAATAGATGTCACTAGCGTCGAAATAAAAAGGATCGTTTGTAAATTGGTCAATTACATAAATTACAGCAATTATTAACCATATTTTTACATGATATATATAATTTAGGTTTAAGTCCACCAAATAGAGTATAAGTTGTCTACCTATAACACTCTACAGTGGCTCTTTGACGACGTTATCATAAATTATGGCCTCCTTTGCCATAAATAGATGGCACTACGCTCTCCAGTAAAGTCACGTTTTTCGAAGAATCTGATAGATTTATGGCCATCTCTAATAACAGGGGCCTTTTCATAATACAGGTGGCCATGATAGAGCCTCCACTTGCTAGTAAAGTCAAGAATGAAGGAATTTATATTATCTACTTTTGGTACCACTAAAAACCCGCTTTAGTCAAAGTAGAAAACGTTCTTTTACGGTCTCGTCAGTAAAATCAAGAGTTTGACGTGGTGAAAAAATCTTCAATTGAAGTTTGCATATACAATGTTTCAAATCCAAGGTGGGAAAGCATTTAAGAGAACACGTTTGGAATAGACAGGTTAACCCCATGCCTTAGCAAACGCCCAAGGGGAACGTGTAGGTTAATCAGTCTGCACGCAATAAAACTACATCTACACTCATCCACGATTCCAATTCGAGTTTACTAACGGGGACTTAACCCGGAGTGCGAGGGGAAAAATTAGATAAATAAATGCTGCGTCAAAGTGAGATTAAGCTCGGGCAATAAAACTTGTAAAAATATAGCGTAAACGGTGCCTAATTGAAGAACACCAGGCGTTTCACGCAGACGTTATGTTTTAGGAGCCAAATCCTTCTACATTATTTTTCCAGGCTGCCAGTCAATCAACGCTGGATGCGAAATTTATTTGATATCTCTCGCTTGGAGAGTTTTACGACCATCGCTGTCAGAATCCAGACGCGCTTTTCAAGTAGAAATGTTGCAATTATTCATTTTTTATTTCGTTTGCCAGTGGATACATCCTGGTTCCTCGGGTAACGACAAAATAAATATATATACTCAGTTGAAACCTTAGAAAGCCATAAATTTTAAGTACAATTTGGGCAAATATCAATTTGCGAAATTTCAAATTTGTATCTTGGTGTATGTTTAAAAAGGTTTTCGGGCACCAGATAGGATTACGACTGTCTCAGCGTCGCGCTGTATTGTTAAAATAAATTTTCAACACGCTACAAAACATCGTCTTTAAAGTTGGCCGCAAAATGATGTAATACATTTTATAACAAGGTTTAAAAGTATCGAGAACTATGGCTAAAATGTGACTTAAAACGCCAAATTTAAATATTTAATAAAACATGTTTAAGGGTTTAAAAATAAAATGCCTTCCGAACAGATTTTAAATATAAGAATTTTTATTTAATCAAGGATAGTACCGCGCTTGTTCCCATAAGAAAAAGCATTGCTACTTATAGGCAGGAATCGAATCAGTGAACTTTGGGTTACTGTGCCAACGCCACTTCCAATGGAGTAAACGAGCCTGCGGCCTCCAATTTCTGAAGGATCCGATCGGTTTTTGGTTCGCTTACTTTTTCAGACAGTTTAAACTTATCCAGTTTTAAATTATTACCAATTTAATATAATAGAACAAATTATATCCATTTATCTTACGGCATTTGTCATCAAAAATTTATTTAAACGAATAATTAAAGGTATATGTTTATTTTTTTTACCATGGTTAATACTTAATAACTAATTTAATAATTAAATTTTTCCATCGACAGATACTTCATGGTACAATTTTTATTTTTAAAAACATTTAAAATATTTTACGCAAGCTTTCGGGCCTTAGCCCCTTTTCAAGCGTCTTGTCAACACAAAATTATTTGTATAAATGATTGTTTAATATGTAATACATTTTTTCCGTTTTCATTCCTCTTAACATTTAAAAAATAACCTTTTTTAGAACATAATTCTTAATTTATATATGTAGCTATAAAAATGATGGAAAATTAAATTTAGATATGGGTAGAATTTGTATAAAAAATTGGGGGAGCTAAAAATTAAAAAACTGTTAATTAAAAACTGTAAAATTTCTTTTAAAAAAACTGTAAATTAGGAATTATGTTCTAACAAGTTGGCAAGCCAAAATATACCTCTCATCGGAAGAGTTTCTAATTTTCGGTGAGGTGTACTATTCGTGGTTCTGTGGTAGAATGTTCACCTGACGTGCAGGAGGGCTCGGGTTCAAATCCCGCCCGGTACTAACGCAACTTGAAAAATATTTATAATACACCGAATGACAACAAAAAACGGGCCCTTTTGGAAAAACCTTTTCCCTAATTCTAAGAAACTGCGTACGCAGCGATTACCCTTTGCACCGAAAATGCGAACGCGTTCGCAGGCCTGACAGACAGACCCACAGACAGACACGGTGGTTGTATAACCCCTCCTAGGGTACAAAGTCCCCTCGAACAGGTAAAAAAGGTTTTTTTTTAAAAAAATGTTATATTGATAAGAGGAATGAAACCGGAAAAAATGTATTACATATTAACAATCATTTATACAAGTAATTTTGACAAGACGCTTGAAAAGGGGCTAAGGCCCGAAAGCTTGCGTAAAATTTTTAAATGTTTTTAAAAATAGAAATAGTACCATGAAGTATCTGTCGATGGAAAAATTTATTTAAACGAATAATTAAAGGGTTAACAAAATTTGGAGATAAACAAATTGGAGAATACATATGAGAAATTGTATCTCCAAAAAGAGCTATTCTATTAAAACCAAACGGCAGCTGGAAACTGATAACAAAATAACATAAATCGTGATATTCGCAGCTGGCAAGTAGAACAGGAATGCATCAGACTAGCTGGAGCATTCTATTTTGAATGCCGCTTTTTCGATGTAATAGTTTCAGACTGCAGGAGTGTCCAAATCGGCGATTTCGGCTCTGTAAATGGTGAACTCGACCTTGAAAATGAATCCTCGAAAATATGCTAAAATCTTTAAAAAAAAATAACTACTATAAACAGGGCGATTTCGACCATTAAAATGGCAATCTCGATCTTCAAATTCGAGACTTTTTAAATTGAAAATTTTAACTACTCTTTTTGTATAATATTAATATACTAGGTAGCAATCTTTGTAAGGGAAAATTTAGTAAAATATATCAATTCTTATATGTGGAGTTTGGGAAAATATGTCACTTCTTATTTGTGGAGTTTGGGAAAATATGTCAAATCATACTTGGGAGAATTTGGAAAATATGTCAAGTCATATTTGCAGAATATGGAAAATATTTGATATCTTATTTTCAGAATTTGGGAAAATGTGTTAGATCTTTTTTTTCAGAATTAAGTAACAAATGACAAATCTTTATTGTGGAATTTGGGAAAATATGTCACATCATATTTGCTTTATTTGTAAAAATATTTCAAAAATTATTTGCGAAATTTATTTATTTATTTAATGAACCGAAGTGATCGAATAACGATAACTAAAACGTTAGCTCCATTGCCCCGCGCCTAAAGAATGTGGACTCGCTATTTCTTCTACAGATTTCCGAATAATCGCCATGTTGAAGGTTATAGTCCCTTTAAAGTTAATATTATACTTTTGAAAATTTCAAGTAGTAATTTTTTAATATAAATCAAATGTCGGTCGACAATTTTACCAATATATTCACATCATAGAAAACAAATTTGGTTAAGTAGAAAACACGAAAACCACGAGAAAGACTAAATATTAGAAAAAATAAATATAATCGTTTTTAATTTTTCCGTGGTAAAGCAGGGTACACGAAGGCGGAAACAGTGTAACTGTTAAGACAATATTAACGAATCAAGTTTAGTTATTTTGGAGCGCTGGTGCTAACCTTCTTAATTTCACACCCCACCACTAGAAATAGAATCAACATCGCTCCTAGCGTCGGAAACGTGAAATTGTTGGACGTTATTGCTTTTAAAAATAACTAAAAACCACTGTAGCGAAATGTAATAACCCATATACTAAGGCACTATACCAGAGATATTAGATATCATATTTTCCAGGCGAAAATGTACTACGTATGAGACATGCTATTTAGATTAGGCAAGCCATAACGTGGGAAGAAAGCGGAGGATTACCGGGCTGCTGGCGTAAAAACCCTTTTCTGGAAAATTTTCAGCTTGTAAGAGCGGCGCGTTCCGGCGCGCCTGCGACTATCCTTGACGAGTCTGGCTGAGACTAGGATCCCCCGAAACCCTCGCCGAGATGCGCTTCGCATATTAATGTAAATACTTTGATCCCAGCGAATTTATATTTCGCCCTCCTTGACTTTATGCCGATAAGGTTTTCTTCGACGCTGTCACGTCGAGGCCTTGGCATTCCCAAACTAGTAATATTTATTATATAAATATATATATTTCTTTCCTAGACGTTTTGGAGAAAAAAATTACTTTATAAAAATTGAATGTGGTCTAATGAATTTAATTGCCAGAATTAATTTACCTTTTTCTGTAATATTTGATAAGCTAAGCCTTGGGCGTAATGTCATTTGGTGCTCTTTTTAGGCGTTTGGCTTAGTCGCGAGGGCTATAACAGCAACACTAATTAGAAATAAATTTTAATTCTGTTTACGTAATCGATAACGAAATTTTTTTACTTAGATAATATATATTTTTTTGTAGTAAAACCGGGTTTACGACGACCAAATTCGTTTGATCAAAACTAAAGAAGAAAAGATGTTTCTTGTAAATAATACAAGTTTAAACAGCAGATATATGCTATTTGGCCGTGATTTAAGCTGTAGGTATACGGTTCTGCCACGTGAAATATCAGTTCTGGTCTTTGCAACTAAGACTCTTTTGGAGTACTATAAATAACGACTTAAAAAGGAAGGATATCATAATGGACCTTTGCTTATTATATTGTTTCGAAATTTTTATTTTTATTCCTTTACACTTTTGAAAAAAGTCTACATTTGCGTCTGCTAAGAAACTGCAAATTGAGTAAGAACGACATCGCAAATTTCGGACTGTTCTCTGAACCTCGCCAGAAAAAACCAACGTAATGTTACAATGAAAGTCCACTATTGACTTTTGGTTGTAGTTTGTATAATTGTAGAATGGCCATTTTCTTTCACAATAAAAATTTCTAACACACTCAAATTGGACCAGAAACTGTCGATTTTCCTAATGTAATTTTTCTCACGAGCTTTAGTGAACGGTCCGTCAAATGCGAGGTCGTTGTTAAACAATGTAAAACGTTAGCATAAAAATATTTTGGGCAAAAACAAGACATTGCGTTTTATTTTACTAGAGCGAAAGCAAATTCAAAAGTTGGTCAAAGTTCCGTCCCTTATGTGTTCAATTTTCTCGAAAATTAATTTTACAAGTTACGATGTTTTTTTATCACAGATACCGACGTATCGTCATCGCATTGGACAAACACCTCATCGAAACCTGCCCACGAAGGAGATAACAATTACACGAAGGTTATCCTTGAAAGAGCCGATCGCGTGATACAGGGCATTGATACGAAAAATAATAAGCGAGCAGAAGGGTAACAAGCCATAAATCACAGTTTGTCGACAAAAGCGATAGAGAGGATACGTACAATAGCCCGGGGGGGGGATAAAAATTAATTGGCATTTACCCATATTTTCGATTGTTGCGTCTTTCAGACTAGCGGTGGCCCTCAAAAAACCTAGACGCTCGCTTCGCAACGTGGACCTGTCTGTCGTGATGAATTACCAGTAATTTATTTCATTATTTCCTTGTCAATAGAAGTCAGCCACGACGCCCACCCCATCCGCTGCTATTTGTAATATAAGTCGAGCAAGGCCGAAAGCTTTTAAGCCTTTGTCCTTCGCCAATAAAGACGATTATCATAATGATGGTGGGTTCAGCTATGAATAGATACACTCATTTGGTTTACAAACCTCGTTCGACTCTCAAAAGCTTCCGCTTCGGCAAATTTTATTTGTATGAAAGGAATAAAAAACACTAGTTACATCGGTACTAAAACTGAGCGGGCAATTACGTCTCTTAAGTGGGTGGTTAAATTACAACCATTATTATTCGCGGCATAAGTAATTTAATAAGCATAAGTGTGACACTGGTTTAAATTATTAACGCTTTATAACATCGGATTAACACAGCCTTTAAAATGGCAATTAAGTTAAAATTATTATAACTCATGACATAAGTAACGTACTAACCACCAAAGAGTATTGTAATATCCAAAAGTACGAGCATATAATAATAAAAACAATAATACTAATCAGCTAGGCTAATACCGAAGGCACCACCTTAGGCCCAAGTAAGCTAGAGAGTTCTACTGCCATTATACCAGTGGCGGGTTATATTGCATACGATGGTGTTGGCAAGCTCATCATGCCAGATACGCTGACAGCTCCCTACACTGACTATTACCGTTCACCTCAACAAGTTTTCATGGAAAGGCAAAATAGAAGAACACGGGAGGAAAAGCCCTTTAGTGGGGAGAATGAGTAGTTCAGAGTTTTCACCTAGTGCCACGAGATGGTATCGAACCCGGCTCCTTTGGCAGCGAGGCGAAAGTGCTAAACACTAATATTTTAACATACTTAAAATGTAACATTTTTGAACTCTCAAGTGGGAATAGGTGCAAAATGTTACATTTGTTACAACTCTTAAGGGGGAATAGGTTCAAAATGTCACATTTGTTATAATTCTCAAGGGGGAATAGGTGCAAAATGTAACATTTGTTATAACTCACAACGGGGAATAGGTGCAAAATGTAACATTTGTTACAACTCTTAAGGGGGAATAGGTTCAAAATGTCACATTTGTTGTAACTCACAAGGGGGAATAGGTGCAAAATGTTACATTTGTTATAACTCTCAAGGGGGAATAGGTGCAAAATGTTACATTTGTTACAACTCTTAAGGGGGAATAGGTTCAAAATGTCACATTTGTTATAATTCTCAAGGGGGAATAGGTGCAAAATGTAACATTTGTTATAACTCACAAGGGGGAATAGGTGCAAAATGTAACATTTGTTATAACTCTCAAGGGGGAATAGGTGCAAAATGTAACATTTGTTATAACTCTCAAATAGGAAGAGATAAAAAACGTGACATTTAGGTTAAAAGGTTGATGCACAGTTTTAACCCCCCGCGAAAGGATATCCTGGATATGCCTTGACATCAACATTACATTCTAATTGGACTGAACATTAGAAACAAGAAAACCTTTAAAACTACTTTAAACCTTAAAGATCCAAAATAGTTGAAATTATCTCGAGTCTCTAAAGGTACAGATTTCATTATTATGACCTTGAAGGATAATTATTGCAGTCATACTTATGTTTATTTATGTAACTTATGATAATACTGTATACTTCGTTCAACTCTTTTTATAACTTCTGAAAGCGAAAAGACAATTACATTTATCTTAAGTGGGCGGAAAAATTAAAATAATATGTACGAACAATTAGACAATTGAAAGGAAAACGTTTAGAAATTGACTCGGCAATTACGGGTTACGCCAGAAATCGCGTGCTCTCGTGCGAATTAGTCTAGGCGTGTGTTGAAATTTTCCTTTCTCAATTATTTCCATTCAACTACAGCCATGAAAAGATGGTTATTGGAAAGGAATAAATGTTCCCAGAAGTATATATTCATCTCCCTATATAGTACCACTGTTATTCGTGTTGAGCGTGCACTTCCATCGCACCAGAATATGTCAGTTTTAGGGAACCAACGAGACACTCGATTGATTCGATTTTTAGAGCTCTAGGGGGATTGGAAGCAATGCTAAAAAGCATCTCAACATAGTAATTATCTTTAAGTTGAAATAAATACATTTCATTCTTGGAAAGTGCGATTTGAAATTCCATAATACTGTGATCTACTTAGACTATCTCACATGAAAAAAAAATTCTATTCGGTTTATGTCCTTACACATTTTGTTTTTTACATTTTTCATCAATATGCACACTAATATCAGTAGTAAATGTTAAGAAATCCGTGGTTGAAAATCCATTCGGGCCTGCTAAGGTACATTTTCTCAGCACTATTTAAGATAGGCAGTTCTGATGATACGTATATGTATTGAAGGCTTATGATTTAACCGTTGTAAACATTCCAAAAATTTAGTTTTTGAATTAACCATAAATATCATAATATTAATAAGTAAGTCCATTAGAAAAAATTATCAGCGAACTGATTCAGCACAGTACTTAAATATGTCCAATGCGAAATATAATACTCAAAAGGACGTTAAAATACTACTCAATTCGTTAGCTGGCAATTCCAAAGACTCTTAACAATAACATCTCGTGGATTGTTCTCATTCTTTCGAAGTAATGATTTATATAGGTCAGATTTAATGGGCTTTTCTGTCGAATTTGGGTAGTTCTAAAATTGAGTACTACCCAATAGAAATTCAGTATGAAATTAAAATTGGTTTTGAAAACAAAAGTTTTGAAAAAGTGACATAATTACCAATCTTAACCTTTTTTTCGGTTAATTTTGAGTAGTTCTAAAAAAATCCTTAAAATGGTGATTGGATTTATATTGCCATTGGCAAAGCAAAACATTGTTACAAAAATTAGATCAAAAAGTAACAAACTGTGTAATCCTTACGCTCATTATTTGTATTCGAAAAAAGGCTTAAGTAAGAGTAGTTACCTGAACAGAATGGTTTTCCCCATCCGTTTGAAGAGTCCCTTCATTTCTCCAAGACATTATCTCGAGACGATCTTGGCAAATTGAAGAATATTTTCTCACTTTGAGAAGTGTAAATGGATTTTCTTTCAACACGACCGTACGAAAGAACAGTATCTCTCGACTTATTAATGGAGCTCGAATGATTTACGATACTATTAAGAAGATGTTTTCGGCAATAGAAATGAAACTATCGTCTCATTTAGAGGACCCCGGATCGAGTTACGCGTCTTTTTTCCAACACCCTGCGCATTCCCAATACCACTGAGATTAGCTCAGACCAGATAAATTCGCTTTTAACAAATATTAACGAACGAATGAATGAATGTTGAAAGTTATTCCCAATGACCATTCGCCAACGTGGTCAAGTACCGTGATCTGCCACACCACCTTCGCTTATATTTAGCTCGTGCCGTAATTAGTCGAAGTTATTTATGTGGCGTCATCCAGACTGTTGGTAATTCGATATACCAGTTTCTGGGCTAATCTTTTAAGTGGCTGATAAATTTTCAACACTTCTCATAATCGTCCGATTTAGCACTTTTAATAAGCGTCTGGAAGACTAGCACCATTTGCTACTTTTAACGGAGTCACCTTAAGCTTTCCAGTAGTACCAGAAGTATATAATATAGCTATTACTTAGAGGTGTACATTTCCTTACACTGCTCATGCATGTTATTCAATGAAACACTACATTCGTAGATTTCCGTGGCTTTCAGAAGAAGTGACTACAATGATGTTTTTATGTATGTATATAGTTAGGGATAATGACTATGTGAGACGATTCACGCGCATCCTGATCCCCCCGGCACGAAAGGCGGCTTTAATGCTATACCCGGCTATTGGACTTTTGAGGTGAAGGGAGATTATACTGTTAGAGTATGATGTATGTTGTGGGCAAAGTTAAATTTCGTTTCCACAATTCTTCGGGAAATTTTAAAATTGTTACATTTTATATTTTACATTTCTCATTATTAGGAGAAATTCTACATACTGGGACTGTAACAAATTCTAACATCGTGAAATACAAAAAATATGTTAAAGAATAAGGTTCCTGCTTACTTGCGAATGTACACGTTTCACTTTTATGACCAAGATTGATATATTTATCTTATGTAATATTCGATATTTTTTGAGTCCTTTTCTAATCAAGTGTCTTAAATTGGTGTCATTTAACAATAATCCAAGATGACGTGACCTTCAAAACAGTAACCAATATTTACCTACGTTCTGAAGACCATGACCCATTCACAATAGAACGTTAGCCCAAAAGTTATATCGGCCTAGACCTAGATGAGCATCTAAAATTCATGACCAGTACGCTAATGTTTGGTAAGATGAGAAATTGGTTGTTTATCACGTATGACGCTCGTTAGATAACTTTGTTTACGACGTTCTTGAACTTTTCGTTAGAGAATTTCTATCGCGTAACTGGAACATGAATTGGCGTAGACGAGATTTTGCTTCGGGGGGATTGATAAAATCTGTACATGGAACCACACCTTTCGGGGGGAGGGGGCACTTACGCCCCAGGAAAACCGTATTCGCAATGCCAAAGACAAAACGTTGAAGTAAAATGTTTCTTTTGGTAGCTTTACAAAAAATTACTAAGAGACTTTCTGTACAATTTTAATTTTGAATGTGTAAAATCTTCTTTACTTTCCTACAGCATTACTATTAGCATTTTTTTGGAATTGCTACATGAAACGTTTCATTTATCTAATAATTTATTTCAGTGGTGCACCTAGGATTTTTTTTCTGGGGGGGGGCAAAAAAATTTTAGGTAGAAGAGCGCCCCTTTGGCAAAACAATTTTTATGAAGGTTTCGATCATGTTTATTTTCTTCTTCTTCCGGGGGGAGGGGGGCTGCCCATGGGGTGTGCCACTGATTTAGTTTTAGTCAGGTACTAAATAAAATTAATAATTTCAAGCTAAAATATTGCCGACACGTTTACTGGTTTTCTTCGTTCGAAGAATTTGACGTCCTGCTCTAGTAGAAAAAGGAACTTTCCATAAAATAGATTCTGAACAAGTCTCAATTTAGGTTCGGCTCTTTTGATGCCAACGCGAAGCCCTCGTTTTGATCGGAACAGAAACCGAAGAGCAGAAATTGGATCCCGATGACACTCCGCGATATCGAGTAGTCGGAGGTTATCGTCGGAAATTACCCCCTCTGCTATCATCAACAACAACGCTTATCAGGCCGGTTACAGAACTGGCGATCCACTTGGGATTGGGTTAGTGTGTTCCTAATTTCGCGCTAATAAATGACTAACAGCTGATTAGGTTTTTAATTATTCCTCCTCGTTTTAATTGGAACGGATTGAGGTTATTGGTATTCTGATTATTTTAACTCGTATCGAGGGAATATTTAGCAAAAACTTGGCAGCTTTCTAAATTATTTCTGAGCATTTACATTTACCTAGAAAAGAAGCGTTTATCGAGTCAAGAGAGAAAAATAATTTGCTTATTTTTGGAGTTTATATAACGAGCCCAGAGAGAAGCCTTTACATTGTCATAATGCCAAGGATTCTAGGGAGCATTTTCTCGACAATTTTAAGAATCAAATTATATAATCTATCGGTGACAATTTCGACAGAAATTGAATAATGATTAATGATCAAAACCCACTCTTTCAATGGAAGAAAATATTAATGTTAGTTATACATATTATCACCGCTATTGGCCAAGCGAGGACTCGAAATCTTTTTCTGTATTTGTGACGCCATATATAAGGTTAGACGTCACTTAAAAAGGGCACCAGTTTAGCAATACACAAATTAATATAGCTTTATTAGTGTATGGTTTTTGGGGTAATATTGTAACACACCTTTTGAAAAACGTAAATTAAATATTAATGTGTAGATAGACACATCGAAATCTGTTTTGTCTGGGTTTCTAACGCCATATTTAAAGCTAGACGTAGCCAAAAAGAACAAATTTAACAATACAAAAATTAATATAGCTTTATTTGGTGTTAAAGGCCTAGGTTTTCTTCTGCCTATCACCCTTTAAATTAGGCCTACATGTTCAGCGGTTGGCCTACCACCAGGGTATTTGTACTCCACTAAGTGAATTTAAAGGGGGACAGGCAGAAAGAAACCTAGGACTTTAAGTGTTTGGTGTAATTCTGATACAAACTTTTTGAAAAAAGTAAATAAAATATTTCGGTATAGATAAACACCTCAAAATTTTTTCTTCCTAGATTTTGAAGCTTTTTTTACTTCAAAAAAGGTCCGAATTTTGCAATACAAAAATTAAAATGGATTTCTGTGTTGTATTGTTTTTGGTAGAGGTCAGCGTTTGGATAAAAATGAATCACTTAATCTTTTTTTATCCACAACCGACGATTATCCGAAAAATAAAATTATTTTTTGCATGTTCAATCTCTTTCTATCCCTGGATAATATCTATAAATAAACAGTTAACCGCAATTTTTATGGTTAATCGATATTTTGGCAGTTAATTTATCTGTTTATTACACTCCCTTTAAAATCCATCGATAATTTGGTCGAAATGTTAATTATCAAATAAGATGATTTCAGTTAATTTACGTCATAATATTCTTAACTAGGGATACGTTTTAGTATCCGAAGATTACAATCAAAAACGAACTCCGCAAAAATTAATAAATTCAAAAATTCGTACAAGCTAGGGACCAGCTTTTCGACTGCCTAATGGAAGACAAAACTTTTTAAAATAGTTCCAAAACATTGCCTTTCTGTTGAGCATAACGAAACGACCCTGTAGAGTACTCAATAGAAAAACAAATAACCTTCAAAATGATCTACAAATAAAAATCTATTTTTCATTTCTTTTTAATATTTCAATCTCATTTTGAAAAAAATTCCGCTAACAACTACATGAACTCAATTTTCTCGAAGATTTGGGATTTTATTGATAAAAAATAATTTCCTGACAGTTAGATAACAAATGATTCAATGGCAGTTTGGTGTCCAAACAAACGAGATTTTTAGGAACTGTTTTTGTTACGTTATTTTAAATTCCCTATAAAGTCATTTTAATTCGAAATTGAGTTTTTCACAAAAAACACTAGAGATATTAATGGTAAAATTCGCCAATGGATTAATGGTTGTCGAAAAAAGTCGGAGCTTCCTGTTTGGTGACGTGTATCTGCTCAAAGGCATTGGTTCAAGTCATTTGCAGGTGTTGACCTTAAAATGTCTTCAAAATATTTTGGAAGACGCCAAAAAAACCCAATTTATTATCCTAAAGCGATAGAATAACCTGATGGCATCGATCGAAGCTCTATTAATTTCTGTTACCGAAATCCTCGGTTTCGTTTTTAATATAACGGATAAAATACGGGTTTTTGTTTGGCTTTTTAATACGTCCTTCAAATCCCACTCGAGAGCAGATAACGCGTTTTTTTCTAAACGCAGAAATGACATAAAACTACAAGTGCTAACATTTACTGGCAGAGAGTAGCACATCCGCGCAGGGGCGTCGAATGTCGTTTTTCGGTTCATATCAGTGGTGGGCATTTTGCTGAAAGAGAGGCTCGTCTCAAGCACCGTTCGGGTTCTCGCTCATTTCAGAGGTGAATTCGGTGCTCTTGTAATTTTTAAACTCATTTCAGAGACATATTCGGCATTCTTCTCTTTTCCCGCTGCTTTAAGAGGCAAATCGGCACTTCGCTCTTTTAACGCTCATTTGAGAGGTGAAATCGATGCTCCTCAATTTTCGCGCTCACTTGAGAGGCTAATTTGGCGCTCTTGTACTTTTGAAGATCATTTGAGAGGCGAAACGGCGTACTTCTCTTTTCACGATCGTTTGAATGGCGAAATTGGCACTCCATTGTTTTGGGCTTATTTGAGATGCCAAAACTGCGCCCCTCATTTTCAGCACTAATTTAAGATGCGAAATTGAGGCTCCTCAGTTTTCTCGCTCAATGAATGAAGAAATTGAGCACTCGCCTCATTTCCTTTCGTTCTTTAAAATATCGATAATCTGTCTCAAATCGCTCAAAATGACTAAAAGCCCCTCACATGAGCTGAGTGATGCCCATCGTCGCTTTTATATCTCTTCTTATCAAAAAACACTTCCAACACGTGGCGGCACTGTTCCCTTCCTAATCAGCGCGCCTTCCTTTCTCGGAAAGTGTTCCTAATTAAGTCGATAGGAGGCGTAGTACAAATAGGTGTGGTCCTTCAATGGAGTCCCACGCGAGAGTACACGCCCTTTCATTCAAAAACGAATTTTTGACCCACTTTTCGTGATTCGGGTTCAAGTTTACACACCTGGTCTGGTTCCCCCGAAGAAATACGCACGCACGCACGCGATGTATTGGCCCACAGGTGCCGCTTCCCATTTCCTCTTTCGAGGGGGAAAATCCCTCGTTTGGGTGGAGTAAAACGCCTTATCTTTGATTAAATTTAATTACTAGGCAAATTCATACAAGTGGCTTTTAAAAAGAAAGCATCCATTAAGGTGGTTTTAGGGCAAACGTACTATAGTCTCTATTCAGTGTATTAAAGTCGACGTCATTTAAGAGACCACTTCAGGTTCTCTTATCTATGGTTTACAATCAACGTCTTAAGTGTCTATAGAATAGAACCTACAGTCTCTACTGTCTATGGAATGGAACCTTCACGGTCTACTGTCTATGGAATCGAACCTACAATCTCAACTGTCTATGGAATGGAACCTACAATCTCTACTGTGTATGTATTGGAACCTTCACTGTATACTGTCTATGTATAGGAACCTTTACTGTCTACTGTCTACGGAATGGAAACCTTCACTGTCTATTGTCTATGGAATGGAAACCTTCACTGTCTACTGTATGTGGAATCGATATCTAAGAACTGGAACCGAGATAGTCCTAAAAAGTGGAACCTTAACTGTCTACTGTATATGGTATGGAAACCTTCACTGTCTACTGTCTACGGATTGGAAACCTTCACTGTCTATTGTCTATGGAATGGATATCTAAGAACCGGAACCGAGATAGTCCAAAAAAGTGGAACCTTAACTGTCTACTGTATATGGTATGGAAACCTTCACTGTCTACGGAATGGAAACCTTCACTGTCTACTGTCTATGAAATGGATATCTAAGAACCGGAACCGAGATAGTCCAAAAAAGTGGAACCTTAACTGTCTACTGTATATGGTATGGAAACCTTCACTGTCTACGGAATGGAAACCTTCACTGTCTACTGTCTATGAAATGGATATCTAAGAACCGGAACCGAGATAGTCCAAAAAAGTGGAACCTTAACTGTCTACTGTATATGGTATGGAAACCTTCACTGTCTACGGAATGGGAACCTTCACTGTCTACTGTCTATGAAATGGATATCTAAGAACCGGAACCGAGATAGTCCAAAAAAGTGGAACCTTAACTGTCTACTGTATATGGTATGGAAACCTTCTCTGTCTACGGAATGGAAACCTTCACTGTCTACTGTCTATGAAATGGATATCTAAGAACCGGAACCGAGATAGTCCAAAAAAGTGGAACCTTAACTGTCTACTGTATATGGTATGGAAACCTTCACTGTCTACGGAATGGAAACCTTAACTGTCTACTGTCTATGAAATGGATATCTAAGAACCGGAACCGAGATAGTCCAAAAAAGTGGAACCTTAACTGTCTACTGTATATGGTATGGAAACCTTCACTGTCTACGGAATGGAAACCTTCACTGTCTACTGTCTATGAAATGGATATCTAAGAACCGGAACCGAGATAGTCCAAAAAAGTGGAACCTTAACTGTCTACTGTATATGGTATGGAAACCTTCACTGTCTACGGAATGGAAACCTTCACTGTCTACTGTCTATGAAATGGATATCTAAGAACCGGAACCGAGATAGTCCAAAAAAGTGGAACCTTAACTGTCGACTGTATATGGTATGGAAACCTTCACTGTCTACGGAATGGAAACCTTCACTGTCTACTGTCTATGAAATGGATATCTAAGAACCGGAACCGAGATAGTCCAAAAAAGTGGAACCTTAACTGTCTACTGTATATGGTATGGAAACCTTCACTGTCTACGGAATGGAAACCTTCACTGTCTACTGTCTATGAAATGGATATCTAAGAACCGGAACCGAGATAGTCCAAAAAAGTGGAACCTTAACTGTCTACTGTATATGGTATGGAAACCTTCTCTGTCTACGGAATGGAAACCTTCACTGTCTACTGTCTATGAAATGGATATCTAAGAACCGGAACCGAGATAGTCCAAAAAAGTGGAACCTTAACTGTCTACTGTATATGGTATGGAAACCTTCACTGTCTACGGAATGGAAACCTTCACTGTCTACTGTCTATGAAATGGATATCTAAGAACCGGAACCGAGATAGTCCAAAAAAGTGGAACCGTTGCATCCCTACTGAAAATTAGGACCTGGATAGCCTGATCAAATGCCCTGTGGGAGCCCTAATTAAACTTATAACATAAGAAGAATAAATATGATATGCCATTAATGTAATGGTCATTTTCTTGGCCAACATTGACACTCCGACTCGCAACCAAACTGAGTATTATATTGTCATCCTTGTTATAGTCGTTTATTTCGTTTTGGCCGGGGATAATTTTTGCTAATTGTAAGACTTTTTAATATTATACGCTTTAACCAATTTCGAACTGGGAGAAAGTCTCCATACCACATCAAATTAGAAACTTAGAATCTTGAACTGCCATTGCCGTTCTTGAGATAATTAAATCGGCTAAATGACATAAATTACCCTGGATATAATTTCACGCGTTAACTAATTTTTTTTGTCAAATTAAGGGGTCAAAGAACGGATCTTCTCTCAAAGAAAGAAGTCTGTTTCCACATTGCTAAAATTCTTATACTTTTGGAAACGAGCCGAATTTCGAACAATACACGAATTCTTTGGCTATTTATTTGGAAAATCTACCAAAATAAAGGTTAAAAGTAAGAATTGTAGTTATAGACTGGTTAAGCTAGTGCTAGAAAACGTAAAGGAAATTACACTTGTAGCATTATCGCCGTAGATTTAATGCCTCTAAACTGTATATTCATTGAAATTAATTACACGGGGAATTTTATTCAAGTTTATATTTGCGTTCAACATATCCTCAAAGCCTTTTTTGCGATAAAAGTTGATTGATAATGATGATTTACCGAGCACAGGTTGATCTGGAATGGTCTAATATATAGAGTCTCGTCTGAACTTCATCTATCATATATTGGTGGAAATTAGGGGCGGACCGTTAACTTTGGGGGCCCTGGACTAACACAGTTTGGGGCCTACCCAACTTTGGGCAAGTTGTGGCGACTCATTCGACAGGGTAAAAATTATTTTTTTACCCCTTTGTAATTTTTAATTTAAATGGTTTTTATTTAATATCTGATCACGAAGGGGGCCCTTTGATTGAACGGGGCCCTGGGCTGCAGCCCTTAAAGACCATGCCTAAATCCGCCCCTGGGTGGAAATGCATATACTAAAATACGGAATATATTCAAAGGCACCGGGAAAGCTTTGTGGAGTATCATAAAATGGCAAAATATACTATAATAAGTGGTCTTAAACTATGGGTATTTATAATATTATGTTATGTTGGTTAAAAATAAAGGTGGTATAACGTTTATAGCTTGAGAAACGTGTTTCCAATTCGTACACTTAAACCACGAAAAAAATACCACTTGGTGAAAATGAATGTTGGGATCTACACCACTAGCACCGTTTTACAATCTATCAACCAGAGTGTAGCTCAAAATTAATCTGAAAATGAACTCAAGGGCAGCCAACAAGTATATTCACCTACTATGTGATATTTGGGGTTTGGATAAGAATTTGTTTTATTCCATAACAGAAAACTATCCGAATTAGAACTAATTTTTTGCATATATAACCGCGATTAATATCCATAAATAAACTGTGAACCGAAATTTTTATGAAAAATGGAAAATTTGGAGGTTAATTTATCTGTTCCGCCGAGCGTTACTCATAATTGAAATAAACTTTCAATATCATATATAATTGCTAATCCTTTTAAATATCACAAGAAACTTAATGAACCATAAGTATATGAGTGTACTTAAATAATTTTCTAATCTAGTAATTAAGAAATTGAAACTAATAAAAACATAAAACTAAACTCTTAAAATAAATTTTAAGATGCCTATAAAAATAGAAACAGCAAAAAAAACTATATTTATTAAATCAAAAAGCTAAACCCAGCTTTGTTTACGAAGGTGGTCAAACCGAAACATAAATTTGAAATCGCAATTGAGCTTGAATTTACAGCTATCTGTTTTCGTCCACAATATCCTGAAAATATGTTAAGCGTAAAACTGAAGAGGTTTTATCAGCTTCTTTAAACCGTTTAAAAAACCAATTACAATTTTGCAATACAAATTATTTTTTTAAGTAAAATTTTTTGATTTGTTTCGCAGTTTTTGTTGCACCTCAAAATATGTATTTGAAGTGATTAAATATGTTCGCAGCTGTTTTGGTCAAGTTCTACGCTTTGAAATTTCCAAAGAAGGAAATATTGTTCCAACGTTTACTTTAAACAGTAACAAAAGAACGTCACATTATTTACTTCCAAAAACTGCGTAAAATGAATCAAGAGTGCGTAAAGAACACAAAATGTTTTAAAGAACGCGTTGTTCAATAAATAATCTTAAAACCATAATTTTTCATTCATTACAACGCCAAAATATAAACTACCTCTTTGTAATATGTAGCGTTAAGCCTTTGTTTTTAAGTTAAATTGCACTTCATTTCATAATATAGGGAACCTAATTTCACCGCCCTTAAAAATTTGCTATAAAACTGTATATAAAACTTTATATAATCTCAACTAAAATTTGATTATCATTATAGCTTTTTAGATAACTCGTAAGTTTTCTAAAAACATATTTATACATATAAATTGTTCGTACATTTTATAAAACTATATATAAATAATAATTTAGCAAATTTAAAAACATGACATTGGTTTTGTAGACAGCTTATTTAGATAGTTTTATAGGTTATAGAAAACTATAAGCCATTTTAGACTTTTATAGCATTTCATAGAGATTCTATAAATATTTGTCGAGGTTAACGGTAATAGTTAGTGCAGGGAGCTGTTGGCTCGCGTGGCATGCAGGGCTTGCCACCACCCTCCTACGCGTTGTAACCGGCCACCTGAATTGATGGCTTTAAAAGTCGCTTGATGACTTAGGCCTAAGGTGGTGCCTTGGGTATTAGCCCAGCTGATTATTATTATTATTATTATATTAAACTATATACAAAACTCTACATGAACTCAATTAAAATTTTGTTATGTTAGAAGCTATTTAAAAAGGTTACATAGGTTTCTATCAATGTTTTATAGATGACTTTTGATTTTATAGACAACTATAAACCTTTTTAGACTTTTATAACATATCACAGAAATTCTAATGAACTAATGTAGGGGTACATAATTAAGTGAATTAGTTTCTACCCATAAAACGTAATTTTCGTATTGTCATAAGTTCCCTATCTTCTACGTGTCCCATTTTTACTTGGAGCCATTTCTAGAATGACAACCCATTTTTGGTCGATTCATTAGTTATAAAACGTGTTCTTTGTCTTTTCGTCATAGTGGTAACGCGTAAGGAGATGCAAAACGTTTAAGATGTTGCTAGAAAAAAATTCGTTTAATTTCCGGTTGGAGTAAAAATGTTTATTTCGAAAGAACCCCAGCTCTTCGTCGAAGAACTCAATTTTCCGTACCCAAAATAAGGACTGTTCGTGAACTTTAAAAGTGATGACCCCTTTTAAAATTGTACTTTGAGTTTTATTTTAAAGCAAGGCCCTCATTCTTCGACGATATTTGTAAACCCATTGATTTTATTTTTAGAATCGATTCAACCCGTTAAACGGAGGAGTATTTATGTCCTTGCTTTTGCCCTTATTACTTTCGTGATCAAAGGCTAAAGTATTGCCAAGAATGTCTGGCTGGATGGGTGGTTCTGTTTAATTTTTTCCAAGGTGAAACGTATTCCTTAATTATAAAATTATAATTAACATAAAATCTGAAGCTTTGTCTGTATAAAGAATTAAATAATTATTTTTTTAGTTATTGTTTAACAGAGTCAGTCAGCACGATTTGAACCCAGGTCCTCTGACTTCATAATCAAACGAAGTTCCATTATGAATTAGAGACCAATGATATGCACTGTATGTCTCACTGTTATCTAACTCTGCCTTCTTCAACATTTGTTAAAACTCTGCCCCTCATCCGTCCATTGAAAAACATTGTAAATTTATTTATTTCACGTTTACTCAGACTTAAGTTTTCATTCTTTACCAAGAATGTGTTCATTTATACTCGGGGATAATTAGTATGTTCAGGCAATTTTGAGACTTTCTGGCGATTTACCTCTCGGTCTACTTCCCCTTCAGATTGAAACAATTTCAGTTTTAAACTAACCCTGTATTTCATTGCTTTCCTAACAATCTTCGGACACGATTGAGACACAGGACAGTGACGTGTTTGCTTCCCCCATCTAATGCTGGGGATAAACTAAAATATGGTGCCCGTAGATCGTCCCAATATAATAATTATCCTTCTGGTCTAGGCCTATTTTTAATTAATAATGCAACGCAACATCTCATTCGGAATTAAATAAAATATGACCAATTTCGGTACTAATCTGGGGATTTGATCTCAAAAGTGTAATTTGGCCCGGGGCAACTTGTTGTAAACTGCCTCCACCTGTTTGAGCAGCACCGCTGGCTGCTCGAATGCATTAGGCCGACTAAATTCATTCATTGAATAACACTATCAATCAATTGACGGTTCGTTCAAGGACAATCCGCGGAGCCGCTTCGCTCTCTAACCAGAGAAAACTGGTTCTCCAAAGGGTCGAGTTAAATTCCTCGCCAATTCCGAGACAAGAATATTGATGCCTAAATTCTGTTTGTTTTTCACATTTACATATACATCAGTTTTTAAAACTCGGGAAAAATCCCAAAGAAAATATTCGAATTTACGATTTACCAAAAACTTTTTACCCGCTACTACTAAAGTATTCCAACATCAAGTTAATTATTTGGTCAGTAGATGGCGTTAGTCGGCTTTCCATTTTTTAATAATAAGCAAATTACCACAACAGTATCGCCAAGTGCAGACTTTGAACTCAAGCTCGCGAACAAAATATAACGTGATAATTTATATAGTTAAATTAAGCTAGAGTTGCAAGTCGGAAAATCTTCCTGGAAATTACCAAGACCTTTTTTCCGGAAAATTTTCCGTATTTTCCCGAAAATTGAAAAAAAAGCTTAGCCTAATATTGCTCGTAAATTTAATTTTCACCTAATGTTTTTAACCAAAAGTAACACTAAACCTCTAGACTAGTCCAGAATAAAAACCCGGTTTCATTTTTTTTATATTTCCGGTTAGCGGAAAAATGTCCGCAATTATTTTTCCGGAAAATTATACAACTCTAAACTGAGCGTTCTCTGTCGAATTGGCTTCGTTACATTATTTTGGAAAATTGGGTCTCTGTGCTTATTTAATCATAGTTATGCTATTAGGAATTACGGTGCTGTGAGGTTTTGGGAAATAACAGTCATCTATCTATAAAATAATAGGCACAGCCCTGCTATCAAATAAACGGTATACGTAGCAGACGATCTTTCCTTCGTGTTAGCAGAGAAAATGAATCAAGCTTTTGTTAGAGATTAACGTGGCGCGAGCCCACTTTTCATTGTAATGGTTCTTTCTAATAAATATGTTTGATTTGGTTTATTGATAAGTCTATTTTAATAAACCGATAAACATTACGATTGTTTAGATAGTCACAGTTGTACTACGAATTTGAAATTCAAGTTCGTAACACGTTTTAATTTAAAGAAATTATCTACTTTGAATTTTATTTCTTTGAATTATTTAATTTAATTTAGTACAATCTTAAGAAACGTAATAAATAAAAGTATGAAATTTGGGTACTTTTTTCACTATATCGTTTCATAACAGTAACGTTAAAAAATATGTAAATAAAAAAGCGCCTCCCAGTAGCCACTTGGTGAACTATTCTAATGTCTTTACTAAACTTATTGTATTCTAAAGTTTATCTTACATTCAGATTAGTTTTTTTCGGATAACATTTTGTACCAATTAAAGTGTAAATAAAAGTGCTGTTAATCCGATGTCTGATTTATAGGAATTAAGTTTACAACAAAATGTCTTTCAATAACGAAATAATTGTCATGAAATCATTCGTGTAATGAAATTAACCTACTCCACTAATTCTACCCTAGGCTTTGTTTTCATTTTCTGGTTTTACCTGTAGCACTTGAGGCAGGTGGCGGAAATGATCGATTTATTTTAGTCCTCGGGGACCCTAATCGAGTTTGAAACCCTTCAGTCAGTTTAAAACTTCCAAAACAAAGCTTTATATAGAAAATTCACTTTTAATTTATTCCAATTTTTTTCCCGCTGGTTAATTACTTAACAAACGTAGTTTAATAAGTATATCCATTGTCTCTTAGAGAAGTATTTTGATTTTCTACTACTGATTTTTCAGAAATCGTTTGAGAAAGAAAAATTGCGCGGTGGAAATGTGTTATTATAACAATTTTCTAAATCGCGGTATATTTTGTGCAGTGATGCGGTGCGTGCTTCCGGAATTAATGTGTAGTATAACCTTGACGGTAAAGGTGGAACTTTAGTGATCAATATTGACTAGATCGGAGTATACAACCCGGTCGCTAGTGTATATCCCCTTAAAATATGACTCTAAAACTCGTAGCAAGATGAAACTGAATTTTTGGCTACATTTTAAATTGCATTGACGAAAGCTTGACCTTCTCTGCTTGCTAGTTTATATTCCCTTTAAGCGGAAAAATAGCCCCAATTGCTATTATACATTATAATTTTGGCTAGTTTGAATCAGCATTATTGAACGGATTGCATTATTCAACTCAAAAATTAAAATTTTCACGATTTTTTGCGAAATGCGCTTCATTCTAAGCCACTAAACCTCCTGTAATTTATTTTAATGAACACCTTTCATCTTTTTACGAAACTCTACCTAATAAATTACGCTTGCAAAATACGAAACGCTAATCTACATACAAAACGATTTAAAACAATGCAGTCTTAACTCGTTAAAAACCCCATTAGAGAGTTTGAGGAAAACCTGTGGAATTTTAAGAGGTACGGCTATACCGCCTTAACAGCACTGACAATTGATGTGGACCCAACGTCAGCAATGCATTTTTTGGAAGCGATAGACGTTCACGTTCGAATATCGGGTGTTTAATCTCTCAACTAAGCCTATATATAATCGGCCAAGGCACCACCGTAGGCCCAAGTCATCTAGCGACTTTAAAAGCCATTAATTCAGGTGGCCGGGTTACAATGCGTAGGAGGGTGGTGGCAAGCCCTTCATGCCACGCGAAACAATGGTACTTTTGAATCTTTAAGGTTCATGAAATATACTACTCTTGCAGCAGACTAAATTTGTTAAATTGTCTACCGTCACCTCAAAATTCTTGGTTGAATCACTATTTAGAAGACAACACTTTCTAGAAACCTGTTTTTCAGTAACAATATAAAAAAGATGAAAAGTAAGTCTTTAGTAAGGTTTTCTATATCCCAAATTGTTATTTCGATATACAAATACTAAAAAATTCTGTTTTAGTCCCAAATACATTTTGTTTCAATATAGTATTTTTCTATAGGATCTGAATATAATTTATATTAAAAAATGTTTTCTAAGGATAAGATTACAGTTTCAAAGAGATAACACAAAAAAATACGTAGGAAATTGTTTATTAATATAAAATTACATAATATCTTTATTAGGAAAATGGTTTTTGAAAGCGGTTTAAAAATAAATTACAATTGCGTAATTCCAACAAGGGAAAATTCTTTATAATATGTTGATTATAGGTTGCAACGACAAGATCTCGTTGAGTTTAAGTGAATAGCAATTACGTTATACGTCTAAAAATATCTGATTGCAGAGGGCGCGGGTTTGTTGATATAAACCATAATAATTTCTGTCATATTTTACCTCAATAAAAGTGCACCCCGAGGCTCCAAATTTCATTTATTTCAGCGGCGTTAAAGAATTGCAATTGAAGATTGTCACGAAAGGAAGGCCCCGTTCAGTTACGAGAAACAAGCTGCTCACACAAGCAATACACTTTGAAAACCAAACACATCTCGTTTTTAAAACATATCAAAATCCAGAAGTTACTTTTCAAATATTGCTCTTCGTTAACATCATGTCTTTTAAGCTTGAATTAAATAACAATGCATTACTTAACAAAACTTCCAAACACTTTTAAAGGAAGATTTGAAGTATCAACTATAAAAATGATCAAATATTTTAAAATATCTAATTAAATCTAGACCGGTTTCACCCTTTTGGGGCTCATCATACTGTTGGAATCTCTGGCCTAAATTTTGACTTTTGATATATCTGAATATTGGAATTCAACGGAAGCCCGAGCGTAAAAGTTGTCTGCTGAATAGCGACCGCCATGCAATCATTGGTGAAGAATTTCACTATAAGTTGCAATGGACTGCTCACATATAGGGCACTCTGAATGTTTATTATAAAAAATATATTTTTCATAGAATTAATTTATTTTAATTTTAAAAGTCAATCTTCATTGGCGTTACACTCTGAAAATATAGTTCACTCGTTATCTGTTTGGTCTATTACACACTTAATTAACACTTATTATCGTTAATGTAAGTTCTATTTATCTATATAAAACCATTCTCATCTAACCAAAATTTGAGTAAAAAAGTAAAAAAAAACTGTTTGTAAATTAAACAAAACAAAATTTTTATCTTTGAAAATATTAAACTATTTTATGGGTTGGAAAAAAACAAAACACAGGAATTGGTCCATCATGCCAAGATCTATCAAACTATAATTTTGAAAAAAAATTATGACTTAAAAAAGTAAGACCAACGCTGCTATATTAACGGAATAATCGGGAATCAGCCCATCATGCCAAGAGCTACCAAACTATAATTTTGAAAATAAAGGTTTTGAGTTCAATTTAAAAAAAAATAATATCGTAGTCCGTGGGTTGAAATACCTCTTCTGAAATTTGGACCGAAACATTTTTCTCTCTTCAATAATTTTAGTATTCTCACATCGTTCCGTATCAGACAGGATGGCGCTTATTCTACGCCCATTTCGATCCCCAGCGTCGCCACCGTCGCCACATAAAAAAATCTATCTATAATTCCAGATTTCTCCAGAGCTACTTCTGCTATTTCGGTGTTTTTCCGTTCCGCCACCTCCCACCTTCCAATAATAGACGACTCGTTGATATCAGAGGTTAATAATATTATCGCAAAAGAAGTACCAGGAATGTTTATTTATACTTAAGCAGACACGATTTTGAGCGTGCTCCAAATCCCCATCATAGAGTAATAATAATAATAATAAATAATAATATTTATTCATCATACCGGTATGAATATTTTAATATTTTAAATGACATTTATATAAGTATGAATATTTTCAATACTTATTTTTATAAATTCAGCTACGCTTGCCGAACTTGTTTTAATGTTGCTCATACGTCACGATGTCCTAGCTTTATTAGAATAGTTTTGGCACGCGCGGTTTGCACGCGCGCGCGAAAATCCGAGGTTTCTCGCGCCCTAGTCGCGCGCTCGTAATATTACCAAAGTTAAAGCTGTGACGAAGTAGCTACATAATAATAATAATAATAATGATCAGCTAGGCTAATACTCAAGGCACCACCTTAGGCCCGAGAAAAATTAGATTATGATGCCTGTAGATAGTTCGTTTCAACAATTTTATTCTCAACCTAAAAATTGTTTAGAAATTTTAAATGAATACTTTTATGGAAATAATTTCAAGTATATTCATAATGACTTTCAGAAATAAAAAATATGATTGAATCGATTGAGTTGTACTTTATATTATATAAGATAGGCTTTTAAAATGAACCTTCTCAGGCTAAGGTACTTTTCAATCTGTGCTAATTTCCTGAGCTCCAAAATTTACAACTTCGTAGACATATTGTATGATCTCAAACACTGTCCAATAATCAAAAACATATTCGATATTTAAAATTGTTTACGTTTTGTACACGGTACACCGTACACTCTGGTAAATTATCTCCTAAAAATTACATATTTATATTAGTCTGTTCAAAGTTCGCAATAAGAGGTCAACGAGGTAGGAAATTTATATCAAAACATGTATATAAAAAATATAATAAAAATAATATGGTTGTATGTAATAGTTTTAGCACATATTTTTCGTTTGAAATGTATGAGTCAGTACATGTACAAGCTAATACAATTAGCAGAAAAGGGAACGGGATACTTTTCTCGTAAGAGCTAGGCTATACACTTTTGATAATATTCAAAGCAAGGACGTCGAAGAGACACGTGGATGCTCGTTACTTTAATTCGATTTTAATTGTAGTTTATTTTAATTTTTTAATTGTGGGCAGACGATTTTCGAGCGAAACGCGACTCAAAAAAGTACGACCCCTAGCGGCGATCGTTTGGAATATTTTAAATTCCGTCAATGACACACCCCTCATTTTGAGCCAGGTTTCGATTTTTCGTAATGGCCGCCTCCAGCTAAGCATTAATAAATAGAAAGTTTAATTCTTAAGAAAAGGGGAGTATTGGCGACAATTTTTAAAGAGTTTTTTATTTACAAAGGTATTCCGGAGACCGCTTTGATCTCGGCAGTTAAATGAGTCTATTAAATACTTCTAGAAATTTAGGTGATCTTGATGAATTGGGGGTTTATTGCCAGAAAATACTAGACTCTTAAAAACCTTTTCCATAAACATTTTTAAAATTAAAAAAAATTGATAGAATATGTTTAAACTGTTTTCTTTATAACCTATAATAAATATTTAAAAAATAATATTTAAGTATTTCTATAGATAAAATTAATATTTTTATAAATATTAAAATTTCTCTACTTTAATTAGATTCTATGAAAATTTCTTAGTTTTTAAAGTCTAAAGAAAAATTCACCAAATTTCTATAGATTCTATAGAAATTATGGGCGATAACAATTTCATAGAATTTCTAAAAAACTCGTTTGTACTGAAGGAAAATTTATAGAAAATTCGACTATTTCCATCCACTCTTATCATTACAGGAAATTTGATATCATAAGTAACATAAACACTTTAGTAAAGCAACATTGTAAATATTGAAAACCTCCTGGTAGCAACTTCCGGAATGAGGAATCTGTTTGTAAGTGGTAACTTGGCAACTTGTTTGGAAAATCGATTAGGATCTACTTGTAGTTAGTTAGTAGGTTTTATCTGTGGCGCGACCGTGGTTTCAAAGTTTGAGAGATAAAGTTCTCGTGGTTGTTAAAGGCGCCGCGGGAAAGCCTTTTTCTTTTCATTCGGGATCTAAAATTAAGCTTCGAAGAAGAACCTCAATTTATTGCTCTTTGGAATTTCGACCTTCGAGTAAGATCTATTGTCTACAGTTTAGAGCCCCTAAAATTAGGCTAACGAAGAAGCTTTGAGGTAAATGTGTCTCGAATAAAACCGGAACAATTAGCCTTAAGAGAAATGGCTTTGGATTCTAAACTACGCGTTGTATTTCGACCACAAACCCACAGTCCTTTTTGAAACTCAACAATATTATTTTGGACTTTTTCATTAATTTTCAGATGCGTTTAAGGCGAAAGATTTACATTAAAATATATTTTAGAAAATTTTAAATCAAGTAATGCTTTGTTTCTTAAATCATTGAAATTTATTATATAATGTATTTTAATGGAGTAATGATTTTTCAAACTCCAACGCAAAACAAATTTGGCCAAACTAAATTATTAAAAATAAATTACGTTTAATCAACATTTAATTTAATAATAGATTATATATCTGATAAAATAAAAGTATCCTTTTATAAGACTGGTAAGAGCCATTAATGTTTTAAAAATCAATAAAATATATAAAATCTAAAGAAAGCAATTTAAATAAAATTATTTATTTACCTTAGAAATTTAAATTGGTGTTCATTTTAATTTGCTTCATACAAGTTTATATATACACAAAAGGTATAAAGTCAGATAACTAAATCTGTTCAGAAGAATCAAAGCCGATAATATCAGATCGGTTACTTGGTATAAGGAATAATTTACAATTTGAGATAATTTTGCTGGCTAGCTGATCATAAACTAAATGCTTAAGCGGACGTAAAATACCCGTTTATTTTTGGTGCTCAAGGCATAAATTGGCACCATCGACCGCATGACGAAGCATTTCATTAAAACCACTTACGTCGGTATTACAGACCACCCAGATTTTGAATTTGACCAACACTCTAGATAGTTTGATATTTCGATAACAGCCTCTTCTGCACACGCGCATTGTCATTTTTGACGGTTCATGATTTTTAAGTCATTTTTATTGTTACAGAATAGCCTCCCTGAATAATCTTATCAATGGCGGAAGTATTGAAAAGATTTCGTCTATTTTTGTTTCCAAATTGTTTAAATATTTTGCAATGCCAATCACTACATTGAATATTTAGTAAATTTCATTTCATTTTTTAAGCCTTAAAACCAGTACAGATTCGGGCAGTCAGTTTTGTAAGTATGTTTATGACATAATACGCGTTTTAAAGAGATAATTTTGATTAATGAAAGAGTTAATTATGAAATAACAATCTTCGCGCATTTAAAAGGAAAGCCGACAAAGCAATTAATATCAACCGTCAAAAACCTGCGCAATCTAATTCGCGACGGTCCCACGGGCGAATGCTTGGGGAAATCCCGCCATCTACTGGTTCTTCCGGACGGTAAGGCCACGCTCAGGAACCAAATTTAAAAATGAATGTGGAGAAATATTGAAATTCATCGATTTTATACCAGATTCTCCCAAACCATATTTCCAGGCTTCAGAGTGATACAATCTCGCCGATACTCATTAAATATTCTCGAAATGTAATTGATTTACGAAGAGACCTTCTGGTTGATATCGAAATCGAAGATTGCATAAAATTAAAAACGAAATTTATGAATTATTCATTGCAAAACATTACAGATTTCTCGGTCTGGAACTAAAATCTGACCCCGTTTTTAAGCGAAAAAATTTAACAACCAAAGATAAATTAATAATTTCGAAAGTTCTTATTTTTTATTAAATTTCATATTCATATTCTACAGTGGGTATACTTTGGAAGTTTGAGTGGTCAATTTAACATTTTTGGTGAAAGCATATAATTTACCAGTATGCAAATTTTCGTATGTAAATTTAGAAATTTTATATTTTTTCATCATACCGGTATGAACATTTGGAAATATAAATTTTATCTTCTTAAAATTCCACTAATATTTCTTCCTAATACCGGTAAGAATATTTGGAAATGTTAATTTTATCTTCTTAAAATTCAACTAATATTTCTTCCTAATGCCGGTATGAAAATTCTATATTTAAATTTCCACATAATGAAAATTACTACTCAATGTACAAAATTTACATTAGTAAATTTTCTCAATGTACAAAACATACATTAGGAAACTTTCTTAATGTACAAAGTTTTTCATGAATAACATTTTACAATATAATCTTTACGAAACCTTTGCTTGATATTTTTTAACATTATTAAATGTTTTCTTAATTGACAAAAAATATTGTATATTTTTAAAAAAATGTTTGAATATATTGAAATATTACTTTATTATTCTGAAATTTAGGAAACTAATTTTATGCTAATATTGTTTGCGAAAATTGAAAGAAATCACCTGTTCGAAGTTTTCTGAATGAAAGCCAAATTGAATTTTCAGAATAGGCCTGATTTAGATAAGCCTATTTGGCTGACGAAGTTTTCTCTATTTTTGGCGTCATGTAAATGAGGAGCTAATTTCTTTGGCGGCACTCGAAAACGTGACATCAGAAGTTGCAACGTTTCGTCACCAGGAATTCTCCCATCTGCTGCCACGAGCCAGTTGCTAAAATATTCATATTTATATTCTCAATATTCTTATTTTCTTTGGGAAGATCTGTTGAAACGTAGAGTGTTTTTCTTAGTTTCGGGTGCGGTTGCTTTCAATAAATAAGGGGCCTTTGCGACTGACAAACAATCATTAATTCATGGAATCCATTCCTCGCACTATTTGGCAAGAGTATCGTATAAATAAATAAATTAGTTTTAAATACTTAAAAACAGTTGATATTTAGTTACAGCTAAAGAGAGAGGTTAAGTCTGTATCGTGAAAAGTGGACGCGGAATATTTTAATCCTTATTATGAAAATATTTATTGAAATAAAAGCTTTTGTAAATTAATACGTATGACTACATCAATTCTTCAAAGAGATGTCCATTAGTAGAAGAACGAATAGCAACAGTAGGAAATATTGCGATAACCAAGCGCAACAATATGAGCCCCTGATTTCAAACATTTTCAATAAATCAAATTTCCTAAAGTAATTTAAGTGAATTTCTTTATGCGCTATCCTAATGGTTAATTTATGTACATATAAGTTTCTTCGCATTTAGAAATTGTTTAATGGATTTAAGTTTAAAATTTACAAAAAAATTGGATAGAGATTTAGTAAATTTGGTTGTTATTGTAATTTGTCGTCTGTGGTTATATTTGCTTCATTAAGCCTTAATTACTTTTAACTCGAAAATTTATAGTTTTAAACGAAGCAAAATGTTGGAGGTGTGTCGGCGTGTTAAAAGTATATTTCTAGATGTATATCGGAATCTTCAAAGATGAATTTGGATGAATTTAGTTAGAAGTAACAAAATAACAATGAGTATGACACTTCCTCCTCACACTCTCTCAAATAAACTGACAAAGCAACCCGTCAAAAGTCGTGCATTTTCTTGCGTACATTTTTCATTGGTTAGACGCTTTAGCCGCGAGTTGGATACTACCATCTTTGGTGGTAGTGTATTTCGCTATCGTCATTTTTACACACTAGGGGGCTCTGCGCTGATTGTGCAAATCCGAAAATCAATTCGTTGATTATTTTTGCTAATCGTCATACTTGATATAAAAAGAATTGATTTAAATCACCTACTATACTTCATTGTATTGATAATATACAAAAGTGGGATCTTTGTCGCAATGAAAATTCAGAGAAACACAATTTAATTTAATTTAATTTTTAATTAATTATTAAATTAAATGAAGATTAATTTAAATTTAAGATTACGTTACTGTTGCACCCAAATTATTCATTTCAAAAATTCTTAAAAAAATCAATAAAATCAAAACATTATAATCTAAAAAAAATATAAAATAAAAACTTTATAAAACCAAAAACTGAATAAAAATCCGAATTAAAATAAATAAATTGATTTTTTCGATTATTAGAAAATTTAAAAAAAATAACAACCCTGAATAACGTTACTTATGATTTAGCCTAAAATTGTAACAAATACACTTTTTATAATTTGTAAACACTTCGTGGACTAATATGGCTGTCTGGATGAATGTCGCGGTGCGCCCCGAATTGGGCCTCACGGTAAGACACGCGGGCTTCGAAACAAACCACGCTCCCAGAGAAGATGTCGTTGTTTTTAAATTTAACATGGAACCGCGAAAAGAATCCAGAAATAGAATTTTCCGCGGAGCGAATTTCGAGATAAAGCGGGACTCGAAGTGCGCCGAAAACTAAATATAACAGCTCAGTCAGGACGGGCAACACCGCCACCGCTTCAACGCGACAAACGTCACTCGCTCCCGGCCGGGGATATTGTCGTGGGATAAAAATAAATGAGGCCCTTCCAAAATATTGACGAAAATCAAAAGGTCCACGAACCAGCGTTTCCGCTTTCTTGGATTTTTACATTATTTTTTTTTTAATTTTTTCTGGTTTTTGAACTAGGGATTTTTTTCTTAGGGAATTTCGCGTTTTGAACTAGGGATTCTTTATTTTAGGGATCCTGCGGGTTTTTGAACTAGGGATTCTTTATTTTAGGGATATTGCGGGTTTTAGAACTAGGGATTCTTTATTTTAGGGATATTGCGGGTTTTTGAACTAGGGATTCTTTATTTTAGGGATACTGCGGGTTTTTGAACTAGGGATTCTTTATTTTAGGGATACTGCGGGTTTTTGAACTAGGGATTTTTATCTCAGGTAAACTGCGGGTTTTTGAACTATGGATTTTTTATCTCAGGTATACGGTGGGTTTTTGAACTAGGGATTTTTTATCGTAGGGATACTGCGGGTTTTTGAACTAGGGATTTTTAAATCTTAGGGATACTGCGGGTTTATAAACGGGGTAGGTACATTTGTTCGAATTTCAATCGTCCGAACGGTGGAACAAATTTTAGAATTTCAATCGTCCGAACGGTGGAACAAATGTTCGAATTTCAATCGTCCGAACGGTGGAACAAATGTTCGAATTTCATTCGTTCGAACCGCCGAAATAACAAATATTTCAATTGTTCGAATTGGACAACTTGTTTGTTTCATTCGTCCGAATCGGTAGCATCACTTGTCCGAATTCTGTCGCTAAATTAGTATTTCTTATTGCTGTTTTAGGTTAGGTTAGGTTCACGTTAATGTTACTATTTTCTTATATTAACGGACAAACGATTATTCGAACAAATGAAATTAGCCAGTAAAGTTAACATAATTTGAACGACTAAATCACCAACAAAAATTGTGAAAACTTTTTCGGGCAAATGAAATACGTTTTCGGACATACGATCCTGTTTTCCGGCAATCGGACAAATGATCATTCGGAGATTTGTACCCAAATCTTTTAAACTTATCTTTGGGATACTGCGGGTTTTTAAAATAGGATTTTTTTTTAACTCGGTGATTTTTCGGGTTTTGGAACTTGAGATATTTTTTTAAACTCTCGGGGTCTTTTTCGGGTTTTGGAACTTGAGATATTTTTTTAAACTCTCGGGGTCTTTTTCGGGTTTTGGAACTTGAGATATTTTTTTAAACTCTCGGGGTCTTTTTCGGGTTTTGGAACTTGAGATATTTTTTTAAACTCTCGGGGTCTTTTTCGAGTTTTGAACTAACTATTTTTTATAAATCTTCGGGGTTTTTTTTAACTTTTAAAAATCCATCGGGTTTTGGAAATATGCTTTTATTTTTTATTTTAGGGAGTATTAAAAGTAAGTTATATTTGAGGAAATCTTGAGCTTATATTATATTATATTTAATTTGAGTAATTTGAATGTGAATAAACGAATCGAATTTATTCTAAATTATGAATTAATAAAAATAATGTGATAACTTTTTTGGTTTGGCAATAAATGAAAGAATACAATACACGAAGCCAAGTGTTATTTATAACATAATAAATTATTCGAAGTCGGCTGAAGGACAAGGTCACTCAAGGAACAAATATGCAAAACTGTTTTTTCGCAGTTTCCAGTACAAGGTTGGCTTGTCAGTTTCACGAGATCTCATCGTTTGCGCTCGCAGTACAGATTCAAAATTCAGCTTGCAGTTTTAAAAGATTCTTTCGCATTTGTAAAGAAGTTTATTGTACGGGTTTACAAGCACAAAAAAAAATTAAATTCAAAATAACTATCAGTAAGATGAAATTCCAGCAGCACCGGAAAAATAGGAAATTTAAAAAAAATTTAAATCAATCACCACAAAAGATATAAATATTAAATACATCATATAGGGATAACGAACATTATTCAAATAATCCCCTGAAAGCTAGAAATCCAGCATCAACGGGAAAAAATGGGAAATAATAATGTTATTTCCCGAAAGCTAGAAATAGAGTATTTTTCTATAGGATCTGAATATAATTTATATTAAAAAATGTTTTCTAAGGATAAGATTACAGTTTCAAAGAGATAACACAAAAAAATACGTAGGAAATTGTTTATTAATATAAAATTACATAATATCTTTATTAGGAAAATGGTTTTTGAAAGCGGTTTAAAAATAAATTACAATTGCGTAATTCCAACAAGGGAAAATTCTTTATAATATGTTGATTATAGGTTGCAACGACAAGATCTCGTTGAGTTTAAGTGAATAGCAATTACGTTATACGTCTAAAAATATCTGATTGCAGAGGGCGCGGGTTTGTTGATATAAACCATAATAATTTCTGTCATATTTTACCTCAATAAAAGTGCACCCCGAGGCTCCAAATTTCATTTATTTCAGCGGCGTTAAAGAATTGCAATTGAAGATTGTCACGAAAGGAAGGCCCCGTTCAGTTACGAGAAACAAGCTGCTCACACAAGCAATACACTTTGAAAACCAAACACATCTCGTTTTTAAAACATATCAAAATCCAGAAGTTACTTTTCAAATATTGCTCTTCGTTAACATCATGTCTTTTAAGCTTGAATTAAATAACAATGCATTACTTAACAAAACTTCCAAACACTTTTAAAGGAAGATTTGAAGTATCAACTATAAAAATGATCAAATATTTTAAAATATCTAATTAAATCTAGACCGGTTTCACCCTTTTGGGGCTCATCATACTGTTGGAATCTCTGGCCTAAATTTTGACTTTTGATATATCTGAATATTGGAATTCAACGGAAGCCCGAGCGTAAAAGTTGTCTGCTGAATAGCGACCGCCATGCAATCATTGGTGAAGAATTTCACTATAAGTTGCAATGGACTGCTCACATATAGGGCACTCTGAATGTTTATTATAAAAAATATATTTTTCATAGAATTAATTTATTTTAATTTTAAAAGTCAATCTTCATTGGCGTTACACTCTGAAAATATAGTTCACTCGTTATCTGTTTGGTCTATTACACACTTAATTAACACTTATTATCGTTAATGTAAGTTCTATTTATCTATATAAAACCATTCTCATCTAACCAAAATTTGAGTAAAAAAGTAAAAAAAAACTGTTTGTAAATTAAACAAAACAAAATTTTTATCTTTGAAAATATTAAACTATTTTATGGGTTGGAAAAAAACAAAACACAGGAATTGGTCCATCATGCCAAGATCTATCAAACTATAATTTTGAAAAAAAATTATGACTTAAAAAAGTAAGACCAACGCTGCTATATTAACGGAATAATCGGGAATCAGCCCATCATGCCAAGAGCTACCAAACTATAATTTTGAAAATAAAGGTTTTGAGTTCAATTTAAAAAAAAATAATATCGTAGTCCGTGGGTTGAAATACCTCTTCTGAAATTTGGACCGAAACATTTTTCTCTCTTCAATAATTTTAGTATTCTCACATCGTTCCGTATCAGACAGGATGGCGCTTATTCTACGCCCATTTCGATCCCCAGCGTCGCCACCGTCGCCACATAAAAAAATCTATCTATAATTCCAGATTTCTCCAGAGCTACTTCTGCTATTTCGGTGTTTTTCCGTTCCGCCACCTCCCACCTTCCAATAATAGACGACTCGTTGATATCAGAGGTTAATAATATTATCGCAAAAGAAGTACCAGGAATGTTTATTTATACTTAAGCAGACACGATTTTGAGCGTGCTCCAAATCCCCATCATAGAGTAATAATAATAATAATAAATAATAATATTTATTCATCATACCGGTATGAATATTTTAATATTTTAAATGACATTTATATAAGTATGAATATTTTCAATACTTATTTTTATAAATTCAGCTACGCTTGCCGAACTTGTTTTAATGTTGCTCATACGTCACGATGTCCTAGCTTTATTAGAATAGTTTTGGCACGCGCGGTTTGCACGCGCGCGCGAAAATCCGAGGTTTCTCGCGCCCTAGTCGCGCGCTCGTAATATTACCAAAGTTAAAGCTGTGACGAAGTAGCTACATAATAATAATAATAATAATGATCAGCTAGGCTAATACTCAAGGCACCACCTTAGGCCCGAGAAAAATTAGATTATGATGCCTGTAGATAGTTCGTTTCAACAATTTTATTCTCAACCTAAAAATTGTTTAGAAATTTTAAATGAATACTTTTATGGAAATAATTTCAAGTATATTCATAATGACTTTCAGAAATAAAAAATATGATTGAATCGATTGAGTTGTACTTTATATTATATAAGATAGGCTTTTAAAATGAACCTTCTCAGGCTAAGGTACTTTTCAATCTGTGCTAATTTCCTGAGCTCCAAAATTTACAACTTCGTAGACATATTGTATGATCTCAAACACTGTCCAATAATCAAAAACATATTCGATATTTAAAATTGTTTACGTTTTGTACACGGTACACCGTACACTCTGGTAAATTATCTCCTAAAAATTACATATTTATATTAGTCTGTTCAAAGTTCGCAATAAGAGGTCAACGAGGTAGGAAATTTATATCAAAACATGTATATAAAAAATATAATAAAAATAATATGGTTGTATGTAATAGTTTTAGCACATATTTTTCGTTTGAAATGTATGAGTCAGTACATGTACAAGCTAATACAATTAGCAGAAAAGGGAACGGGATACTTTTCTCGTAAGAGCTAGGCTATACACTTTTGATAATATTCAAAGCAAGGACGTCGAAGAGACACGTGGATGCTCGTTACTTTAATTCGATTTTAATTGTAGTTTATTTTAATTTTTTAATTGTGGGCAGACGATTTTCGAGCGAAACGCGACTCAAAAAAGTACGACCCCTAGCGGCGATCGTTTGGAATATTTTAAATTCCGTCAATGACACACCCCTCATTTTGAGCCAGGTTTCGATTTTTCGTAATGGCCGCCTCCAGCTAAGCATTAATAAATAGAAAGTTTAATTCTTAAGAAAAGGGGAGTATTGGCGACAATTTTTAAAGAGTTTTTTATTTACAAAGGTATTCCGGAGACCGCTTTGATCTCGGCAGTTAAATGAGTCTATTAAATACTTCTAGAAATTTAGGTGATCTTGATGAATTGGGGGTTTATTGCCAGAAAATACTAGACTCTTAAAAACCTTTTCCATAAACATTTTTAAAATTAAAAAAAATTGATAGAATATGTTTAAACTGTTTTCTTTATAACCTATAATAAATATTTAAAAAATAATATTTAAGTATTTCTATAGATAAAATTAATATTTTTATAAATATTAAAATTTCTCTACTTTAATTAGATTCTATGAAAATTTCTTAGTTTTTAAAGTCTAAAGAAAAATTCACCAAATTTCTATAGATTCTATAGAAATTATGGGCGATAACAATTTCATAGAATTTCTAAAAAACTCGTTTGTACTGAAGGAAAATTTATAGAAAATTCGACTATTTCCATCCACTCTTATCATTACAGGAAATTTGATATCATAAGTAACATAAACACTTTAGTAAAGCAACATTGTAAATATTGAAAACCTCCTGGTAGCAACTTCCGGAATGAGGAATCTGTTTGTAAGTGGTAACTTGGCAACTTGTTTGGAAAATCGATTAGGATCTACTTGTAGTTAGTTAGTAGGTTTTATCTGTGGCGCGACCGTGGTTTCAAAGTTTGAGAGATAAAGTTCTCGTGGTTGTTAAAGGCGCCGCGGGAAAGCCTTTTTCTTTTCATTCGGGATCTAAAATTAAGCTTCGAAGAAGAACCTCAATTTATTGCTCTTTGGAATTTCGACCTTCGAGTAAGATCTATTGTCTACAGTTTAGAGCCCCTAAAATTAGGCTAACGAAGAAGCTTTGAGGTAAATGTGTCTCGAATAAAACCGGAACAATTAGCCTTAAGAGAAATGGCTTTGGATTCTAAACTACGCGTTGTATTTCGACCACAAACCCACAGTCCTTTTTGAAACTCAACAATATTATTTTGGACTTTTTCATTAATTTTCAGATGCGTTTAAGGCGAAAGATTTACATTAAAATATATTTTAGAAAATTTTAAATCAAGTAATGCTTTGTTTCTTAAATCATTGAAATTTATTATATAATGTATTTTAATGGAGTAATGATTTTTCAAACTCCAACGCAAAACAAATTTGGCCAAACTAAATTATTAAAAATAAATTACGTTTAATCAACATTTAATTTAATAATAGATTATATATCTGATAAAATAAAAGTATCCTTTTATAAGACTGGTAAGAGCCATTAATGTTTTAAAAATCAATAAAATATATAAAATCTAAAGAAAGCAATTTAAATAAAATTATTTATTTACCTTAGAAATTTAAATTGGTGTTCATTTTAATTTGCTTCATACAAGTTTATATATACACAAAAGGTATAAAGTCAGATAACTAAATCTGTTCAGAAGAATCAAAGCCGATAATATCAGATCGGTTACTTGGTATAAGGAATAATTTACAATTTGAGATAATTTTGCTGGCTAGCTGATCATAAACTAAATGCTTAAGCGGACGTAAAATACCCGTTTATTTTTGGTGCTCAAGGCATAAATTGGCACCATCGACCGCATGACGAAGCATTTCATTAAAACCACTTACGTCGGTATTACAGACCACCCAGATTTTGAATTTGACCAACACTCTAGATAGTTTGATATTTCGATAACAGCCTCTTCTGCACACGCGCATTGTCATTTTTGACGGTTCATGATTTTTAAGTCATTTTTATTGTTACAGAATAGCCTCCCTGAATAATCTTATCAATGGCGGAAGTATTGAAAAGATTTCGTCTATTTTTGTTTCCAAATTGTTTAAATATTTTGCAATGCCAATCACTACATTGAATATTTAGTAAATTTCATTTCATTTTTTAAGCCTTAAAACCAGTACAGATTCGGGCAGTCAGTTTTGTAAGTATGTTTATGACATAATACGCGTTTTAAAGAGATAATTTTGATTAATGAAAGAGTTAATTATGAAATAACAATCTTCGCGCATTTAAAAGGAAAGCCGACAAAGCAATTAATATCAACCGTCAAAAACCTGCGCAATCTAATTCGCGACGGTCCCACGGGCGAATGCTTGGGGAAATCCCGCCATCTACTGGTTCTTCCGGACGGTAAGGCCACGCTCAGGAACCAAATTTAAAAATGAATGTGGAGAAATATTGAAATTCATCGATTTTATACCAGATTCTCCCAAACCATATTTCCAGGCTTCAGAGTGATACAATCTCGCCGATACTCATTAAATATTCTCGAAATGTAATTGATTTACGAAGAGACCTTCTGGTTGATATCGAAATCGAAGATTGCATAAAATTAAAAACGAAATTTATGAATTATTCATTGCAAAACATTACAGATTTCTCGGTCTGGAACTAAAATCTGACCCCGTTTTTAAGCGAAAAAATTTAACAACCAAAGATAAATTAATAATTTCGAAAGTTCTTATTTTTTATTAAATTTCATATTCATATTCTACAGTGGGTATACTTTGGAAGTTTGAGTGGTCAATTTAACATTTTTGGTGAAAGCATATAATTTACCAGTATGCAAATTTTCGTATGTAAATTTAGAAATTTTATATTTTTTCATCATACCGGTATGAACATTTGGAAATATAAATTTTATCTTCTTAAAATTCCACTAATATTTCTTCCTAATACCGGTAAGAATATTTGGAAATGTTAATTTTATCTTCTTAAAATTCAACTAATATTTCTTCCTAATGCCGGTATGAAAATTCTATATTTAAATTTCCACATAATGAAAATTACTACTCAATGTACAAAATTTACATTAGTAAATTTTCTCAATGTACAAAACATACATTAGGAAACTTTCTTAATGTACAAAGTTTTTCATGAATAACATTTTACAATATAATCTTTACGAAACCTTTGCTTGATATTTTTTAACATTATTAAATGTTTTCTTAATTGACAAAAAATATTGTATATTTTTAAAAAAATGTTTGAATATATTGAAATATTACTTTATTATTCTGAAATTTAGGAAACTAATTTTATGCTAATATTGTTTGCGAAAATTGAAAGAAATCACCTGTTCGAAGTTTTCTGAATGAAAGCCAAATTGAATTTTCAGAATAGGCCTGATTTAGATAAGCCTATTTGGCTGACGAAGTTTTCTCTATTTTTGGCGTCATGTAAATGAGGAGCTAATTTCTTTGGCGGCACTCGAAAACGTGACATCAGAAGTTGCAACGTTTCGTCACCAGGAATTCTCCCATCTGCTGCCACGAGCCAGTTGCTAAAATATTCATATTTATATTCTCAATATTCTTATTTTCTTTGGGAAGATCTGTTGAAACGTAGAGTGTTTTTCTTAGTTTCGGGTGCGGTTGCTTTCAATAAATAAGGGGCCTTTGCGACTGACAAACAATCATTAATTCATGGAATCCATTCCTCGCACTATTTGGCAAGAGTATCGTATAAATAAATAAATTAGTTTTAAATACTTAAAAACAGTTGATATTTAGTTACAGCTAAAGAGAGAGGTTAAGTCTGTATCGTGAAAAGTGGACGCGGAATATTTTAATCCTTATTATGAAAATATTTATTGAAATAAAAGCTTTTGTAAATTAATACGTATGACTACATCAATTCTTCAAAGAGATGTCCATTAGTAGAAGAACGAATAGCAACAGTAGGAAATATTGCGATAACCAAGCGCAACAATATGAGCCCCTGATTTCAAACATTTTCAATAAATCAAATTTCCTAAAGTAATTTAAGTGAATTTCTTTATGCGCTATCCTAATGGTTAATTTATGTACATATAAGTTTCTTCGCATTTAGAAATTGTTTAATGGATTTAAGTTTAAAATTTACAAAAAAATTGGATAGAGATTTAGTAAATTTGGTTGTTATTGTAATTTGTCGTCTGTGGTTATATTTGCTTCATTAAGCCTTAATTACTTTTAACTCGAAAATTTATAGTTTTAAACGAAGCAAAATGTTGGAGGTGTGTCGGCGTGTTAAAAGTATATTTCTAGATGTATATCGGAATCTTCAAAGATGAATTTGGATGAATTTAGTTAGAAGTAACAAAATAACAATGAGTATGACACTTCCTCCTCACACTCTCTCAAATAAACTGACAAAGCAACCCGTCAAAAGTCGTGCATTTTCTTGCGTACATTTTTCATTGGTTAGACGCTTTAGCCGCGAGTTGGATACTACCATCTTTGGTGGTAGTGTATTTCGCTATCGTCATTTTTACACACTAGGGGGCTCTGCGCTGATTGTGCAAATCCGAAAATCAATTCGTTGATTATTTTTGCTAATCGTCATACTTGATATAAAAAGAATTGATTTAAATCACCTACTATACTTCATTGTATTGATAATATACAAAAGTGGGATCTTTGTCGCAATGAAAATTCAGAGAAACACAATTTAATTTAATTTAATTTTTAATTAATTATTAAATTAAATGAAGATTAATTTAAATTTAAGATTACGTTACTGTTGCACCCAAATTATTCATTTCAAAAATTCTTAAAAAAAATCAATAAAATCAAAACATTATAATCTAAAAAAAATATAAAATAAAAACTTTATAAAACCAAAAACTGAATAAAAATCCGAATTAAAATAAATAAATTGATTTTTTCGATTATTAGAAAATTTAAAAAAAATAACAACCCTGAATAACGTTACTTATGATTTAGCCTAAAATTGTAACAAATACACTTTTTATAATTTGTAAACACTTCGTGGACTAATATGGCTGTCTGGATGAATGTCGCGGTGCGCCCCGAATTGGGCCTCACGGTAAGACACGCGGGCTTCGAAACAAACCACGCTCCCAGAGAAGATGTCGTTGTTTTTAAATTTAACATGGAACCGCGAAAAGAATCCAGAAATAGAATTTTCCGCGGAGCGAATTTCGAGATAAAGCGGGACTCGAAGTGCGCCGAAAACTAAATATAACAGCTCAGTCAGGACGGGCAACACCGCCACCGCTTCAACGCGACAAACGTCACTCGCTCCCGGCCGGGGATATTGTCGTGGGATAAAAATAAATGAGGCCCTTCCAAAATATTGACGAAAATCAAAAGGTCCACGAACCAGCGTTTCCGCTTTCTTGGATTTTTACATTATTTTTTTTTTAATTTTTTCTGGTTTTTGAACTAGGGATTTTTTTCTTAGGGAATTTCGCGTTTTGAACTAGGGATTCTTTATTTTAGGGATCCTGCGGGTTTTTGAACTAGGGATTCTTTATTTTAGGGATATTGCGGGTTTTAGAACTAGGGATTCTTTATTTTAGGGATATTGCGGGTTTTTGAACTAGGGATTCTTTATTTTAGGGATACTGCGGGTTTTTGAACTAGGGATTCTTTATTTTAGGGATACTGCGGGTTTTTGAACTAGGGATTTTTATCTCAGGTAAACTGCGGGTTTTTGAACTATGGATTTTTTATCTCAGGTATACGGTGGGTTTTTGAACTAGGGATTTTTTATCGTAGGGATACTGCGGGTTTTTGAACTAGGGATTTTTAAATCTTAGGGATACTGCGGGTTTATAAACGGGGTAGGTACATTTGTTCGAATTTCAATCGTCCGAACGGTGGAACAAATTTTAGAATTTCAATCGTCCGAACGGTGGAACAAATGTTCGAATTTCAATCGTCCGAACGGTGGAACAAATGTTCGAATTTCATTCGTTCGAACCGCCGAAATAACAAATATTTCAATTGTTCGAATTGGACAACTTGTTTGTTTCATTCGTCCGAATCGGTAGCATCACTTGTCCGAATTCTGTCGCTAAATTAGTATTTCTTATTGCTGTTTTAGGTTAGGTTAGGTTCACGTTAATGTTACTATTTTCTTATATTAACGGACAAACGATTATTCGAACAAATGAAATTAGCCAGTAAAGTTAACATAATTTGAACGACTAAATCACCAACAAAAATTGTGAAAACTTTTTCGGGCAAATGAAATACGTTTTCGGACATACGATCCTGTTTTCCGGCAATCGGACAAATGATCATTCGGAGATTTGTACCCAAATCTTTTAAACTTATCTTTGGGATACTGCGGGTTTTTAAAATAGGATTTTTTTTTAACTCGGTGATTTTTCGGGTTTTGGAACTTGAGATATTTTTTTAAACTCTCGGGGTCTTTTTCGGGTTTTGGAACTTGAGATATTTTTTTAAACTCTCGGGGTCTTTTTCGGGTTTTGGAACTTGAGATATTTTTTTAAACTCTCGGGGTCTTTTTCGGGTTTTGGAACTTGAGATATTTTTTTAAACTCTCGGGGTCTTTTTCGAGTTTTGAACTAACTATTTTTTATAAATCTTCGGGGTTTTTTTTAACTTTTAAAAATCCATCGGGTTTTGGAAATATGCTTTTATTTTTTATTTTAGGGAGTATTAAAAGTAAGTTATATTTGAGGAAATCTTGAGCTTATATTATATTATATTTAATTTGAGTAATTTGAATGTGAATAAACGAATCGAATTTATTCTAAATTATGAATTAATAAAAATAATGTGATAACTTTTTTGGTTTGGCAATAAATGAAAGAATACAATACACGAAGCCAAGTGTTATTTATAACATAATAAATTATTCGAAGTCGGCTGAAGGACAAGGTCACTCAAGGAACAAATATGCAAAACTGTTTTTTCGCAGTTTCCAGTACAAGGTTGGCTTGTCAGTTTCACGAGATCTCATCGTTTGCGCTCGCAGTACAGATTCAAAATTCAGCTTGCAGTTTTAAAAGATTCTTTCGCATTTGTAAAGAAGTTTATTGTACGGGTTTACAAGCACAAAAAAAAATTAAATTCAAAATAACTATCAGTAAGATGAAATTCCAGCAGCACCGGAAAAATAGGAAATTTAAAAAAAATTTAAATCAATCACCACAAAAGATATAAATATTAAATACATCATATAGGGATAACGAACATTATTCAAATAATCCCCTGAAAGCTAGAAATCCAGCATCAACGGGAAAAAATGGGAAATAATAATGTTATTTCCCGAAAGCTAGAAATAGAGCAAAAGGGAATAAAATGGGCAATTTTAAAAAAATACCCCTGCAACAACGAAACAAAAATGAGGAATCCATTAATTAATATAATCCCTACAAAAGATATCAGTAAAGCAATAGGGCAATTTTCAAAGAGTCCATAGGAAAAATAGAAATCCAGCATCTAATGAGAAAAAGGGAAATATTTAAATAATTTCCCGAAAGCCGGAAATAAGAGCAATACTAAAAGAAATGGTAAATTTTCAAATATACCCCCGAAAGTTAGACATCCAACAGCACCGGAAACAAATGTGCAATTTTAAAAGAATACCCCTGCATCGACGAAACAATGAGGAATCAATTAATTAATATAATCCCTACGAAAGATAGCAGTAACTCAATACCGTAAAAAATTGGGCAATTTTCAAATAATCCTCCAAAAGTTAGACATCCTACAGCACCGGAAAAAATGGGCAATTGTACAATAATAATGTCTTTCTATTTTAAAACTCGGCATTTGAATTTCCATAAATAGCGGAGAGAAATATGGTTAAAATTGGACGAGACGAGCAACAAGTGGAACGCAGCGCCCCCAGCGGCAGAGGGGCCAATGACAACGTACCGGAGCGCCGGCGTAAAGTCGCGCAATTAGCCTCATACGTTTTCTACCTTTACCGGCTGCTAATCGAATTCGAAACAGATTTCGCGCAATAATGATATGCGGCCCGCGCTCTACCGATACGCGACGCTCGCATAATCACGGAGAAAGTGACACGTCTAAACGTGCTACTATGACATACTATACGTTCCAAGTATAGCGTCACAGGCGTGTACAACCAGATGTATATGATTTACGATAGAAGTATACATTAAATTGAAACACGTTCCTTCGCAGGTTCGAGACAATTTTTAAAGCGCAAAATGTAACTTCTATATCACTCCACCAACCGATGTCAAATGTAAATTTTACACTGCGTTCGAATATTTGCCTAATTGGAAACCGTATTTTCGTTTTGTAATAGTTTTACAAAGTTAGTAAATTTACAGCGTGCATTTACAATATAACAAAGTTAAATTTAATTTAAGTTTAAAAAAGTTAGAGAGTAAAATTACCTACCTCAATTTTTTTTGGGAACGCATTTAAAAAAATTAGCGTTCGACATTAGCAGTTACTTATATCTCAGATCGCATAATATACGTTTGGTACGCCGCAATTACCGAACCTAACAGGTGGAACAGCTAGGATTAAGGCGAAATGTAGTGTAGGCTAAGCGTTTTCAAGTTGCAGATTGATTTACGCCTAGAAATATCGGTTCAATAGATGTGGTACCTTATTCTGTAACACATTTTTATACACTTTATAATAGCAGATTGGGTTACGTTCTGTGCACACCTGTATGTTAAACTATGTTAATTCTTTCATTGCAAACTTTATTCCATTTCCGTTCTGACAAAAGCCTGCTACAAAATTCTTCCCAACATTAAAACTATTTATTACGTTAAAACATAATCAAGCATTTAAATGTATTTTCCTAACAAATTGTACTATGTTTGGTATAACTATCTTAATTATATTCACATACTATGTTTTAAGTAATTTATTCTCGCATTGCCGGTGATACACGAACTATTTTATAGTTTATAAAGTCATTCAGTTATTTAACAAAACCACCCAATTTATAAAAATGTTTTTGTCGACAATTGCTTTAGGATGAAAATAAATACAGATGTTGAAAGAACAATTGAAAGAGATTTAATTTTAGAAATTTAAATTTAACGCTACTCTGACGTGTAAGTATACTGATACATACATTTTGTTATTTATTAGTTGAAATATCGGTATCGATGAAAAGGCATTATCATTTGAAATATTGTACTCTGTAAACATATCGGTAAAGTGCTATTCGGTGCTATTATCAGTTTAAATATAGGCCAAGTTGTATGAGTGAAAAAATTGTACCCGGTAAAAATATCAGTTGAAATATTGTATCGATAAAGACCACAAAGACGTATTTTCGGTTGAAATATCGGTTAAATAGTTTTTTCAGTTAAAATATCGGTTAAATAGTTTTTTCAGTGAAAATATCGGTTAAATAGTTTTTCAGTGAAAATATCGGTTAAATAGTTTTTTCAGTTAAAATATCGGTTAAATAATTTTTTCAGTGAAAATATCGGTTAAATAGTTTTTCAGTGAAAATATCGGTTAAATAGTTTTTTCAGTGAAAATATCGGTTAAATAGTTTTTTCAGTGAAAATATCGGTTAAATAGCATTTTCAGTTAAAATATCGGTTAAATAGTTTTTCAATTAAAATATCGGTTAAATAGGTTTTCAGATAAAATATCGTTTAAATAGTTTTTTCAGTTAAAATATCGGTTAAATAGTTTTTTCAGTTAAAATATCGGTATATCAGCTAGAAATTATTAGTTTAGGCCAACAAAAGACAACCCAAAAATCAGTTTTTGATCACTTACAACGCGAATTAAGAGCAAATATTATCCTCCATATGGGCTAAAAAATAACGCCCAAAACGAGGGCCTACAGGTTTGTTTACATTTTTGAGAAACCCCTTAATTACTTTGACCGTCAAAGAAAAAGGAAACTTGACTTGAAAACTGGAGCGAAACTACGAAAACTCTTTAACAAGGCGCCAAAACGAGAAAAAAGCAAAAACTTGAAAAGAAAATATTTGGCACTGAGACGTTAAATCTTCTTACCTGATTGTTTCCACCGACGATTACCACTTTATTTCCGTTCGTGGATAACAAAACACCGTCAGCTCCGTCGGATGTCGCGTTTCCGTTTTTGTAAGGCATGGTTTTTAAATTACTTCAAATTATATTTAAAAAGAAATTATATATATTCGATTTAAAACAGTATATAATATGGTCGCAAAAATAGTCGAATTTTGTTTTTATCCGTTATCGAACATTCACACACGAAGAGTGGTAAAACCGAAACAACGACGAGAGATAAAATACAAATTGGTAAACGAATACCGGACTAATGTAAAAATAGATACGTGTGTTTCCCCGGGAGCTCGCTAGAATCGCGTATTGTTAGGTTGACTTTCCCCGGTGAAAATGAACTATTATAAACTTAACAAGAGACACAGCCAGCCAGCCAGCCAGCCGGAGAGAGAGAGGAAAATAAAAAAAAGTAAAAAAAAAGCTAACTGGAATTATTTGAGCGCGCGGGAGCTCGCGACGAAGGAACCACGTGGATTCGCGCGCGCGATACAGTTTGGCGCCAAAAAGAGGCCGCGCTCGTTCCCTGCGCCGCTTGCGCGCGGAAAGAAACAGAGAGAGAATATAAAAACAAAAAATAATAAAAGGGGCCGTTCCTACAGCCGCGTCTCGCGCTCGTCGCAACGTCACAAGCCGCGTGCCAATATTCGGAAAATATGATTAATGTTTTTATTCGGGCGTTGTATAATTTAGTGGGGTTCAGGGAGTTTTAACAGCTCGTTAAAATGAAACTTCAATTTACCAATGTCATAAGTAACGTAATAGCAAAAGTAAATAATATATTTTATTTGTGAGAGGTATCCATTTAATTAAACCGCTATTCAAAATGTTATTCGAAAGTAAAAATTGTATTGTATTATATACGTAAAAAAAACGTAGTAATTTTGAAAACCCATTGTAATCTACCTTGAATCAGGTAAGGAACAAGATTAATTTTTATGAACCATTTAGACACTTGTAAAGAGGAATTTAAGAAAATTACGGAATACTCATAACGATTGAAAACTGTATTAACAATTTTTACAATATAAAATTAAGCCATAATACAGGCTTAAGACACAACTTTTCCAACCTTACAAGGTAAAAAAATATGTATAAAAAATTAGCGGAAATAATTCTAATACCTAAATTTGGATAAAGAAGGAGATATTACATCCATTTGGAACACAGAGAATGTACTGGATCCAATCGTATTAAAAAACTAGAGTAATCATGTAATCTATATAACTAGAAACGTGATGTTTGATACTTTGAGCCCCCTTTAATTTAAAAAATGTTTATTTTATATTTCTATTACCCTTTTGAATTTTTAAATAAGTTTTAAGTTAGGTTGTTTGACCTTAATAAGTTACACTTGACATAGGACCTTTTACGTTTTGAAATGTTGTGTCTTAAGTATGTATTATGGCTTAATTTTAAAATTATAATATATATATATAATTAATACTAATGACAATTAATGAAAATTAATTGTCATTAGTATTCCGTAATTTTATTTAATTCTACTAAGGATCATCACTATGACAAAAATTAGCTCCACTATTTATATAGATACTGCTTAATCGGTAATTTCGGAACTCGGAACTTGTCATCACCATGACAGTCAGTGTTGGGCACCGCTCATCTCATTGTGAGCGGATTTGTTATTATGAGCGAAAATGAGCGGTAAAATATCTTTTTAAAAGAGCGCAAAACAAAAATGAAAACAGAGCGGAGAAATCAGAGCGAAAATTTTACCGCTCAAAAATGAGCGGAAAGAGAGGGGCGCCGATTTTACCTCTCAAAAAGAGCGGAAAAAGAAGAGCGAAAATTTTGCCGCTCAAAAAAGAGCGGAAAAAGAAGAGCGAAAATTTTATTCCTCAAAATAGAGCGGAAAGAGAGGAGCGAAAATTTTACCGCTCAAAAAAAGAGCGGAAAGAGAGGAGCGAAAATTTTACCGCTCAAAAAAGAGCGAAAAGAGAGGAGCGAAAATTATACCGCTCAAAAAAGAGCGAAAAGAGAGGAGCGAAAATTTTACCGCGCAAAAAAGAGCGAAAAGAGAGGAGCGAAAATTATACCGCTCAAAAAAGAGCGAAAAGAGAGGAGCGAAAATTTTACTGCTCAAAAAAGAGCGAAAAGAGAGGAGCGAAAATTATACCGCGCAAAAAAGAGCGAAAAGAGAGGAGCGAATATTTAACCGCTCAAAAAAGAGCGAAAAGAGAGGAGCGAAAATTATACCGCGCAAAAAAAAGCGAAAAGAGAGGAGCGAATATTTAACCGCTCAAAAAAGAGCGAAAAGAGAGGAGCGAAAATTATACCGCGCAAAAAAAAGCGAAAAGAGAGGAGCGAAAATTATACCGCTCAAAAAAGAGCGAAAAGAGAGGAGCGAATATTTAACCGCTCAAAAAAGAGCGAAAAGAGAGGAGCGAAAATTATACCGCGCAAAAAAGAGCGAAAAGAGAGGAGCGAAAATTTTACCGCTCAAAATAGAGCGGAAAGAGAGGAGCGCCGATTTTACCTCTCAAAAAAGAGCGGAAAAAGAAGAGCGAAAATTTTGCCGCTCAAAAAAAGAGCGGAAAGAGAGGAGCGAAAATTTTATTCCTCAAAATAGAGCGGAAAGAGAGGAGCGAAAATTTTACCGCTCAAAAAAGAGCGGAAAGAGAGGAGCGAAAATTATACCGCTCAAAAAAGAGCGAAAAGAGAGGAGCGAAAATTATACCGCTCAAAAAAGAGCGAAAAGAGAGGAGCGAAAATTTTACCGCACAAAAAAGAGTGAAAAGAGAGGAGCGAAAATTATACCGCTCAAAAAAGAGCGAAAAGAGAGGAGCGAAAATTTTACTGCTCAAAAAAGAGCGAAAAGAGAGGAGCGAAAATTATACCGCTCAAAAAAGAGCGAAAAGAGAGGAGCGAAAATTTTACCGCGCAAAAAAGAGCGAAAAGAGAGGAGCGTAAATTATACCGCTCAAAAAAGAGCGAAAAGAGAGGAGCGAATATTTAACCGCTCAAAAAAGAGCGGAAAAAGAAGAGCGAAAATTATACCGCGCAAAAAAGAGCGAAAAGAGAGGAGCGAAAATTTTACCGCTCAAAAAAGAGCGGAAAGAGAGGAGCAAAAATTATACCGCTCAAAAAAGAGCGGAAAGAGAGGAGCGAAAATTTTACCACTCAAAAAAGAGTGAAAAGAGAGAAGCGAAAATTATACCGCTCAAAAAAGAGTGAAAAGAGAGAAGCGAAAATTATACCGCTCAAAAAAGAGCGAAAAGAGAGGAGCGAAAATTATACCGCTCAAAAAAGAGCGGAAAGAGAGGAGCAAAAATTATACCGCTCAAAAAAGAGCGGAAAGAGAGGAGCGAAAATTTTACCACTCAAAAAAGAGCGAAAAGAGAGGAGCGAAAATTATACCGCTCAAAAAAGAGCGAAAAGAGAGGAGCGAAAATTTTACCGCACAAAAAAGAGTGAAAAGAGAGGAGCGAAAATTATACCGCTCAAAAAAGAGCGAAAAGAGAGGAGCGAAAATTTTACTGCTCAAAAAAGAGCGAAAAGAGAGGAGCGAAAATTTTACCGCGCAAAAAAGAGCGAAAAGAGAGGAGCGAAAATTATACCGCTCAAAAAAGAGCGAAAAGAGAGGAGCGAATATTTAACCGCTCAAAAAAGAGCGGAAAAAGAAGAGCGAAAATTTTGCCGCTCAAAAAAAGAGCGGAAAGAGAGGAGCGAAAATTTTATTCCTCAAAATAGAGCGAAAAGAGAGGAGCGAAAATTTTACTGCTCAAAAAAGAGCGAAAAGAGAGGAGCGAAAATTATACCGCTCAAAAAAGAGTGAAAAGAGAGGAGCGAAAATTATACCGCTCAAAAAAGAGCGAAAAGAGAGGAGCAAAAATTATACCGCTCAAAAAAGAGCGGAAAGAGAGGAGCGAAAATTTTACCACTCAAAAAAGAGCGAAAAGAGAGGAGCGAAAATTATACCGCTCAAAAAAGAGCGAAAAGAGAGGAGCAAAAATTATACCGCTCAAAAAAGAGCGGAAAGAGAGGAGCGAAAATTTTACCACTCAAAAAAGAGCGAAAAGAGAGGAGCAAAAATTATACCGCTCAAAAAAGAGCGGAAAGAGAGGAGCGAAAATTTTACCACTCAAAAAAGAGCGAAAAGAGAGGAGCGAAAATTATACCGCTCAAAAAAGAGCGAAAAGAGAGGAGCGAAAATTTTACCGTACAAAAAAGAGTGAAAAGAGAGGAGCGAAAATTATACCGGTCAAAAAAGAGCGAAAAGAGAGGAGCGAAAATTTTACTGCTCAAAAAAGAGCGAAAAGAGAGGAGCGAAAATTATACCGCTCAAAAAAGAGCGAAAAGAGAGGAGCGAAAATTTTACCGCGCAAAAAAGAGCGAAAAGAGAGGAGCGAAAATTATACCGCTCAAAAAAGAGCGAAAAGAGAGGAGCGAATATTTAACCGCTCAAAAAAGAGCGGAAAAAGAAGAGCGAAAATTTTGCCGCTCAAAAAAAGAGCGGAAAGAGAGGAGCGAAAATTTTATTCCTCAAAATAGAGCGGAAAGAGAGGAGCGAAAATTTTACCGCTCAAAAGAGAGCGGAAAGAGAGGAGCGAAAATTATACCGCTCAAAAAAGAGCGAAAAGAGAGGAGCGAAAATTTTGCCGCTCAAAAAAAGAGCGGAAAGAGAGGAGCGAAAATTTTACCGCTCAAAAGAGAGCGGAAAGAGAGGAGCGAAAATTATACCGCTCAAAAAAGAGCGAAAAGAGAGGAGCGAAAATTTTACCGCTCAAAAAAGAGCGAAAAGAGAGGAGCGAAAATTATACCGCTCAAAAAAGAGCGAAAAGAGAGGAGCGAAAATTTTACCGCGCAAAAAAGAGCGAAAAGAGAGGAGCGAAAATTATACCGCTCAAAAAAGAGCGAAAAGAGAGGAGCGAATATTTAACCGCTCACAAAAGAGCGAAAAGAGAGGAGCGAAAATTTTACCGCTCAAAAAAGAGCGGAAAGAGAGGAGCGAAAATTTTACCACTCAAAAAAGAGCGAAAAGAGAGGAGCGAAAATTATACCGCGCAAAAAAGAGCGAAATGAGAGGAGCGAAAATTTTACCACTCAAAAAATAGCGGAAAGAGAGGAGCGAAAATTTTACCACTCAAAAAAGAGCGAAAAGAGAGGAGCGAAAATTTTACCGCTCAATAAGACGTGAGCGTGAGCGGCTCTTTGACGAAAATGCCCAACACTGATGACAGTAAATACGAACCAAAGGTAGGTGTAAATAGCTACCAACGTTATATTTAACGTGGTCATTGTCGAAACAGACTATCATTAAAAATAGCATTGGAAGAAAATAGCGGTTCATACTTATGCTGACTATTTTACTTTTGCCATGATATTTTTACAACACCAATTACATTTCAGGACCAGTTCGTTAGTTAGTTAGCTAGAGCTACATCAAAAAATTATAATAATCAGCTAGGCTAATACCCATTACACCATCTTAGGTCCTAGTTATCTAGCGACTTTTATTGCCTTTAATTTCTGTGGCCGGGTTACAATGCGTAGGAGGGTGGAGGCAAGCGAGTCAACAGCTCCCTAGGGAGAACTATCATAATTAATCCATAAATCTATAATACTTTTCATGAATATGACGCTTCCAACCAAAAACTATTCGTTGCCATTGACAGGGCCTAGCTTCTTCGTAGAGTTTGCAAGCTCTCAACACAGTGGTAAAAGGGGTTTTTCCCTGAGATCTTGCTGGGGTTAATGCTAATAGTAATTGTAGAAAGTGGTTGGATCGCTGGGCCACCACCCTCCTACAAATTCTAACCCGGCCACCGTTAATTGGCTTTATAAGTCGCTAGTTGAATTAGCTTAGCTGATTATTATTATTATTTTTTGTCAGTGATGACGTCACTATGAATGGCTACAACTAAAACACTCTCTACAAAAACATAATTATGGAGGAATTTTATACACTTATGATAGTGCTTCTTAAACGCCATCGATGGATCCATAGAATAACCCATTCCGAGAAACGTCTTGTTTTTAAGGCGTAAAGTAAACAAGTTGGCCTAAAGGTAATGTACAATATCTGGATAAAAAAGTAAGTTTTTACTCTAATAAATGTAAAAACCACACCATTGCTCTTCGGACTATATTTATTAACGCCTCGAAAACAAGGTGGCCCGTTAGGATTAATGTTTCATGCCCTTCCGTAGAGCCTTACACTCTATGCGAGTGGACAACTTTATGGATGGATCACTAGAAAGAGGGCGTAAATTGGAAATTAGTATATACGAAAGCAAGTACTAGTTAATTTTCGATTGCAAATTACGTACTGAATATTTGTCTTTTATGATACTATGTGGCACCCAGGAGAAACAACCACAAGGAGAACGCAGCTAGCCTCTAAACACGTTAACGCAGGATTGTGTACAAATTTCATTGGTCTAGCTTTCACGCTGAACGTTTTACGGGCGGGGGAAGACAATTTCCGGATTTGCCCCTTCCTACGGCAACAGGCGCTACAGCGTCTAACCAATGCAAATTGTACACAAGAAAATAGACTTTTGACGGGTTGCGTTCTCCTTGTTTGGTTAGCTGTATTTGCTCCTAGGGGGCACGTCAGTCACTGCGCTTACGCCAACAACATCACCGAAATCTGGTATTCAATTTGCAATTCGAAATTTTTGAGACATTTGACTGGCAATATTTTTACACGATCCCTTCGAAAGAAGCCAAATTCGAGTTGTGACGAATCGTGAACCGGTTAGCACCCTTTCCCTCTTCTGGTTCCAAATCAATGCTTCATAATTACACCCACTGGCCTTCCTACCCAGTCTCGCCTATTTTGCTTTTTTTTTGGCACTCTGCTTCCCTCATCTTTGTTTTGACGCCGATTTCCAAGGTACAGACGAACCACGAATCGCCTCGCACACGATATTAAAAGTAGGCTACCGGAAAGGGCGAAGTTCATTCACCCTGTTCATGGGCCCAGAAATCTTTCAAGGGAATATTACTCCCCAGGTATTTATTGTACAACACCAACGCTTCATTTTTCTGCCACTTGTGGCACTAAAGCTTAGTTTTTACCAGGACCAAGATTGTCTTTCAGAAAAAAAACGCGTCCAAACGGCAGAAAGGTTAAAATAGGGGTGAACCGGAATTTTGTTCACGCTACCGTTTTTCTTACGTGGATGAGTGTGGCGACATCTATCAGTAACGTTTAGCATTAGCCATTGAAAATTTTCTAATTAATCAAGTGATTGGATCTAAATAGTAAGGGGACACACTTTATAAAATAAATTACGATTTTAATAGTTAGATGCCGCCACCAATGCTCATTTAGGAAAATATATCCTAGATGCCATCTTTCATTGGCTGATGCTCTCTCAGTATAAACCATGGGTAAAACCAGAAGTTTAACGAAACCAGACAAAAGTTTAACTCAAATCTTGGCTCTATCAAAAATAAAAAGTTCCGGAAGGTGCATCTACGTGTTTTTGTGTTCTAGTTCCGGTTGTTCCGAGATTTGTTCTATTGAAGACTTTCAACCTTTTAATAAGTCCAATTTGAACGTGTCTAGGGTGACAACAACTATAATAATCACGCCAGAGACGCTATTGATACTTTACAAATTCGGAAACCTCTAAATCAAATTGCTAATAAACTGATATTTTCCATCTTATTTGTACAATCTTTTAATTACATTGTCATGATTATAAAACATAAAATTCAACAAATTTCTGATTAACTTACAAATTTTCTATTTTTATATATGGCCCCTTAGAGGTTATTAAGAAACTTTATGAAAACCCCTTATTAGGTCCAACTCGGTGCGACATCTCTTGGGAATAAGAAGCAAAGAAACAAGACGTCACGACGTTAAAAAGTACCTCCCTTTTAGGGAAGCGTGCACGGGCCTTTATAATAACGTAGGCAACGGTTGTATATTTTAATTATTTGATAGAGACTATATACTATATACCATAAGTGTATAATGTTGTTCCATAAGTTTGTCACTTTGGGGAATATTTTACTGAGAGCTAGTAACGCTGCCAAAGGCTACGTTTGACGCGTTAAGGCTGGTTTTCACTAAGGAAAAACGCCACGACGGTGAACGTCGACGCGAGAAATTCCCGTTAGGCCTAATGCAATAGTTTTGCGTCGACTCTCACCGTTGTGGCGTTTTGGCATTAGGGAAAACCAGCCTTTAGTCAGCGGACGCAGAACGGCGACGAAGCCCGTAATGCAGTCAGCTGTCTTGTGTCACACTTATTTAATAATATTATACAATTATGTAAATACTAATCCATATAATAATTAAATCAATTTAATTACGATTTAATCAATTTAATCAGGATTTAATCATTTTAATCACGATTTAATCAATTTACTCTCGATTTAATAAATTTACTCTCGATTAAATCTTTTCAATCTCGATTTTATATTTTAATTAATTAGTAGTATAACTTTTAATATCAATGATATTAATAAAATACCTCGTAAAATACTAAGACAAGTAGTGTTTTTCTAAGGGTTTATTAATAATTTTTCAGGTAGATATCGAGAAAAAATACAATATTTATCACGGTGGTGCCTTGGGTATTAGCCTAGCTGGTTATTATTTATTTTATTTTTATTTAAGACCTATTGTATATAAATGTACAAGGCCTGTTTTATTTAAGAGATAAATTATAAATAGAGTAATCGTAAATCGATGTTTCAATCATGATTTAATTATTTCAATCATGATTTGATCATTTTAATCTTTATTTAATCATTCTTATCTTTATTTAATCATTTTAAACTTTAATTATTCATTTTTATCTTTATTTAATCATTTTAATCGAGATTTAATCATTTCAATCATGATTTAATCTGATTTAATCATTTTAATAATGATTTAATCTGATTTAATCATTTCAATCCTGATTTCATCCGATTTAATCATTTCAATCCTGATTTCAACCGATTTAATCATTTCAATCCTGATTTAATCCGATTTAATCATTTAAATCATGATTAAATCCGATTTAATCATTTGAGGGTGACCTAATAATCATGCTAGTGATCTCGTTGGCACCTTCCTTGACTAAAAACGCGACCGCCACTCTCAAGGGGGTGCGAAAGGTAAGTGACTTTTAGGTCAAAAACCAGGGTACATAATTGATTAAACCCCAGCGGGATGAAATCCTGAACACGCAATTGAAAAGTGTCAAAGATTTCAATAGGGAATGTATCTTAAGCAACTTGTTTCCAAGGCCTTTACAATAGCACGGATGTAGCCGGACACTGGCTTTGAAAACATAACTCTCAAGGGAAACTGAATGTGAATGAGAACCTAAATGTTTTGGTGAAAGGGTGCTTCGACTAGACGAACCGGAAGCCTGTTATTTAAAATTTTCAATTTATTCAAATCTTCCTTTTATTGCGACCGCAATCATTGTATTTCACTTAGAGAGATAAAAATAAAATTATTATCCACCAAGTAAGTGATCGAAGGTCATTCATTGTGCGCTAACATTACGTAGTAGCAGAAGTCTATAAGATATCTCTAAATGATATGTGTATCACTAATCTACCAAAAAAAGCCTGTGTTGAGGTTAGGTTATTAAAGTTAAGTGCGTTTAGTTCAGCTGGATTTTAGAATAAGAAAGTTATCTAATTATTTCGGACACATGGTCGTTCGGACATTTGAGCCACCATTTCGGACAAAAGGAACCCAACCTTTTTCAACACTCTCCTTCGTGGTATAACCCGACTACCTGAATGGCATTAAAAGTTGCTAGATGACTTGGGCATAATATGTGGCTTTGGGTATTAGTTCAGCTGATTTTTTGGGTATTAGTTCAGCTGATTTATTAATTTAACGCGGGCGTAAAGTGGGTATAAAATATTACTCACGTTTTTGCTACTACCTGTTCAGAGGCATTATAAGTCGCTCGATGACTTAGGCTAATACCCAAGGCACACCTTAGTCCCATCTGATTGATGTAATTATTCTAGCTTGTATGCTTTCTATATCGGTCAGTAAATTCGGCTAATCTTTAGCTTTGAAAGGATTCACTTTCAAAGGTGGAACTGGAACACTTTTGCCAGGATGTCAATTCTGTCGTTTGACGCAGGCCGGCTGATAGTGGAATGATTGTTGATCTCTTTAAAAGTAGCCATGATTCCTACTATGGCGTGAGAGCTGAGTGGGGCAACTGCCCCCTTAAAAAAAATTGGCTGGTTTAAAACTTCGAGTGGATGAATTAAAGAAAAGGCGATCTCGAATTTACAAAACATTATTTTTGTATAAATTATCGAAGTAAATACACTAAACGGTTTCAAAATTAAAAAAAATATATTTTCCACGAACAAACCACCATGACATCAGTGTTGGTGGTCATGCTTGGCTCAAAATGGCGGCTTACCCTTAGTCCTGCCATCTGGACCACCTAGACCTCAATTGCTTCTCCCTCCAAATTTCTCAAACGTTCCCTGATTGAACCGAATAGACAGATAAGTATACTTCTTTCTAAGAAACATTTCATATTCTTCTGATAAAAGATTATATTATTTGTTTTCGGAGACTATAGATCGGATAAAAGTCTCGCACCTTCCCTTTTCAATATTAAAATTTGGAATTCTTGTAATTTGATAAGCGTGAAAGGCGGAAAAATTTCGAAACGGTTACTCCCTGCACACGAAAATTGAAATAGAAACGTTACCACAATGACTTCTCGAGATGTATTCTTCTCGTACTTCGGTCACGGGTGTGCTGTTCCTTCGTAACCCTCTGTTGGCCCGGCTTTAAAGGGCCGCAGAATTTCAGCTTATTCCTCCCTGTCCGTAATTGGTGATAGCAGATACGTAGTGGCAGCTATACGAGTAACAAACACAGCATCCCACACAAGGAGAACGCAACCCTTCAGAAATCGTGTATTTTCTTGTGTACAGTTTTCATTGGTTAGACGCTTTAGCGCTTGCTGCCGTCGGAAGGGGAAAATTCGGAAACTATCTTCCCCCGCCCGTAAAACGTTCAGCGTAAAGGCTAATCCAATGAAATTTGTTCACAACACTGCGTTAGCGTGTTTAAAGGCTAGCTGCGTTCTCCTTGTGTTTGGTGCTCCTAGGTCACAGGTGGCACATTGACCAATTGTCTGAATAGGATTAAGCCTAGGGACCCTGGTTGTTGTTAATAGGAAAGGGGACCCGATATGAGGTTAAAGCAATGTCGAGAAGGACCTGGTAAAGATCATGCCTAAGGTACCAGGTGGTAGTCAATGCGCTACTGCAGATATGAACAATCAAATTTTGGGCATTGTTCAAGGTCCCTTTTCCGAAATTTAGACTTTTGTCCTATTGGGTCGATTCTCATTTGAATCCCATTCGACTGACTGTCCCATTCGACCGACATTTTGTTTGCTCACAAGTGAAAGCATGAAACCTAACCTAACATAACCTAACCTTACCTAAACTAACCTTACCCAACCTTATCTAACCTAACCTAAGTTAGGAATACGAGTTAATTTATATGTTCAAAATATTTATTATTATTATTATTTTCTCTCAGTTCCGGTATTGTTTTTCGCTTCGATTTGGATAGGTAAAAATATTCTATAAACTTTTTCGAATAAATGGGATTCAACCCAATGGGATTGCAAAATTAGAATTCGATCAATTGGGAAAGTATATTTTTTGTTTGCTTCCATATATCGGTATTTATAAAAACTAATTAAAAACTACTATAGCGCAATGCTAAATGAGTAACCCGATTTCGAGACCCGACATTTGAAATGAGTAGGAGCCGAGATATATTTAAGCAATTACTAATAGAGAGGTACACCTGCCCTGTGAGGCCGAATTGAAATGAACGACGTGTGAATGTCACTGGGGAAAAATCTTATACATTCGAAAATACATGTATAACATCTGAATAAATTGTATTGATTGAATAATATTTTGTTTCTTTTTCTCTGTTTTATATCTGTTTTCGGGATGTATATATGTAATAAGAAAAAATTAGCTAAAGTTATGATGTGTTTGTGATTATTCATTCTAATGATGGGATAATCTTTGGGATTTTTATAAATAAATCAACTCTTACGTATAAAAATTATTATAAAAGGAGACTATTTCCAGTTCCAAGCGTATGTTCAACAGACATTAAAATAAAAACTTCTTTATATTTGCACATAATTAAAAACTAGGTTTAGCAAGTGGTCTGACCGCTTTGCAGATTGTAAAAATACCAGTTCCATATTGGTGACGTCAAATCAGTGACAATTGCGCTAAACCAATTAATCTTAAAAGCTTCGACCGTAGCTTCATTGATTTATTACAATATTCAGTTATTCGCGTGGAAGCAAATTAAATGACTAATCCTAATCAAATATTTTGCAACAAATGAGAGTCACTTAATGATAACGTCAAATGGGCTGTAAATAAATTTAAAAACTTCGGTAAGTCATTTGATTTTTCAGCCATTTGGTTTGTAGTTAAATAGGGTTGCCATTAAATTATTTCGATCTTACGTGAAAGTAGATGCAAACTATATTGAAAGATTAAGCCTTAAATTAAAACTTATGCGTGAAACGGGAAGACAGTGTATTTCTCGAGATTTTGTGGTAAATGTTAAATTTGGTAATTTTGAATTTTACACTGTTTATTAACTTCTTATTTCGATTCCTGCACTGACTGCAGGTAGTTATCCTAAAGTCCTCCTACCAATTATTTATTAAGTAATTTAAAACATGGTTAATATAAATTTTAATTTTCTTAAACTAATCATGTAGTAAATATTTCAAATATTAGGCTTTTTTTCTTATTTACACGAATTAGGGAGCAATTTGGCACTAGAAACCATTTTTCATAACTCGAAGACTCGAATGAGCCTAATTTTCAAGGACTCGGTACTCGACTCTTAGCCCAAATACCAATTTCCAGTCATATGGAACAATTTTCAATGATGTGTGACAATTTAGAACGATATGTGCAGTGGTGTAGTCCTAAAACAAAAAGAACCGGGGCGATACCTGGGTACGGCCAATTTCGATTTCGCGCGTAATCGAAGTTGGCTGTACCGGCCGCTATAAATGTACGTCCAACTTCGATTTTTAGCGTGATTGAAGCTGACCGTACGTAGGTAACTATTGAAATTGTTATGGTATTTTCCTGCGGGCAAAATATATAATAAATCCACACACCCTTTATTCGAGAAAAATGATTAATGAAATAGATAGAAGTGAAGAGAAGCGCATTGTGAAAAACTAACTGAAAACACACTTAAAACGTTTTTAAAATTCACAATTTATTTATTTAAAAAATCCAACGTTTCGGAGGAACTGTTCCTCCTTCTTCAGGGATTTTTACAAGTCTGACAGTATAATGGTAAAACTTTGGGACGAAAAAATATTTATGCGCTTTATACATATAGTGGCTACTGTTCTATAGTCGCGAACGTTTTTTCTCGAAGGCGAGTCGACCGTCGAAGGGTTATAGGAGCAACGGGCTCGATATCTTCGTTCGCGCGCGCGGCTACTATTGTCGGAATGGGGGATTCTGCGAGAGGAGGAATTGGTTTGTTGTGTGGGAGAGGGTGAGGACCATAAAAACATTTAAAAAGTAGAGATAACGTGGATAAGTTAAAGGGACCATCGTCACGGTTTAAACATTGCGCAGATTTATTTTTTAAAATTTCGATGGATTCGCGTACATTAAAATGGGTTTTATGAAATTTTGGTTGAGCTAGTATGTCTATTGAGTCCCACCTAGCATTATGGCCAAAAACACGAAGGTGTTCGCTAAGGGGAGAATTATTGTACGGGTTGTTTATATTTTTGTGTTCTTTAAGCCTTTGATGAAATGGGCGACGGCATTGCCCAATGTAATAATCACCACATTCACAGGAGATTTTATAAATAATGGACTGTCGAGGGGGCAGTTGGTTCTTTGTTATTACATAATAAAGCTGACAATTTGGGTGGTGGGAGATAAATACGATCGAGACCTACTGATTTAAGATTTTTGGCTAGTTTTTGAGAGAAGCCAGGATAAAAGGGGTTACCTGCTGGGATGAAAGATTTTTTACTTTCTGAAACTACAGGAGCTAGAGTTGTTTGGAAACAGACGGTATTAGATAATTTTTTTGATATTTTCATTATTATGTGATCTATTTGGGATTCCGAAAAAGAATGATATAAAGCTGTGGATTTAACTAATTTTAATTCGGAGGAGAGGAAGGAAGAACCCGGCCACCTGAATTAAGGGCTTTAAAAGTCGCATGATGACTTAGGCCTAAGGTGGTGCCTTGGGTATTAGCCTAGCTGATTATTATTATTATTATTATTATTATTTGAGGAAATGGTGAAAGCGCGGTGAATTAATGTTGATAGAGCACTTATTTTTTGGGAAGGATGGTGGCATGATTTCGCGTGTAAATAAGATAAGGCATTGCAAGGCTTACGATAAACTGATGTTTCAAATTGGAGGGTGCCCTGGTTGTTATGTATAAGAATGTCAAGGAAGGGCAGTTTGCTGTCTTGTTCAGTTTCTATGGTAAATTGAATGGCTGGATTGATTAAGTTTAAATGATTGTGAAATTCAGAGAGACAATCTAAGCTATGGGGCCAAACGAAAAAGGTATCGTCATAAAATCGGAAAAAACATTTACGTTTTTTGGGGACAGAACTGAGGGCAAGTAATTAAAAATTTTCCATAAAGGAATTACATAATAATGAGCTTAAAGGTGAACCCATGGCCATGCCATCAATTTGTTTATAATACTCATTTTGAAATGAGAAACAAGTGTTATTTACACATAAACGTATTAAACTAATATAATCCGAAATTTCACAATCGGAATATAATTTGGAAGTAATTAATTTGGACTTAAGACAATCTATGGTAGCATTTGTGGGGTTTTGGTGAAGAGATTGACAATAGTAGCCTCGCGCGCGAATGAGGATATCGAGCCCGTTGCTCATATAACCCTTCGACGGTCGACTCGCCTTCGAGAAGAAACGCTCGCGGCTATAGAACAGTAGCCACTATATGTATAAAGCGCATAAATAGTTTTTCGTCCCAAAGTTTTACCATTATACTGTCAGACTTGTAAAAATCCCTGAAGAAGGAGGAACAGTTCCTCCGAAACGTTGGTTTTTTTAAATAAATAAATTGTGAATTTTAAAACCGTTTTAAGTCTCTTTTCATTTAATGAAATAGAAGCAAGGCGCGCCCTGGCAAGTTGAAAAAAAGAGGCAGGGCGCGCCCTGGCAAAATAGAAAAACCAAGGCGGGGCGGCGCCCTGCCTTTGAAAAAAGCACCGGGGCGACGCCCTGGCCCGCCCTGGCCCGACTACACCACTGGATATGTGACAATTTCCAATGATGTGTGACAATTTAGAACTATAAGTGACAATTTCCAATGATGTGTGACAATTTTGAATGATTTGTGACAATTTCGAACGACGTGTGTCAATTTCCAATGATGTTTGACAATTTAGAACGCATACCTTTTCAACACCAATTCGCGCGTCAATTTTTCTGTGCGAGCTTTTGTGAAAAGTCCCGAAGTAAAATTTACTAAATGCCCTCATTGAATCTAAACGCCTTTAAAAAACAGATGTTTATTATCGATAAATGCTAACCACTTAAATAGTATTAGGTAACCTTGAACAGTAGTAGAGCCGGACGCCACCGACGATCTTTTCTCGGCGCGCCGCTATTGTTTTTTATCGAAGTTGGCCAACGACGAGTTCATAATTTTAAAAATTAAAGTCTCAAACTTTATTTGTCAGGTATGGAAACAGTAGCACTGGTAACTTCTTTTAGAATAATGAATGCACGCGTAAGTTACTAGTCCTTTTGTTAATTTTGTTTTAAAGTTTTTGTATTCTTTAATTCATGTTTAACGCTTACGTCGGCCAACGCCGCCGCCGCTGATTAAATTACCCTAAAGCCGCCTCCATTTGCTCTAAAAATAAGTGACGCCACCGCTGGTAATTTTTCATCGTCTTCGAACTCTAATTTGTAGCATACGCTTTCAAGTACAACAAATAAATTCATACATCAGAATTAGTACGTAGCAGGCTCCCAAAAGTCCTTGTAATCAAATCAGTGTTGATAAAATCTCACTCGAGTCGAAATGGTTACTTAACTGAATAGAACCTTCAATTTATAAAATGCAAACCGCTTAATTACCATTTAACACACATATCCCGCCATTGTTACGAAAGTCTTAATTTAATAAACCTTATAAAATCGCGGATTATCATCTCCGAGTACAGGCACCACCTCGCGTACGAGTAATTTCCGTTTCCCGAATGAAACACAATCGAAAAGTGCCTCCTCATTGTTATCTCGAAATGCCGCGAGACATTTAAAGGAAACTAAGAATATAATCGTAAGAATATATATCGCTCTACTTACGAGGAGTGTACCCGAGGTGTAAATCACCGATTTTGATGAAACTCGGGGGGTATGTAGACCTTGGGGTAACATGAATTTTCACCAAGGGAAAAGTAAAGCTGGGCTTCCGTTTTGCTATATCAACCGAAAATGTTTTTGGCAATATAAAATGAAAAAAAAAAACATTTAAAAAAGCACGGGATTTTCTCGGTTTCACAAGGGGGCTACTTGATGAATTTCACCCAAAATTGTTCAAATTTAGCATTTTAGTTGAAATTTAAATTTTTATTTTTATTTTTGCTTTTCCAAAATTTTGAAACCGAGAAAATCCCATGCTTTTTTAAATGTAGATTTTTTCATTTTTTGTTGTCAAAAACATTTTCGGTTGCCATAGCAAAACGGAAGCCCAGCGTAACTTTTCCCTTGGTGAAAATTCATGTTACCCCAAGGTCTACATTCCCCCCGAGTTTCATCAAAATCGGTGATTTACACCTCGGGCACACTCCTCGTTAGAGAGAATGACGTTTTTTCTCTCAATCCACTTCACGTTCTAACAGAACGCTCTTCCCCTTAAAGGTCAATCAAATCAGATCGATATCTCATTGGTTCGACAAACATGACGTCATCGGGACGCGACGCGATACACTCTGGTGACGTTTCAGTCGGTCCCTCTCTCGTGCCTGGGGAAACTAAAACATGATGTCCGCGTATAGTCCCAACTTGGTCATTCTCATGAAGTAGAAACAAATACATTCTTGAAGCAACTTATTAAATGGGCTCTTTAAAAGGGGCGTTCTTCGACAGAAACTGGCAATTCATCGCGTGGCGAGAGGCTCCTCGTTAATGATTCCTGACGCTCGAATTTTCGGGGAGAAAGACGTGAGGAAAATGCTAGTAATCTTATTAATTTTCGGCCAACCTTGCTCCCTATGTATCTCCGACAAATTTGGGTCTCCGGGCTTTCCCTGTCTCGCCTCCCACCGCGCCACCAATCGCGTACAGGGCGCTTCGTTCGCGGAAACCCATTTATTTGGAATTAAATGGATTTGCAAATTGGATGTTGTATACTTAATTACAACTAATTATATTTTGAATGGATTAAATATATTTTGAATGGATTAAATATATTTTGAATGGATTAAATATATTTTGAATGGATTAAATATATTTTGAATGGATTAAATATATTTTGAATGGATTAAATATATTTTGAATGGATTAAATATATTTTGAATGGATTAAATATATTTTGAATGGATTAAATATATTTTGAATGGATTAAATATATTTTGAATGGATTAAATATATTTTGAATGGATTAAATATATTTTGAATGGATTAAATATATTTTGAATGGATTAAATATATTTTGAATGGATTAAATATATTTTGAATGGATTAAATATATTTTGAATGGATTAAATATATTTTGAATGGATTAAATATATTTTGAATGGATTAAATATATTTTGAATGGATTAAATATATTTTGAATGGATTAAATATATTTTGAATGGATTAAATATATTTTGAATGGATTAAATATATTTTGAATGGATTAAATATATTTTGAATGGATTAAATATATTTTGAATGGATTAAATATATTTTGAATGGATTAAATATATTTTGAATGGATTAAATATATTTTGAATGGATTAAATATATTTTGAATGGATTAAATATACAGGGTCTTTTTTTTTGCTCGGAAAAGTGTTTTTTTTCAAAAACTATTTATAGTACCGATTTCAAATTTGGAAGGTCAATTCTCTATACCGGGGGACATCAGTTTGAGAAATTTGAGCGTTTTCGGTAATGTTTTTCACCAATTTTGAAAAATTATTTTTCGACCACTAGGTGCGAGATAAAAAATTTCTAGTATAAAGTTGTAGGCCGTCATCGAAAACCCTTAAAAATTGTTCACTCGACGAAAAACAATTTATTTAACAGTGAAAATTCGAGCTTGAAAAATTTACAAGTTGGTGAAGCCAAATTACGATTGTTTGAAACGATAATTGAAACCGAATTACCTAATCCAGTTGAAACTTTGGTTAAAAAAACGACCGGATTTAAAAAACACGAGGCTATAGGTCAATCCTAAACATGCATTGGGTATTTAAAGGAAAACTTTGGGAGATTATTATCAGTGTTTGATAATATTTCGAACAATGCCTCGTTATTCAGTAGCTGAGCGTACCGAGATAGTTGCCATTTACAATGGAGAAGCAGCGCAAAACCTTTGAAGAGTGACTGAAATCTTCGCAGAAAGACATCCAAATGGAGCACCATCTGTAAATACAGTAAGACGAGCAATTCACGATTTCAATCAATTTGGTAACTTGCAACCTAGGTTTCGCGGATTGGGTCAACCGGATTTAGACTTCGAGAACAATGTACTCGCGTACTTTGTGGCATATCCTCGTCACAGTTGCGCTTACGCCGCTGCTGATTTGGGTTGTTCTGCAAATCGTGTGTGGAAAATTCTTCGTAAGAATCGCTATCACCCATACAGAGCTACGCTCCACCAAGGACTAATTGACGGAGACCATCAAAGACGTTATGAATTTAGCAACTGGTTACTAAATGCTGTCCAAGAAGATACACAATTTTTGCGCCATGTTTTGTTCTCCGACGAAGCGTCATTTTCTAGAGATGGGCCCTTTAATCATCAAAACAGCCATCTTTGGTCTGACATCAACCCACATTGGGGTTTTGAATATCATCACCAGGTTCAATTTGAACGGGTCAATGTTTGGGTTGGACTTGTTGGAAACCGTTTGATTGGTCCCTTTTTCCTGCCGACGAACCTCAACGGCCAAAGGTATTTACATTTTCTACAGAATGAACTGAGTGACGCAATCGACGACCTTCCATTGGCTGAAAGACGTCAGTTGTGGTTTCAGCAAGATGGCGCCCCTCCGCATTTTTCCCGGCAAGTAACTGAGCACCTCAACAACGAGTTTCCTGAAAGGTGGATAGGGAGAAATGGTCCAGTGCATTGGCCAGCAAGGTCACCTGACCTAACACCGCTGGATTATTTTCTCTGGGGATTCGTTAAAGCAAAGGTATACGCCACGCCCATTGAAACTAGGGAGGAACTCATTAGACGAATAATCAGTGCTTGCCGAGACGTCACACCAGAAATGGTAGAGAAAGCGTTTGAGAACTTAATTGTCCGCGCACAAACCTGTGTTGCAGCCAATGGTGATATTATTGAAAATGTTTTGTAAAAATTTATGTGAATAAAATATCTGCATTTAAAAACCAAACGTGTACATTTTTTCAAGTGTGAAAACTCTACTACGTTTCTATTAGACTTGTTCCCTTTTCAATTATCGTTTCAAACAATCGTAATTTGGCTTCACCAACTTGTAAATTTTTCAAGCTCGAATTTTCACTGATAAATAAGTTGTTTTTCGTCGAGTGAACAATTTTTAAGGGTTTTCGATGATGGCCTACAACTTTATAATAGAAATTTTTTATCTCGCACCTAGTGGTCGAAAAATAATTTTTCAAAATTGGTGAAAAACATTACCGAAAACGCTCAAATTTCTCAAACTGATGTCCCCCGGTATAGAGAATTGACCTTCCAAATTTGAAATCGGTACTATAAATAGTTTTTGAAAAAAAAACACTTTTCCGAGCAAAAAAAAAGACCCTGTATTTTGAATGGATTAAATATATTTTAAATGTATTAAATATATTTTAAATGTATTAAATATATTTTAAATGTATTAAATATATTTTAAATGTATTAAATATATTTTTGATCAATTAAATATATTTTTGATCAATGAAATATATTTTTAATCAATTAAATATATTTTTAATCAATTAAATATATTTTTAATCAATTAATTATATTTTGAATGGATTAAATATATTTTGAATGGATTAAATATATTTTGAATGGATTAAATATATTTTGAATGGATTAAATATATTTTAAATGGATTAAATATATTTTGAATGGATTAAATATATTTTGAATGGATTAAATATATTTTGAATGGACTAAATATATTTTGAATGGATTAAATATATTTTAAATGGATTAAATATATTTTGAATGGATTAAATATATTTTAAATGTATTAAATATATTTTTGATCAATTAAATATATTTTCGATCAATGAAATATATTTTGAATCAATTAAATATATTTTGAATCAATTAAATATATTTTTAATCAATTAAATATATTTTTAATAACTAATTATATTTTGAATGGATTAAATATATTTTGAATGGATTAAATATATTTTGAATGGATTAAATATATTTTTGATCAATCAAATATATTTTTGATCAATTAAATTTATTTTTAATCAATTAAATATATTTTTAATAACTAATTATATTTTGAATGGATTAAATATATTTTGAATGGATTAAATATATTTTTGATCAATCAAATATATTTTTGATCAATTAAATATATTTTGAATCAATTAAAATATTTCTAACCAAATAAAGTGTTTAATTAATATTTTTAATCATATAAATTGTTTAACTAAATATGTTTAGTCGTATAAATTGTTTAATTAAGTATTATTTAAATATTAATAAGTTTAAAATAAATATATTTTAATTAAGATGATTTTTTAAATGTTATAACTAATCAGATATATAATTTAGCAAAATATATTATATAAATTATTAAATATTAATAAATAAGTATCAATTATCAATTATTAATTATCAATTATTAATTACCAATTATTAATTATCAATTATTAATTACCAATTATTAATTATCAATTGTTAATTACCAATAAATAATTATCAATTATTAATAATCAATTATTAATTATTAATTATTAATCAAGTAATGATCTAAAAAGTCAATTATTTCAATCGTAGTTTCAAAATAATTGGTGTACTTCTTTACCCTGTAAAATATCCCCCTCAAAATTTGCCGAATTTGATTTTTCCAACTACCCTTAGTTTTCCAATATTGTTTAAAAGGTCTTAAAGAACTTATTTTTCAGACAATTTCTGCGAAACAAATCGTCCGAGGCAATGTGAAATCCCCTTTAAAAGTCTTTTAATTCGAGGAGTATATTTTGCGGAGCATTTTGAATAAAAACGTGGAAGGAAGGTCAAATGATTTTGGTGTCGCCGCAGACAGTCCCAATTCAGATTCGCCTAGAAAACGAAATCCGAGCCTTCTCTCATTAGAATAACTAGGTTAGACCTTATTATTACAAGTGGGCTAGAGTCTCGAAAACATCGCGCAATAATTAACGCTATCTCCAATTATACCCGGAAAGTGCCCGTGACGCAACCATCATCGTCTGCTACGAAACACTACCTTCGTACAAGATTCCGCTCCGTCAGAAATATGTATTTTGAATACTATTAACATAAGTTTATAATTATACTTACACATAAGTGTTTCAGTTATCTAGCTTCAGCCGGTTAAAATCTGACTGAGAACCATTTATATAGAATGACCACATATTTCTGGTGAACGAAGTTAATGGGTCCAATATCTTTTAATATTTAATTATTTTTATCACTAAAGGCGTTTATCTGTTCGGTAGTGACGTCAATTCTACGTCACTATACAGAAATTATTTGTAGTAATTGGCATAAAAACTTGTAGAGGTTAACGGTAATAGTTAGTGTAGGGAGCTGTTGGCTCGCGTGGCATGAAGGGCTTTCCACCACCCTCCTACGCATTGTAACCCGGCCACCTGTTTAAGGCAATAAAAGTCGCTATATATAGATGACTTGGGCCTAAAGTGGTGCCAAGGATATTAGCCTAGCTGATTATGATTATTAATCTTATATAATTATAATTGAATATAATTATTGGTTACGTTACTAATAGAATGAACTTTGTCAAAATAAAATAATAATAGTAGTTAATGGTACACGAAAAACAAAGTGTATACACTTATTGGGCCCCGTGTCTTTTGCAATTATATGAATCAATGAAGTTAAGAATTGCACGGAATTTCTTAAAAGAACTCCACTTAATAATTAAGAGAAACAATCAAATTTAGGGAATTAATTTTTTTAGATAATTACATTTAAATTGATGCATGTGAGAAACGTAGAGCAATTTAATCTGACTTTCGAAAAGCACTGCTTTAATATTGATAAATTTTATTTACACCTCTAGTTTTAAATGGGAACTTTTAAAACAAATACGTAACAGAAGTAAATCAAAAGTATAAAAGTGCACGTCCTGAATAATGCACAAGCATAAATATATGTATTTCAGGTATAACCAGGAGTAAATGAGCCAAAGTTATCCGATTTCTAGAATTCCTATATTAGCACGTTCCTTATGTAACTTTACTGGAAACTATTATTTAAACGACCAGAGCTTTACTAGCGCTAGATAATACTTTAGCAGTGGTCCACAATTCTTTAGGGCAAATACCAGGGGCCAGGGTTAGCCATTTACTCAAAATCTGTACCCCGCTTATTGGTATATTTAATGGTAATGGAAGCTCTGTAGTCAGTTACGTAATCACTTTACAAACCTGTAAGCTACAGGTTTGTACTTTCACACTTACAAAAGTTTCTATAGAACTTCTGCGATCTGTAATCGGAATTCTATTTAATTTTCATATAAATTTGGGTAATTTTTCATAAGCCGTTGAAAAAACTAAAATTTATACGGAAATATTTTTAGAACACTTTAGTCTTTTAAAGACTACACAAAAAATCATATAATATCTTAAGAAAAGTAAGTCATAGTGATTTACATGAAATTGAGAATTACCAAAATTCTATCTAAAATCTTTGCCTAGATATTTTAAAATGTATATTTTATATTTATTTTTTAATATAATATGGGACCAATCAAATAATACACTAAATCCAAAAACTATTTCATGAAAACTTAAATCTTGTAGTTCAATGAAAAGTGAAAGTATTTATGTTGAGATTTTAAAAATGAAATGATATTTAGGTCATTAAGAGATAGTGTTGCAATTTTCTTCACATATGAGATTTTTTCATGAAATATTATACATAAATAATGTAAGTAAAAATAATGATTAACTTCGTTAAATTTGCATATTTAAAAAGATCAATGTTTATTTTCAATGATGTGTATAACCGGTTTCGAAACGCTTCGCATTTCATCCTCATTTTCTTTTGGTAAAAGTGATAAAAACTACAATTTGATGTATTTTTAGTCTTTTTTTCTTCTGAAACTAACTACTAAAAAGCATTACGAACCCGCAAAGACAGGTTTCAAGCAAAAATCAATAAGCAATGTACGTAATTGGACCCTTATCTCTAAAAAAAGTGTTATTAACATATGTTTCCTATTAAACTGCCAGAAGGTATATCGAAATTTTAGGAAAGCGTAATAAAATTATGAGTTTATTTTTATTAAAAATGAAATAATGAGAAAGACCTTCGTTGGAGCCGGATTGGCCAACGGGTTCGGCGTGAAAGTGTGCTCCGCATTTGCATCATCCGCGACGGGGCCGACACCACAGACAGCTTTGATACCGTTTCCGCACGGTATTTAATGAATTAATTGGCAGTGTAGAAATACTGGGGGAAATTCGAATTAAAGACAAGTTAGTCCATAGTGCGGCCTGCCTATTGCAACTACGCCAAATTAATGACGTTCAATTTGGGACGATACGAAAAATAGGAACACGATATCGTATTACATAAATAGATATCGATAAGACGGGAACCGAGAACCCACGTATGCAATCAAGAATGTATTGATTTCTACTTAGAGAGAATTAATGTGAGGGCAATAATGGTATTTATTAGAGATAACTGTCCAATTACGTACATTGCTTATGGTTTTTTTTTGCTTGAAACATGTATCTTTGCGGGTTCGTAATGCTTATTAGTAGATAGTTTCAGAAAAAAAAATACATCAAATAGTAGTTTGTATCACGTTTACATCATGAAAATTTGGTCTATAAAGATGTAAATATCCCTAAGAAGTTTAATTTTTATATCCGTGATTGGTTTCTTGGGGGAGAGGCGCGTAGATGTTGGTCAAAAATAACATAAACTAATCTGTTATTGTATCATCGTTAGTTTTGGAAAATCGGCGGGTGACGTTTTTTCCAATGGATTTCAATACCTCATGATGTTCTCTTGACCAGTGGCATCGCCAGCAACAGACAGGGATAGGCTACTGAATGAATGAATGAATGAATGACTTTAATACCGTCCATAAATTACAATGGTCCCTTTTTTAACAGGGAGGAGTCAATGACTCTACCGGTACAATAGGAGAAAAAAATAAATAAAGTAAAATATAAACAATGATATGTATAATGATGATATTATGAACTTATATACCATGGAAAATCTAGTGAATGAGCAGGGGCAACACAAAGAATAAGACCACGAGATTTGTTCAGTTCGAAGGTGTTTTTTGGGTGCCGGCTTTTGTGGGAATTGTGGAATTTATACGATCCCAGTCCATCTCCGACGTCGAATATAAACCAAGGCGCTCTTGGAACTCAGTGTCTCTAGAACGCTCGGGATCCATTGGGAGACGATACCTCGCGAACTACCTACGTGAGTTGCAGAAGAGCCATACAATAAGTAAGGGGCACCCAAATCAAATCTAAAGACCCGTGATCAAACCAAACTAAACATTATATATTGAACAACTTGAAATGAAAGGATTTGTATCTCTTCTCGCTGTTTCGTTATAACACAGTTCACGGGCTCACGGCAACAGTTTAATTGCCCTTTTTCAATTTTTGAGTGAAGCTGTGTACACGACGACGCGCCACGCTGTTTGGACAAAACTTCTGCTATAATAAATTCTTTGATGACTATTTCGTCTTTGAAATTGCCGTGAAAATACCATAAAACCAATACTACTCTATTGTCCATAAGCGTCATTCGAAGTCCTAAATCGTGCTCAATAGCGAGTGTTTTTGAACGGAAGCTTGACTGTCCTGCTAGGATTATAATCCCTTTAAAAGAAACCAAATATGTGGCCTGCTATATGCATTTATTTATCATTCTTAAGAATGATTATTTTGAGACGATCGATCATGGTCTAATATACCATTCTATAAAATACTTCTACTTTTGTGTATAGAGAGGCAAAAAGTTTGTCCCGATTTTTCATGAACCAGGGAGGCTCAATATAAGATTTTCTGACAAACCTGCCAACTAGTTGTGTGGATAAACTGTGAATTTTTGATCAACATACTACTCATTTAACGGTTATAGTTTTATACAAACCATAATAAATAGTTAATTAACTATATTAATTGTGTAAATAGTTCAGTTATGGACTTACTATATTTTGAAATATTCTATCTTCACGTAGCCTACCTTAGCTAAATTTTGAAAATCGACGTTATAGGTGACTTTTTGGAATATACCAATCAAATAGGAACGTTCATAAGCAGAATAAAACCAAAAAAAATGTAAGTCCTACTGAAGTAGCGCTATGTTGTCTTTGTGAAAGTGATTGGACTGATTAGCTAGGAATTTACAGAAAAGTCAAGTCTTCCCGGTACAGTGTGTCAGAATTTATAGCCCGGTGTACCTAGTAACAGAGACCAAACCACCGGAGGCCGATCATCATAGTGCCCTACGCCAGGGTCCCCAAGCCCGGACAGTTGACAAAACCACCATGGGTAGCAGAACCCCACTACTGATGGTCGCACCTTGGACGCAAGCCACTCAACCCAGCAGAAGGAGCAGCAACGGGTGGACCAATCCCCACTTCGCTCACAGCAGTGTGAGTAAGAGTGGATGCTGTAGCAACTCCAGCCGACACCCCACCTACAGAGGCAGAGAGTCAAACTCTTTGGAAAGAGCTCCTAAAGGGGAACGGCGAGCACACAGCAGTCCACATAACCCGGCACAGCTGGCACCGGATATCCCGGTGGGAGTCCAAAAGGCCAGGAAACAGGACCGCCGTGCCCTCATACGGAGGCCCGCAGCCTCACAGCAGGCTACCCAATCCGCCGAGGCGGCCAGTTTGCCAAAACCCTGTATCCAGCCCCTACCTGACCGAAGTCGGAGGTGGAGATAGGACCATTTGACCAAAGCTAACATCTCCCAGTGCGCCACCGCCCTTATGGGTTACAAGAGTCGGACCCCGACTCCCCGGTAAAGCCACCAGTTATTGCACACCCTGACACATTAGGGGCAGTCTTCCCGGTACAAGAGGGGTCTAAGGAAAAACGTCAAGGGTGGGCGCTTCAATTGCGTCGGGAAAAGTCATATTTAGGGGACTAACGAGAGAACGGGCCGATTTCATTTGCTTTCGGGGGAAGGAGTTTACTCTCGGAGCAAAAAGGCTTTTGGAAGAAACGCTAAAAGTCTTCTCTATAGTAGTTCTGCCAAAGTATGAACATTCACAGGAACCCATACCGCTACTTGGAATGCTTATCCTGCCGTATCGCGTATTGTAAGATCACACTGACGGATTTGGCCCCGCCTACAAGAGCAAAAATCCCCTCTGCGCGTGCTCCCCTCACACGTTGTTGTTTCTTAAGTTAATATAGTGACGTCGATAAAACCGTCAGCCACATCGAGACGAAAATCTGCCGCGATAAGCATTCCAAGTAGAGGTATCCATTCCTGACATTAATGATGAAACCCAAAACCTGTGAAAGGAGATTTGGTTTGGTACATTAGTCGATATAGCAAGAACAACTAGACTAGTAGAGTCCATTTTTTTGTTCAAGTATATTCTTTGACACCTTGTAACTAACGGTAGATTTCTAAAAAATGGGTTAGAAATTGTACATTTATTTATGGTTTCTGGTCTATTTTTTATTAAATAAAAAAAAAGCTTCATCGTCGTTTGACTAAGATCAAAGTGTAGCATCCATTAGCTAAAGTTGTGAAATATATTTGGACACATTTACAGTTACAATTCAATCAATATCTCCGATACGGTTGAAGTTTTAGCAGTACTTATAGAGCCTAGCGCCGCCAATCCAACGCCGCCGTCACAGATATATTATCTGGCGCCTAACCGCCACCGCCGAGTCATTTAAGGCTGGTTTACACTAGGGAAAAAACGCCACAACGGTGACAGTCGACGCAAAAATATTGCACTAGGCCTAACGGGAAATTTTCGCGTCGACGTTCACCGTCGTGGCGTTTTTGCCTTAGTGTAAACCAGCCTTTACTTTTCGGCGCGCCGCCGACACCAACGCCGATAAATTTTGTTCCCGCCGTTGAGTTTTTCAACGTAACTCTATTTTTCTTTCTTTCTAAAACATTTTGGAATTTATTAAAAATAGGAGGGGAGACATTCTTTCCATTTGTGGCCACCGCCACCGAAAAAAATCAACACCGCCGAGAATTTTTGAAATTAGGAATGGGCCGCGTAATCGTTTTAATAGGCCTTTCCATAAATTCGCTACGACTGCCCAGTTTGTTCTTGAAATTGTGCAGTCAAAGCATGAACGAATTCATTAACTCTTTAGTCGGAAAGCTGGGAAAGCATTGTAGAAGTTAAAAAAAAACAAAACAAAAAACAGAAAACAATAATGCCACGTTAATTTATAGAACGACCTATTTTTAGTTTTCGCATGTAGGAAAGTAGACCTGAATCACGTGGCCTGGAGAAGCTACCTGGAATTTGGCCTAATTTTTCTTAAGATTTATAAAGTCGGTTATTTATCTATGGACCAGCTTTTTTGAGCCAGGTACAATGGGGTTTTCTTTTGGCATACGAGAATATACATTCGTATACATATGTAGTACATATTCTAATTTATCAAATTCATTGCATTATGGTAACGAATAAATGATCTTATACGGACTTGGCACTACAGATTAAACAATTGCTGATAACAACAAGTTGTAAGTTACCGATACTAATGTTAACCTTTATGATACATGGCGTTAAATAACCTAGATAAGCCAGTGCCTTCATGTTTAATTTGTATCATATCGCGAGTGCAGCGTAACTCGGGATATTCTTGTCTCATGATGTACAATTGATAAACATTGTGATTAAATTTCTAGCATTCTGCTCCATCAAAATAACGCAGTTATCATTCTTAATATTGGCCAAGACGTAAAAATAATATCATGCTAACACTAGCAGGATTGCTAATCAGACTACAGAACTGCACACAACGCGCTAACTATTTCATCGTCGTGTACACAAGCGTAGACAAGGATTAGGTTTTGATGTCCAACCTTCCCCTTGTACGTAGCTTTGACTGTACTTAATACTCACCCCCTTGGCGAATTTCTGACTACGCCCCTGGTTGAGAAAAAATCTTATTTAAAATTTAAAATTTATTTTCAAGGTTTCAATTATTTTAAATTTTCTCCCTTACTAATTTTGGTCAGTTGGCCAAATGAACACCACTTCGTATAATACAGTTTTGGACGACAAACTATTTTTCTCAAAAACCAATCTGTAGACACAAAACAGTTAGAAAGGGTTCGCCAAATCAAGGTGTATCCTCCTCTAAATTCGACCCATTTGAAAGCCCCTAACAATTTTTGTATCTAGTTTTAAACGCAGTTCTGGAAGGTTTTAGTAGCGGTGTGAAGACATTATTAATTTGAAAAAAGAAAGTTTTAATAACTCGAGAATACATTTTTAAACAATGTATCAATTCTTAGCTCGGCTGTTCATCGGACCGAAATAATTCAATGTAAACTGTTCTTGACCCCAATTTTTGTACTCGACTCAACAACGCGGCGGAAACCCGTTTGAATGAATACAACGACGTCTGAACGCTTCACTGATTGCCGTGGAATTGCTCAATGACGAAAGCCAAGTGTAGAACCAGCGCCGAATGTTTTGACGCCTACGTCGGTACGCCCGGAATATTTGCGAAGTATCAATTACGTTATGTAAACACGTAGTATTACTGCACTCAAAAGTCTATAATTACCCTTTTCGAAGGGAAAGTGTGATAAGTTGTTAAATCTACTAACAATTGAGTTCCCTTTTGGCGAACTACTACAGATTTTTACGAGTGAGGTAATCTTGCGTGACGGTCTGTTCTTCGACTGTATGTATGGTCGCGGGATCTAATCCCAGTTTTGACCAGTCTGAAATATTATTATTTTCATATTTTAAACGCTTCTAACACTTTATTTTTGTAATAAAAGTTTAAAATAATTATAATACACGGGTGCGCAAATTTTAATTTCAAATGTAGCCCTTTTGAAGGTCGATATCACCTTTTCTAAAGTCGAGATCTACCGGCCTCTTTATAGTAGTTTTTTTGGTTATAACATTTTGGTATATTTTGGAGAAGAACATTTTGAAGGACGAAATTGCCATTTATTAAAGATCTCCCATTTGGATACTCCCGCTGTAATACATTATTAAATAATAAATAAATACTCAGCTAAGCCAATACCCAAGGAACCACACACCTAGCGACTTGTGAAACCAAATACCGGTGGCCGGGTAAAATCGCTTACGTTACGACTATAATACCGAACAAGAGATGTCACCACTGCGTCGAAAGGAAAGTACTGCTTTTGCAAGAACTGTGTATTAGTTGCTAGTACTATCTTCGGGAATCTTATTCAATAGTTTGTGAAGAAACTCTGCTTTGCGGAGTTTATTATATAGACTTTTGCTCCGGGTCAAAGTGGTATTTAATAGGCGGTGAATTATACGGTAAATAATGTTATAACAAGTTGCTGAAAGGCAAAATACAAGTCCAGCGCTAGTTATTTGTGGAATGTCAATGCAGCTTAGTAGGCGGTGTTGCCAATGTACGGGAAAATTCCCTTTTTGCGGGAATTTTGAGGGGATAAGAGACGAGATAGAAAAAGTGAAGGGCGCATTCGATAGTCTCGTCATGCGCAGTAGATTCCGGTTTTTGTATCTGAAAGTCCCTGCTCCGCCATTGCGGTTCTCAAAACACAATAACATAGCTTAAGCCACGTTTTTATCGACTTTTATTTAATAAGTTTAGTCACATATATGTAATTTTTTTAAATATTTTTATAATTTCATTAAAAATGTTAAATATTTGGTCGCTCCCGAAACATTGTGCCTGTTTTCCGAGGAGTTTTCACGAATGTAAGGGGGTTGTGGTTTTTGAGGGAATTTTTGACCCAAAAAGGGAAATTTTCACGTTCTGAGAGGTAAATCTTACTTTTAAAACTTGGCAACACCGCCGCGGAAATATGTTTGATGTTTCGTGTATTGAACGGACGTGGTACGCGACTAATCTAGGTTGAGGGATGAAAAAATTCTGATTTTTACTACCAAATAGGTATCTTTAATTTCTATAAACTGCTAATGGTATTTACTCAAGTGAAACACGTTCAAAAGAAGTTTCGAATGAAAAATTAATGGGTGGCTAAATACATCATAACTATATAACCTCTTCTTCTCGTTTTGGTTATTGTTTAACCAATTAACGATCTCAACGATACTTTCTCCAAGGCTAAGGGAAGATGATGGTAATTGCAAGTCGTGGCCTTTGGTGGGGTGAAAGATATCGGATCGAGAGAATGATTATAAAATAAGGGAAGGGGGAAAAAAGGGGGAGGTTCGGATTTCAGTCTGGTAACACTTTGCCTGCGATTAAATTCCAAAAATCTTTATTTACGTATTAAAATATATATACATACAATGAACAAATAGCAGACTGTAAGGATATTATAGCGCGGGAATTAAAATGCAATACAGTAAATTAGGGCGTGGGTTAATATTATACACTCTACGGAACACAAAATAATAAATGAAAGGGAAATGGAAATCTAATTCTGATTTCCTGTCATTAGCGCGGGACATTCAAATGCTCTGACCACAATTTTTAACATTAAATATTTAGATTACTCACAATTATTTCTGGGATCAGTCCCAATTTCTCGGGCGAAAGCCATCGGTTTGTTTAGGCGAGGGAAATGAAAATACTAAATACACTATTCTGAAATAAAACTACAATTAAAAATGCTACAATTAACTTCACTACAATTAAGACTTATATAACAAAAAGAAATACACCACACTACGAAAAAGATTTATACATATATGGGACAGAAAACTATTCGGAACGACCATGAAAATAGTGGGACCTCCTAAGGGATAATCTACGGATAAAATGAGCTCTCAAACTCGGGGCCTGATTTTATCCTCTTCGGACCATGGCGAGGGAAAAACCCTTTTTGCTTCTTTGTATTTTGGGAATTCTTCCAGTCTTACTGGCTACTACAGATTCTGACCCTATGTATCTACGGGGGGAGGGAAGGAACGGAAAATTGTACTCATCACTGGTTATTTTCGGCTCGTCAGTTTGCTTTTCTCTGGGACGTTGTAGCACTTCGTTACGGTACGATTGGGGTCCGGATTGCGCAAGATGCTCACACACGTGGTTTTGGTTTCGCGGGCGTGGGATTTGACAGTTCGATTCGATTACGGCACGGGACACGGATTACGGCAAGACATGGACCGGATTACGGCAAGGACGTCCGGATTTCTACGTCGAACTTCAAGACGGGGGCGTTGGCGGGGATGTAGATACGTCAAGGGTTTTGATTCTGGAGTTTCCGGCTAGGCGTTGGAAAGGATCTTTGATGTCGGATGCCTTTGGATGGAATCAGCTGATTGGTTTTCAGGGGCAATTTGGTTTATCGCCATGGAATTGCGAGGGCCTGGTCCGGTGAGGCGAGGGTGATCTGGGTCCCTTTCTTTCCGGACTTCTAGCGGCGGTACATCATGGGTCCCGCTGGACTTCCGGGTAGCTTATTCGTCTTGTTCCTTTTTCATTCCGGTTCGCAATGTCTTTTTTCGGTCTTGTTCCTCGGTTTTGTTTAACGGATATGGGGCGGAGTTCAAATAAAAATAATTGGTGACTTCCCTTTTTCCAGTGGTCATTGGCTGGTTGGTTTCACGTGGTTGCGGGGTTTCAGAGGTCTTTCCATTACTTTTGTTTTTGAAGAAAACATCCGGGGTTGAAATTCGGCCCTTGACAACGGATATAAGCGGGGGTATCGGTTTCTATCTTGGAGTAGGCCAAACTCGCTTCTCTGGTCTCTTTAGGGTTACCTGGAAGCCTGAACGGAGAATAGCCACTCGGAAATATCTCCATGGAGTCGCGGTCCGCTGAGGGTATTGAGAAGTTAAAGTAGACCTTGCCCGGGCGCACCTCGTGATTGTTGAAGGTCTTTTTTGCGTCCGCGCCAGCAAGTCTACGTACGTTGGGAAATACTGAGCCACGAAGAGGAAAGCTTTTAATTAGCACCACCTTGGCGACGGATTAAATATTAGCCTTGTGGAAGGCGGGGATTTAGTTTATAATTTATTTGACCTATACTATTTAAATGATCGACTTAATTTTATGTTTAAGGGCGAGGGTAGATCATTTGCTATGATCCGTATAAATTTCACTTAATTCCAACAGATCGTTCCGAAGTTATTTAATTTTAAGTTTAACGTTAATTGTAAATTAATTTAGTCAATTTAGGATAATTTTTATCGGTTGGGGGTGACGATTCCCGTTCTTTTGATGTATCGAGCGTATTGATTAATTAACCATTACTATAAAAAAGGGGGCTTTTATCATAAATATTGTAACAAGATGTTCAAAACCAGTAATTTTCTATAAGGCGGGGATTTTTATATATCAGCAATTATGCAGCGTAAGTAAAGACCACTAGTAACAAAAGGAAATAAAAAAAAATAGGTATGTCTGAGGAGAAGGTGAACCTGAAGGGTTACAACTATTACATCGATAAAATATGATTTATAAATTAAGTAAATATTGCTACGCAATGTTCTGATTTATATTGCCTTAGGCAAAACAGACTATCATTAATAAAATTAGAATTTGTAGAATAGTGTCATACCTATGTTTATTAAGTTACTTATGATGATTCAACAATTATCAAACCCTACTCTTAAATGAAATCATGAACTCGTAAGAATGGTTTTGATAGTATTCGCAACATAAATTTCATATTTTAAACCTGAAAAACATTTTTCATATCACTTAGATTTCCATGTTAAATATATAACCTTAGATAGATGTAGATGTACGTGAAAACTGTAAGAACTTTGATATTTTTTAAGCTTTAGACAATGAAAAATGAAATTCAATAAATAAAACGTTAAATAAAATATCTGTAAAATACACATGCTGTATAATGCATTATATTTACACGGTTATACAATGTAAAATGTACAAATACGTATATGGCTGTTCAATGAGTAGGTATACTGCTGCCATATGTTACGTATACTGCTGCCATATGTTACGTATACTGCTGCAAAATATGTTACATATACTGCTGCAAAATATGTTACGTAAACTGCTACAAAATATGTTACATATACTGCTGCAAAATATGTTACGTAAACTGCTACAAAATATGTTACATATACTGCTGCAAAATATGTTACGTAAACTGCTACAAAATATGTTACATATACTGCTGCAAAATATGTTACATATACTGCTGCAAAATATGTTACGTAAACTGCTACAAAATATGTTACATATACTGCTGCAAAATATGTTACGTAAACTGCTACAAAATATGTTTACGTATGCTGAAAAAATTTAGTTAATACGTATGCTGTTGTATAAGGTATCTCAATTTACTAAAATTCAGATTTCCATTAGATACCGTACATACATACGCTGTTGTACAATGTATCTCAATACTAATTTTCAGATTTCCATTAGGTACCGTAAAAATGTACAGTTACATTTTACAACAGCATACGTATGTATCTCAATACTAAATTTTAGATTTCCATTAGATACTGTACAAACTTAGTAACATACGTACGCTGTTGTACCATATAACTTAATACTAAATTTCAGATTCCCATTTGATACGTGTACAAACATACAGTTAAATATATATGCTGTTGTACAATGTATCACAATACTATATTTTAGATTTAGATTAGATGCATTTCATATACATACATGTTTCTGGTAGGTCAAAACGGTCCAGTTCATATAATACAAACTCATTAAGCACCACCATAAGCCTATGATTAGGTAGGCTTATGGCACCACCTACTACAATTAGATATTCTAATATTTAAAAATTAATTTTGATGATTTGCAGATCAAACATAAATCCTGTAAACAAAATATTAATTTTATTAAAATTCTGACACTTCAAACCATCCAGTTCATTCAATAGTCATTAAGGGCCACCTACTACAAATTAGATATTCTAATTTATATAACATATTCTAATATTTACCAAATTAGTTTTGAGGTTTGCAGATCTAATATCCCTGTAAAAATAAATTATTAATTATAATTATTTATTATTAATATTATTGAAATTAACGTACCACAGAACAAGAACGGAACTGGAATGTAGTTTTCGAGACGAAAGGAATGTGCTTACTTCTCTTCATAACCTCGTAGACATTCACATATAGCTAACGGCCGCGTTGTACCTCTGACAATGGTTTCAGCTAATCCATTTTTAACCCAAGCCGAATGGAATGTACCGGCTTCTCTTAATAACCTGGGAGATATTCACGGTTAGCTAGAGCCACTTTGTAGCTTTGACAATGGTTTCAGGTAATACGTTTTTTATCCGTTTTTACTATCAAAGTATAAGTCCGGCACCGCCAATAGATGGTAAGCAGACTTGGAAATAGTGATATTTTTATTCAGGGCCAGTGGCCCAGGGGCAGAGATGGGCAAAAAATCATTTGGCGAATAACGAATAAATTTTTTTCGTGTCAGTTGTTACTTATAAATAACGTTTACAATTAATTTATTTAGAGAAAAATATTCTAAATAAATGTAGGAAAATATTTTTTAATAAAATAAGTTTATAAATAAAAAGGTCAAATATCTGTTTTATTAAATTATTTGAAATAAATGCATTTTGCAAATAAAGAAGACTGAAATATTTTGTCATCAGATATTTCGGGTTGGCGTAGTTTACAAATAGATAGTCAAAACTAGCTTCCGTTTATTTTTTATTTAGTAGATAACTCAAGGAAAATAACTGAATATATGTCCAATGTGTAAGAAAATACAATACAAATTCCTAATACTTAAATTTAATTCTGGTGTCAGAGACGAAATACAATTTTCGACACTATTTTTATTTTAACAAAGAGTATCAATATTACCCAGCAATGGTGGTCACTATTTAATGGCACAGCGAAGGTACAGCAGACCTGTCGGAGGGGAGGCAGCGACATGTGAGCGAGGCCACTACTCACAACACACATGTTTTGTGAAGGAATAAATGAGGGGCCCGAATAAGTGCCGCAAAGTACGGGAACCCCAAAATGTGCTGGACCTCAATAAGTGCCGCTAAGTAAGGGGACCCCTAAAAGTGCCCTTAGGTGTGGGGACCACAAAACGTGTCGCTAAGTGCGAGGCCCTAGACGCTCGCCTCGTTCGCCTGTTCTAGCGCCGGCAATATAGCTACACCACTGTAGCTATTAATTATTTAATTAATGCTACTAATTTTTACTTGAAAGCATCATTTACCTTTACTATATACACAAACTTTATGAAGATACGTGAATTTGGTTTTCACGCGATAATATGACATTCCAAGATTGAAATTCGTAGATCACTAGAAAAGGATTGTAGCAGCACTTGGCGGAATAAGGGGGAGGACTGACCGCCCCGGGTGCCAGGGTAGCTAGGGGTAGCATTTACCCAAGGCAAAAAGTACGGATGGGCAGTAAATTAATAAAAACATTATCTAATACTGCCGATCCCATAATTTACGTAGCATCGTCCAAACAGTGGCGTAACTAAGGACCCGCAGACCCCGGGAACGCGGGGGGCTTTTCATTTTCACAAACTAGGGGGGCCTTTCGTTTTAAGTATTTTTAAAACAAAATCTTGTAAAAATGGAGAAAAATGAGTTACGGGACGAACAGGCTTTAAACAATACTAAAATTCAATCTCACTCAATATCTTACGTTAGAAATCGTAAAAAAATATCTAAAGGTAGCTTTGGAATATAATATATTAATTTTCAAATTTTAATAAATGATATTCGCGGTTTTTAATTTAAAGAGACATATTATATATTGCATTCTATTTACAATGACACTACTAATACTTAATAACAAATAATTTTTTTTTAAAAAGGGGCCTTTTGATATCCTGCGGGGGGCTCGAAATTTGTCATTACGCCACTGCGTCCAAAGCTTCTAACTGGAGGTGTTTGTCGGTGGCATTAGCGTTAAATGTTGCCATTATCAAGAAGTCAAATATTCCGCAACAGTTTACTCCATATAGTGCGATAAGCATTTTTTACGAACCTTGCGTTTACTCGATTAACTAAAACAAAAAGAACAAAGGTCTCCTTAATCCTTATTCGTTATTTAAATTAAAGAAAATATTTAATTTTTTTTATTTTGCGAAATAAATGACTGAAAATATTTTGTAATAAAACAATTTACCAAATGAATGTCCATGAAATATTCGTAAAATATTATTTTCCAGATAATAGTCGAAAATATTATTTTTTAAATTATTTACCAAATAAGACCACGACAAAATATTTGTTTAATTGCCAAATAACTATACCTAAAATATTTAGCCCTGTCAATCGACGAATAAATATGATCAGATATTTTGTTATTTAGTAATTTATTCGTTATTCGCCAAATGATTTTTTGCCCATCTCTGCCCAGGGGAGGTGAAATAGGGGAAACATTTGAAAATAGGGAGATAAAATACAATAATAAGAATTGGTTACGTTACTTACGTAAACATTTATTGACTTTAAAACGTTAACTTCAACGCTAGATTTCGCTCTCGACTAGGGTAGGAAAACTGCGTTTCAGCAACGGCGTAAAAAATATTTTTCAGAAATTTCCGTTAAATTTTTAATAAATATTTTTATTTAATTTAAGGGCCCAGGTGGCCCGCAACCCCAGTTTGAATGATTTATTTTTAGGGCCACTGATTTTTTTAAGAGCCATTGGCTCCAGGACTCCCGCTATTTCCAAATCTGATGGTAAGTAAAATATTTCCATGAATTATTTACAGCATTTAAAACCTAAAACATTTAAGATTTAGAGTAATGAAAATATAGTTTTGGACCTTCTAAAGTTGATATATTCCTTTTTGAATGGTTTTCTTGATTTCACATATGATCATACAATATAAACCAAATATTTTCCATAATTATAATTATTTACCATATATACTACTATTTTCCATATCAGCTAGGCTTGGCTAATAACCTTAGGCTTAGGCCCAAGTCATCTAGCAACTTTTAATACCTTTAAACAGGTGACCGGGTTACAATGCGTAGGAGGGTGGTGACAAGCCCTTCATGACACTATGTTCCATATTTACCACTCTTTACCACATTTACCACTATTTACCTTTATTTACCAGTGATATGCACAATATTCGAAAAAAGTGGTATTTTAGAACACCGCTTTTGCTTTAGTTACAGTTTTATGAAGGTAACCTACGTATTAGGGTGTTTCAAAAAAAATGCAAATATCGAAATGTTTTGGTGCACATTGATTTTCTTGTTCATAAAGGTGGGAAAATGACCCAGGAAAAATTTTACGTAAATTCATTAATATTTAGGACTGCACTGCCTCAACGAGCTTAAGTTTTACCATTATAAACAAACCCATTTATAAGCAAAAAATAATAATGTCACTCAAATACTTCAACCGAACGAAATATTTAATATTTATTACTTACTTAAGTTTACACAGGGTTTATTATAGTAATTTGACCAAAATCCCCACAAAACCAGGTACTAATTTGTGATTTTCAGCAGTTATGACCTGGTTTAGTGGGGCTTTTTGCCAAATATTTTATTGCGTACCGGAACTTATTTCTATAAAAAAAACCTTGTAAAAACTTAAATAAGTAATAAATATTAAATTTTTCGTTCAAGTAATATATTTAAGTGACATAACTGATTTTTGCTTTTAAATGGGTTAGTTCATAGTGGTGAAACTTTACCTCGTTGAGGCAGTCCTAAATATTAATGAATTTACTTAAAAGATTTCGTGGGTCATGTTCTCATCAAAATGAACAAGAAAATCCATGTGCACCAAAACATTTCGATATTTGCATTTTTTTAACCACCCTACTACGTATAGCCAGAATTAAATTACCAATTATTTATTTGTTATGAGATAAGTACTCATTTAGGACATTAAAATGCCAAATGTACCTTCGCAGGCTAAAAGCTCTTTTCAATGAAATTAAATTTAACTCCAAATTGCACTGCCAATTGTGAGTATATAAACTTATTAAAAAATTCCGATGTAATAGTTTAAGAAAGTGAGTATTTGACCCTGCACTATTTTTTCTTCCGAAAAGTATTTTAAGGTACAATAACATTTGCGGTATAAGTATTATGTACTTCTGATAATATTAAACGTGTATATTTCGGAGGTAATACCACACAATTATAATTGGGGCTTGATAATTACAATCTTATGACAGGCTGAAGTGTAGGGTTTTTCATAATTGACCTGGAAACCCACATTTGATGTGTGTTTACAAGAGCCGCTAACCTCAACAATGTCTGCATCACAGTCACCTGCGACCACTAACAAAGGCGGGGATTTTTCGGTAGTAAGTAAAATAATGTTCATAAGGTAGCACCTCATTTTGTTTTAATGGTAATTTTGTGATCGAACTTTATTTCTATACTGACACTCCGATTCGGATTTGCAACCCAACTGAATAATACATTATTGTCCTCAGTAGTAGTGGCTGTAGTATATATTACCTTACACCAGGGGGCTCTGTCTTAGTACCAATTGTGAAGATCTAATTACATCAGAAATACCATCAATCAAACTTTTCAATTACATTAAAAAAGCTATTAATTGCTGTACCCGAAGAAAACTACTAAGAAAAATAATGCCACAGTAAGTTAAAATATTTAGTAATTAAGGTTGCTGTAAAAATGTATATATGACGTCACATTTCAAGGAATACACCCTTCTCCTTTAATATTTAGTAAAACTTGTACAAGCCTCCCTCCCCGCACAGCGTAACGTCATTTCTAAACGGTTCCTACCAAGCAGCAAATTACACATATTTTACTATCAAGTCTAGGCGCTAAAATTTAAACTTAAAACTTTGATACGATTAATTAATGATATTTAATCCAGTACATATCTCTCTGATCTAACTGAAATGGAACTAGATATTATTATCAAAGATACGATTCGCAATTTACTGTTTAGAATGACCACACCAATCAAGTCGCCATAGTGAGCGCGTGCGGGAAAAATAAGTACGGGCTCTTGGACTCGTCGCCATAGTGAGCGCGTGCGGGAAAACTAAGTACGGGCTCTTGGACTACGAAGTCGGTTAGCTAGAAGAGAGAGGCTTTTATTGAAGTGCCTATTGTGTATATTTTAGTTGGAAAAGAAACCGTCGCTAGGTGGCGATGATAAAGATGTGATTGTCTATTTCGACATTCTATAGTGCTCTCGAGAGCATTGCCCTCGTCGTCATCAGGCACTTTCAATAAACGTGTGGGTCTAACAAGTTTCCAACCGCAGAGCGTATTTCGTCGCTGTCATTCCCGACTTTGCGGCTTCTTAAACCGTCTGAACACAAAACACCCCAGAGAAAGTGCCACAAAAAATGACGAAGATAAAAAGAAAACGTTTTTAAAGGCAACAGCTGCCAGGGAGACCGCAGAGTTGCCAGGTGTAAGTGACGTCTTGCAGCGGAACAAATAGAAATAAAACTAGCCCAAACTATCCCCTGCCATTTAAATTTGTGTTTTAAAAATAGGCGAAATTATCGGCCATTTCTTTAAAGGGAGTATGAACTAAGTCGTAAAATCGTCTGCTGGAACGCGCTACGGCTTGTTTTTAACATAACTTGCTTCTGTTAAACCTGGATCCCGAAATGTGATATTCGCTGATTTACCATAAATATATAAGTACATATATCCATTACAGATAGAGGCCGCGAAACCAACATTTACTTAGCCTAGTTGATTATTACTATTAAAGCGAAGTCATTTGAGGTTCGAGTTTAATGATTTTATTTAGGCTAGATGGCGCTAATATAATAAGAAAAAAATGCACACTATGCGTGGTCTTACGTAAAAGTTTAAACCAAGATTGAACTTTGGAAAAATTCGGCATTAAAAAGAAACACGTTAAAATTAATATTTTACGCGAATTTTCAATTATTTAAAATTTCTAAATTTCATATACTTTTGCCATCTGGTAAGCCTACGGGTATTTATAATCTGGCCTCAAATCGCGTTACCCCTGTAAAAGTATATTCTCCCTTGTTAAATGCGTCTACATTAAATAATTGTAGAAGAAACTTTTAAATAATTGTTTTACTATAAATTTATTATTAATTATAATTATTATTTGAATTATTATTAAAAAACAACTATTATTTATGAACTTAACTTATATTTTGAATAGTTAAAATAGTTACGAATCGTTACAATCGAAACCAGGGTTGGCTATATTTTTAGTTTAATTGAGTACCATTTTCTATGTCGAGATCACTATTTTCAAGGTCGAAATTGTCCCGATAATAATAGCTATTTTTTATAATAGGGTTTTAGTATATTGTCGAGATCAACATTTGGTCGAAATCACTTTTTCAAGGTCGAAATCTCTATTTATAGTATAGATATTTTAACTACAATATTTTGGTATATTTTCTGGTGAAACATTCTGAAGGACACCATTTACTAAAGATCGCCTATTCGCCAACTGATCTACGCCCTTCTACACAAGCCAAAAACCAGATCTTTTAGAAATAGCACGAATGGGCGGGAAAACCGTCCAGCTGGCAACACTGCCTCCGAATGTTTGCGTCTCGTTCATTCTTTTTAACTTTACGGCTTCCGTGAAATAACTCCTACGACAACAGAAACGCTTCCTAGTTTAATTTTAGCTCTATCGGCGGAGAGGCGAACGAGACAATGCAAGGAGACACAGACGATGGCCTATATAGAGAAGGACAAACATTGTAGTACTTCAACCTCTCATTTCATTAGCTCTTTCTCCACCGCGGAATGAAGACTCTATTCCAGAATGAAGAATGGCTCACGGCCATGATGGATATGATTGGATTTTTATATCTATTTTTCTATTATATCCAGAACCACTGATTGCCTGTTAGCAGGGATTTTTCGGCCTCCGTTGGAAAATAGTCTACTATAGCGTTATGTTAGTGAGTGTAGAGAGCTGTTGACTTGCGTGGCCACCACCTCCTACGCATTGTGACCCGGCATTAAAAATCGCTAGATGATTTGGTCCTAAGGTGGTGCCTTGGATATTAGCCAAGCTGGTTATTATTATTATTATTATTATTATTATTATTGTTTTGCGCCTGTTTACTTTTGATAAAAGGAAATGAAAGATGAAGTGTTTCTCTACTCTGATTGTAGATGACTCTTCAGTTTACTATAAATCAATTATGAATAAATGACCTAATAGCACTAGAGAAAGTGCTATTGAATCAACTTCTTTTTCAACCTGATAAGAACAATTTTTACCTTTTAAATTTTCCAGTCCATTGGTGGTGCCTTGGATATTAGCCAAGCTGGTTATTATTATTATTATTATTATTATTATTGTTTTGCGCCTGTTTACTTTTGATAAAAGGAAATGAAGTGTTTCTCTAATATGATTGTAGATGACTCTTCAGTTTACTACAAATCAATTATGAATAAATGACCTAATAGCACTAGAGAAAGTGCTATTGAATCAACTTCTTTTTCAACCTGATAAGAACAATTTTTACCTTTTAAATTTTCCAGTCCATTGGTGCCGTGTGTCTCTTCCTCTCACGCAGACTGTTCTCTCAAGATCGTCTCTTTTGGAAACGCTCAATTTCAGTTTCTCAAGGAACTTTTGTTTGAGTTCATCAAATGTTTCTGCAGCATAATTGGACTGTTGAGCACTTGGTCCGCCATCTATTTCGACTGTCGGTGGGGCCATAGCTATCGCTACCTTGCAATGCGTTTCGGCTTCGCTTAAGTCCACACGTTTCTGGTGTCTTGGCGATTCCTAGCCACTTTCAATGTGTATAGCGTTTTAGAACCATAGAAGAACTTTTTTTAAATGTCTGCTTCCATGTCTTTTGGTGAAACTCGCTTCCATAGATTTGACTGTGGCCAGCCCCCGTCGACCTTCTATTCATTGCTCCTTTTCGGGATCTGCAAAATTGCTTGTGGCCGATGCACTTCTATAACAACCTCTTGTATGTTTCAGCCGCGTTGGTGTGGTTTTAAAGCATCGAGTCCGCTTTGTTGACCAGGTACTGCCATTGATTGAAATAAATTTAGAGTGCCGATTTTATATTTTCTCGGGTTGCAAAAGCTAGGACTAGAGTTCAAACGGCTTCCAAAAACATGTTTCGGACCACTTAGAAGCTCTTTCCTCAAATCTGAAGCTTATTTTCTGCGTTCATTTTAATGGTTTGAGAGACGGTTGGTCTTCGATTTATTAAGAAGTTCCGTCCCGATTTGGCAATTCTGTATAAGGCCGACGCATAATATTTCACGGCGTGGTTGACACCTTCAATTTTTATCGCATCTCTTCTGTATGATACCCTCTCCAGGATGTTCTTGAATCTCCGTCACCTATCATACGTTTACACCGAAAGACGTGCTTGGCTTCGCTCTGATTGAACCCTTCAACAATAGTGTCCGGTTCCAATCCTCCAGACGATCCGGTCCAATTTCTGTAGCACACGTGCTATATTGGCTTCTCGTTTTTGGTGGCCATAACGAAAGTACTACAAAATTTGTTTCTGAATCCTAAAAATATAATTTTTTCTTTCTGGCACCAATAATTACGGTGGCTCTGGATTTGGCGGTAAATCTATGACCGTAACTACGTTGACACCAGATACCGTCCACGATCACTGTGATATACGGAACGCCATCAGCATCGACATCTCCCACTTCCACAGCTAATTAAGTGATATCCTTCCCTGCCGGCTTCGTCAATGGCCTGGCTTAGTGTTGCTCCCGAGTACTAAATAAAATAGCGTTATCAATAAATTTTCTGGCAACGTCACTCGAACAATTTTTTACTTTTCCTACTTTCATTTCGCTTCTTAGCGAAGTTATAGACAACACAGAGGTATATTGTCTCAAAAAGGTTAAAATTATGTTTAGTTCGTAATAAAAACTCTTTTAGAGAATATGAGTTAGTGTTACTTACTCATGAAATCCTTGTAATATCGTATCAAAATCAGAGTTTGGGCTATAGAAGATGATAATATCGTATGGTCACAATCGCTTCTATCTGTCGACACTGTAAAGTAGGCGTTCAATTCGATCCCGCTTTCATCCAATTCAGTTGAGTTATTATTCGAACTAGTAACATTGTCAGTCGAGTTCGATATCCGTAAATAAACGCATATCTTTCCGTTCTTCGGGCTTCTTGCTGAACTGAGCAAAACCATTTCTTCTCGCGTCGCAAACAAGAGTGATTCAATTTTCAAAAGAACCAAAACTCGATCGTTCTGGAACTGCCGCGTTATTGATTCTACGCTTTTACTGTACAGTTCCAATACTATACTTTACTTTCCCAAGTAAAGCCTACAAGCACCAAGGTATGCCTAAATTTAACAATGTCTCTGGGGAAATTCAAAGAAACTCTTGGAATCGCCACGGCGCCGTTGAAACTAATTTGTACATGAGAAAAAGGGTTGGGCACTTGTCACGTAAATTGTAAATACATACGATTTAAACGCAGATATATTTGTGAAATAAATATAAGCTACAAATATAATATGGATTGCTCGTACAGAAATCAATGCTATATACCTTACACTTACAAATAACCGATCAATGTTCCCTGACCTTTGGCAGTTGTATTAGGTGACATTGATTTCTTGTATAGTCTAAACTAAAATTGTAATCGTGTATGTAAAATTTTTAGTGATTTTCTCTACTATGTGACGCGAACTCTGCAAATAAAGCCTATATTGCGTATATATGATAAAATGGTTACTAATTATATATATGCATAAAACAATTATATACAAATGAAATTAGCAACCTTCACCATATGTAAAATGGTTAGATCGCGAAATTAAAATGCAAAAGCGACCATCCATTTAGAGAGATCTAGCCGAGAATAATGTACGAAAAGACAAAAATGGTTGCTCCCCGTCTTTTTTGGACAACGAGGAGGGAGCACTGCCATTTCAAAGCGAGGCGCTAACCCCTTCCCGTAATCGGTGTACACCCTAACTGTAATGATTACGTAATCTTCTGTAATCTTTTGAACTCATTCGTAATCCCGCAAATCTGTATATTGGTTCTTTTATAGCGAGAAAACTCTGGATTCAATTTTAAAATAAAATTGTGCAGCATGACTCGCGAACAATGAAATAAAAATTTAGACTACTCTACAAATGCATAAGCTCCCGCGAAAACGAAAGATAATTTATACCCAAGATAGTATGTGTTCGCCGTTTAACTACAAAAACTAAATAGCATTAAAATAAAGCCTAAATAAACAACATTCGTTTTACGTGCTCCAAATTTAAGCCCTATGATGGGTTATTAGCAATTTATATTTTTCCCCACAATTAGTTCCGCGGAACCGCGGTACACAGTTTGCGAAACACAGATCAACCGAAGTCGCATCACCGCGCCGTGAACCACCACTGACTGAACGAAGTTGCTCAATTTAACTTTCCTGTTGAACAAGATCTACTTACCTTCGTTTTTGAAGTGCTCGCTCGTTTTCGAGAGGATTTACAAAAATGAACGTTTACAATAGATGGCGATACCATCTCTAATAACGTCAAAATGAATTCACCCGTAAACTTTGGATAGTTAGTACAGGTAAATGCGTTATCAGTTCTTCGAAAACTACCTTATCTAGAATATTCCAGTTTTGACACCATATTATAAACTGCCTTCGCAAAAAGAAGGAATAATCATACCTGTGTAACTATTGTTTATAATTTGTTCTTAATACAGTGTTTGTAAAAAACTGATTTCAGAGAAGAATTTGTGATGTGAGCTGCTTTGAAAACTTCATAAGGTAATCTTTAAATTTAACTTGTCAACTGGTGGTTTTTTAATCGGAGCAATGAAGATAATATTTGTATAATTCTCGTTTGCTTCTACGAAAACATTTCGTGCTAAACTACTATTTTTTTTTAAATAAAATCATTTTGAATTCAATATTTTCGAAATAGTAGTCAAAACTCAGAATTCAACAATTCCCTAGCCTCTAAAAATTACACCTTAAAAACTGTAGCAGCACCAGCGTTTTAAAAGATCTAGGCTAATAGGTTTCTCAAAAATTGTCCCAAATTTTAGACGTTTATAAACTTTAAGTGGCTACCGTAGTTCCAAAACTAAGTAAATCAACTTACGCGTATTCGCACTTTGGCTTTTTCGAAAGCGTCGCGTAATACTAATTTTAAATAGAAAAATATTTTTCTGTGTTACCTGGTTTTGCATCTAAATACTTACTACTTAAATATTTATCATTAAATAGTTATTGAAGATTTAAAATACTATTAATAATAAACTAGGAATACGATGCTAGACTTCTCATATAATAAACCATAAGTGCAGGGCCGGATTAACCAATAGGCCGAAAAGGCCTGCGCCTAGGGCACGAAGCCTACAAGGGGCACCAAGAGGGTTCGAAGAAAAAAAGTACAAAACTTTAATCATTTGCTTTTCACTAAATATTTTCGGAGTAATTTTGGTAAATGCGTCCACCCCTATGAACCAAAACGTTTGATTGTCACATTCTCTGACGGACTGCCGTCTAGCCCCTGACGACATACTAAATCTGGCAGCAAAATAAATTTTCCTTCCATTTCTCAAATATAAATTGAGGAAGCTTCGCTCGCTATTGAAAGGGGGCACCAAACTTAACTTGGGCCTAGGGCCCCATAAAGTCTTAATCCGGCCCTGCATAAGTGACCTCTATCGTCAGGCGTAGAAATCTCAGTTCTTAAATAAAATAAAATAAAATAAAATAAAATGAAGTAAAATAATTCAATTAAATGAAAGTAGTTAAATTATTAAAAAAAATTATTTAATTTATGTAAAATTATGAAATTAATTAAAATGATGAAATTAATTAAAATGATGAAATTAATTAAAATGATGAAATTAATTAAAATGATGAAATTAATTAAAATTATGAAATTAATTAAAATTATGAAATTAATTAAAATTGTGAAATTAAATTAAAATTATGAAATCAAGAATGTATTTATACTCAGGAAGAATGAATATGTCGAGGGGCTGATAACTCCGCGTAATCGGTGTACAGAGCCGTACCTTTGACTGTACTATGAAAGTTAATTAAAATTATTAAAATTACGAAAGTTAATTAAAATTATTAAAATTACGAAAGTTAATTAAAATTATTAAAATAACGAAAGCAAATTAAAATTAATAAAATAAAGAAAGTTTATTAAAATTATTAAAATTACAAAAGTTAATTAAAATTTTTAAAATTACGAAAGTTAATTAAAATTATGAAAGTAAATTAAAATTATGAAATGAAATTTGAAATTATTTAATATTAAATAAAATTGTTAGTTTAATTTAATTAATGTTAAATTAAGAAGTATTTAATTAATTTTAAATTAATAAGTATTTAATTAATTTTAAATTAATAAGTATTTAATTAATTTTAAATTAAGAAGTATTTAATTAATGTTAAAATAATAAGTATTAAATTAATGTTAAATTAATGAGTATTAAATTAATGTTAAATTAATAAGTATTAAATTAATGTTAAATTAATGAGTATTAAATTAATGTTAAATTAATAAGTATTAAATTAATAAGTAATACATTAATAAGTTTTAAATTAATAAGTATTAAATTAATAAGTATTAAATTAATTTTGTTTTATTTTTTGGGGTTACTTCCCTAAAGGACAGGGTGATTAAGTTATTGTATAGGGTGGTTGATATAGCGCTCATTTTGGGTGAAATTTATAGTGACCTTATTAATTTAATGTACAGGTGATTGAAATATTTTTAATTATAAATGGATAGGGTGATTATTGGATTTAGTGACTACTTACAATTTATCAGTGATTTCCGGTGATTTTTTTAAGTGAATATCGAGGGGCTAACCACTCTTAAAAAGTCTGTAAACCGATTACGCCGGATTACGCTTAGATTAGTACTGCCAAAGGCAGGGACTTCAAAGATTACGTGTAATCCCATTAGTACAGTCAAAGGTACGGCTCTGTACACCGATTACGCGGAGTGATCAGCCCCTCGGTGAATATACAGAGAGTGTTTTCCTAAAATTCTAAATAAAAGTTCTGCTACTTCATGGTTTAATTAAATTTATATGTAATAAAACTTTCGGCAGCTTTCGGACCGTGCTCCTTCTTAAGCCGCGTTAGAGTGGTTGAAAAACCTCATTTCCGAGAAAATTATTATAGTGCTCTTATAAAGTTAATGTACAAAGTGATTGAGAATTTATACTAATTTAATTTAATATGTAAGATATATTTAATTGTTTATGTGTACACTGTACTCAAATGTTAGGGGCAATTTATTTGAATTGCCAATAATTAGTACCATGAATTTTTTCTAATGCTTCCAACCAATTTCCAGGGAAAAGTTGCGTTATCTGAACCGAAGAAATAATTCCAATATATAAGATTTTCCACGTTAACACTCAAATTTTTCAGATCAGTTGATGTGGGTAAAAAAGTCAACCAGATAGTTAAAATCCGAAGATATATATACTAAAGCTATAAGCCAGATTACTGTTCAACTAGCTGAATCTGATGAGATCAGTTCAGATGGGTAACTTGAGAAAATGAGTCAGATACAATTTGAAATGATATTTCTGGCTGAGGGGAATATAAAACAATAACATGATCTGACTATCTGATTGTTTTCAGATATCTGAACATAGATCAATTGCCCATTTGAAACAGTTTTCGTCTCAGAGATTAGTTTGCGTGTTCTACCTAGCGTTTATTTTTCCTGATTTATTTCAGAGATAACAATCCGGAGAAAAGTTACTATTAATTAATTGGAAGAAATGGACCGTATACCTCGCCGTATACCTCGCCGTATACAAACGAAGTTCGTCGAAGCAGTGGCTGAAGACGATAAAGAACTCGTTCTTAGACTGATCAACGAGGGAGTCGACGTCAACGGGATTGGCTTATTTTATCCTAAGTCTGAAAACTTCGGGAAATACTCGACTGCCTTGTTTGTGGCATCTGAATATAACAAATTAGAAATATGCAAACTCTTAATTGAAAAAGGCGCTGATGTTAATCGGACAAGTCCAGGCAATTCCGAAATCACGCCTTCGGAGTTAGGTAATCTAGTGTTTCAATACGTAACGAACGTTTTTAGGATCGGAGCAGTTAATTACAGCACCAATTTTGATCAGAGAGGAGCAGTTGAAGAAAATGTTTTCACGCCGTTATGGGTCGCTGCTCAGAATGGCCATTTGAAAGTCGTAAGTTTACTGATTAAACACGGAGCGGATGTCAATAGGAACACGAACGCGAACAAGAATGAGACCAATCCGTTATACATCGCTTTGAGAAAGGGTCATTCGGAGGTTGTGAAACTCCTGAAAGAAAATGGAGCGGACATAAACGAGGCTTTACGAATTGCATCGCTCAAAGGACATTTCGCCGAATTCCAGACATTAATCGAAGAAGCTGTCAGATGGAATTCCGAAACTCAACGAAAGAACGCGGAGAAAATCGAAAGAAAGTTTCGCGCCACGTCCGACTTCATTTCGCAAATCCAGACGACATTGAACAAGAGCATTGATGAGAAGAACCGAAGTTTGGAGCGGCTGAAGGAGAAATTCTCCAGGAAACTGCGGGTAAAGGAGTGGGAAGCCGAGCAGCTTCGAGAAATTATCGACGAGATGCGCAAAAACATTGGTGTCCTGAGCCAAGAGCGCCAAAAAGAGCGAGAGGGATTCGCTGAAGAAGTGGGCTGTCTTGAGGGAGCCAAGAGGCAGTTGAACGCCCAAATCGAAGAGATGAATAAGGAACATCAGGAGGAGCTGGACCAGGAGTTAAGGAAAGCTAAGAGCGACTTGGAAACTCAGCGCGATGAGTTGCTCAAGAAAGGTGAGTGCCTAATAAAGAAACTAGAAAGGCGCATCGACGAACTGGAACGCGAGAATCGTGGTGTGCGTGAGACAAACGCGAATCTTGAAGGGAATTTAGCGCAATTGGCCATCGAGTACGTAGATGGCAACAGTATTAGCCCGACATCAGGTGACGCCGAAACCAGTGTGGTTGTTACGAAAAAGATCAAATCCAAGCGCACAGCTGGTTTTCGGAAGGTTACCAAAGGATTTAAAAAAGAATTACGCAAAGTGGGAAAGACTTTCTGCGTCACGATTAACAATAACAATATTCAGTCTTCGGGTCCCGTCAACGGTACTTTCACTGGAGACGTTAAGAGAATCGAGGCGAATTTAAACGGATCCTAAAAACACAGTGACTATTTTAGAACATAACACATTAACTGGTTTTTTGTTAATGACGTTATTTAATTGGCAAAAAAACTAGCTCATCGACAACGGTTGTATACTATTGGACCGAATCCCATTGAACCGAAAAGTATTTTCGTTTATAGCCCAACATGGCGGGGTTCAGTTTAATGGGAAATTTATATCTGGTTCGTTTTCACTTCGGGAGGTTAGTTCAGGTTGGGTTAGGTTAGGTTAGGTTAGTTCAGGTTGGGTTGGGTTAGGTTAGGTTAGGTTAGGTTAGGTTAGGTTAGATATGGTAGGCAACTATTTAAAGTCGGGTCTTATCAAGGTTATTTTCCAAAATTAAACCCGGAAAATATCAAATTTCAAGGGAAAAAGGTCTAAAAATACACGTCGGTACGAAATAATAAATATTTAAGACATAGTTTAGTCCAAATTAGATATACTATCGTCACGTAACCTACGATATATAAATATGTATCACTAACGGTATATTGAATGAAAACCGCGCAAAACGCGGTTTTCGGTCGATTGGAATTCGGTTGAATGGTACATTCGGACGAATGGGATTTCGGTCCAATGGTCTACAATCATCGACAACTAGTACCATACAATAATAATAATATCGATGTAGCAATTGGGTTGAAAGTATTAGACATGTAAGTCTAGGATTTTAGATGGTACAGAATAAAGCTACGTATACACTCCGTCGTTAATAAGACCTTTTATTATTAGAGATGGCAATGACTCTATCCGGTTCCTGGAAAAAACGACTTTACCGGAGAGCGTGGCACCATCTACAGAGGAAGCTTAACTTCAAAAGAGCGAAATAATAAAGTCGTAAGAAAACCATTGTAGAGTAATATATTTCAGGGCCATAGTTAAGCAGGGTAGGTTGCTGCAGCTCCAGTCGCCAGAATATCATTGTTCTATAAGCAAATTAAAGCAAGTGTCGGCTCTATCATTAGGGCAATGTACGTTTTCAGGTTCTTTAAGAACTTGCTTATATATATTTTAATCCATTCTCCTGAATTTATTACTTTAATTATTGTAATTTAAAATGTTGGTGAAATAAGGTTTATTATAAACTTTGTTAAAACCAAATAGTATCTTACTCATGTATTTTCCTGTACGTAATGGAGGTACGCTGGCTCGAAAACATAAATTTCTAAACAATTTAATTGAAATTTTCTCCAATCGAGACAGCAGAGTAAACCAGGGGTTTCTCGCACTAATCTTCCTAACTCTCGACAACAAATACTCTCCGTCGCTGTAGGCATTGGCCTGCAATTACCGCAAGTACACCTAAAATAAATTGTTGATGCTTAAATTAGTACAATGATTTCCAATACGTTCATTATTTCCCGCTACTACTGGCTGTTCATTTTCATCTTCATTTGCAAAATACTCGGGGTGGTCAACAAGTAGAGGCTCAACGTTATACGGAACGGCCCCTAGATTCTCCAATTCTTCAGCCATAATTTCCGTCAGGAACCTTTCTAAATTTAACTAAGTTTCATAAACCAAAATAAGTCTAGGTCTTGTATATTATAAATCGTGGTGAAAATGATTGTTTACCTTATAAAATCGCGTGCGTTGACTGCTGGCCTAAAGAATAGATGTAAAAAAATATTTCTACAGTAGAATAACCGATCAAAACGTTTATATAAATTAGTTATCCGAATTTATTTATGAAGAAAAGTGTCATAACAAACATTAGGCGAAAAATCGCAAAATGCAGAGGCGATGAGCGCGCGCCTAAATTAGCTCTCTCATTGGTTGGTGTTATAAAAGTTGAAAGAGGCTTCTCATTGGACGCTCGTACAGCCGCGGAATACACAAATCTCCGAGAACTTTTTGGGTCGACGCGTTAAGCCCGAATTTTTTAAAGTTTTTTTTTAAAAAATGGATTTAAAGTATTTTAACGAATGAAATATTTAAATAGGCTTAATTATAGATGGGGAATCGAATGAGAGTAAGTTATTTATCGTCTTCAGCATCCCTTTAACTCTATTATTGTTGAGTTTGCAAGTTATCTCCCCACTGGTTTAAGGGGTTTTCCCCCGAGTTCTTCGGTTTCCCCTTCCATAAAAACTTGTCTAGGTTAACGGTAATAGTTAGTGTAGGGAGCTGTTGGCTCGATCTCGTGGCATGCAGGGCTTGCCACCACCCTCCCACGCATTGTAACCCGGCCACCTGAATTAAGGGCTTCAAAAGTCGCATGATGACTTAGGCCTAAGGTGGTGCCTTGGGTATTAGCCTAGCTGATGATGATTATTATTATTATTATTATTAGTTGTACGATATGTTTTAGCTCACACTTGACAAAGAATACCGTAGGATTCGAAACGTTGTGTCGACGCCGTCTAGATGCTCGTTTGTAGCATCCCGGCTTTTTAATATTTTCAAATAAATATTTTTAACGTCATGAGTATTCCGCAATTTATTTATTTCGCATACAAGTCAGTTCACCATGACAAAAATTAGTCTATCCCTCCAACTTATGCTCTACTTACGTTGTTAGTGGACTTTAACCTAAATTACATACCCTTATAAAATATATTACCAAAAATTACTATACTTTAAGTTATTGACAAATTTATAATAATAAAGTTTATTAAACAGGAAATGAAAGTTTACACTTATTGCGCCCTGCTTTAGTAGGGAATGGAGATAACATAAAATACCATGAAAGTTACACAAAAATATGAATGAAATAACAGCAATGACAAAGGAATGGCGATGGATATGGCAAAAGGTACAGTTAGGAAAAGTAAAATATAAATAATTTTTTTTTCGTTTTATACAATTGTATACAAGAAAGATATTTACCACCCGTAAAACTTGTCAAGCCGACACTTAAAGGCAGAACTAGACGATTTAATCTTAATTGGGGAAGGGAGGGCATTCCATGAGTTTACTACTCGCTGTGTGAAGAAGACACGGCGCGAGGTACAAGCATTACGCTCCTTACATATCGTAGGAGCTTTCCTACCCGTCCAGCGAATGGTAAAGCAGGAGGTGGCCGGGACGTCATACAACTCATAAATTAGTTTGAAGGCCTCAACCAAGTCATTTCACAGACGCCTATTCGAAAGGGACAAAAGACCAAGGCGCGCAAGACGTTCAGGGTAAGACAGAGAACGAAGGCCAGAGACCATCTTGGTGGCCTTACGTTGCACTCTCTAAAGCCTCTCAATATCCTTTACCAGGTGAGGGGACCAAATACTCGAGCAAAAATCGAGATGTGGACGGACATAAGATTGACAGAGAAATAGGAAAACGAACGTTTTAAAACATACAGTGCACGTAAGCCGCGGGCAGAAGCCACCCGACTGTGAGTGGTGCCCAACATTTTTCCATCCAACATGACGCCGAGGTCACGAACAATTTCGCTGGCCTTGATGACCCGACCACCCAACCGGTACTGGAAAAGGGGATTGTTAGGACCACAATGGAGGACCGTGGATTTATCAGGGTTAAAACTCATCCCATTTGTTGAGGCCCAGGAGTCCAAAGCGTTTAAGTCACTTTGCAACAATAGACAATCGTGGGATACTTTGATTTCGCGCCCAAGTTTGGAGTCATCAGCAAACAGCCTAATAAAAGATTCCCGAATAGCTAACGGGAGATCATTGATATATATGACGAACAATGTAGGTCCTAACACCGAACCCTGAGGAACACCACTATTAACGGGGCACCAGGAGGAAACGACATCCCCTAATGTCACGCGTTGAACCCTCTCGTTAAGAAAATTAGCAATCCAGTTAACTAGCAAAGGGGGGACATCGAGTAATTCTAATTTACGGATAAGGAGGGAATGAGGAACGGTGTCGAAGGCTTTACGCAGATCGAGATATATCAGGTCTACAGATTCACCAAGCTCTAAGGATTTAGTGACGAGATCTAAAGTGGCTGAAAGATTCGTAAAGCACGAACGTCGCCGAAGAAACCCATGCTGGTCCGGAGAAAATAAAACACGACAAGATAAAAAAGAAACAAGAGAATCTCTAACGTGCGTCTCTAACTGTTTACAAGGAATACACGGCAAACTTATACCCCGAAATGTGTCAACTGAGGAGGAAGTGAGGGATTTACGGAGAGCGGTAACATTGGCCTGTTTCCAAATGGCGGGTAGCCTACCAGATTGGAGCGAGTAGCGATATATTTCCATGAGGGGAGAAGCTATGATGCATGCGCCTTCGCGTAATAGACGTGGATGAAGGTTGTCAGGGCCAGGAGATTTGTGAATAGGTAAACGGTAAAGGTAACGGCGAACAGAGCTATAAGTGACACCAAAGTCAGATAGAGAAAAATCTACGCTGTTTAAAGACTCATTTATATCAATCCCTGAAGGTAGACGGCTTCCAAGTGGGGTTCAGGTGTAAAAACGGATTTAAAGAAGTCATTAAGCGCCTCAACTATTGCCTCAGGCTCACGGAGTGTATCGCCTTCGAGAGTCTCGACTAGAAACAGAGGCTTTTTTGGTTTAAGGGAATGAGAGACGTGAGAATATAAGGCCTTTGGATTGCTGGGAATCTCATCAATGAGACGAGCTTCGTATTTGAATTTTGACACACGAATATGCTTGGTAAGAGCATTACGGCGAGTAGCAAACTCATGGCGAAGTGCTATAGTAGGGGAAGCACGAAATGCCCGGAACGCTGTACGCTTGGCCCAAATGAGAGACTCAGTATCTGACGTCCACGATGGTTGCTTACGGAGCGCCGAGCGACGTGAGGGTCGGACAGTTATTAGGGGGACACTTTCCGGTCGCGCTTCAAAAACAAGGCGTAAAAACAAATTGACCTTGGAATCGAGAGAGGGAACCTGCCGGATACTAGACCAGTCCTTTGTTTGCAATGCCACGCGGTAAAGATCATAGTCACCGCGACCATAGGCGTACCGCGGAGGAGCCGGACGCGGTAAGGGGGCAGAACATACACAATCGAGGGAAAAGGAAGGATGTAGTGGTCGCTATTACCGAAAGGGGGAAGGTGAGAGATATTACGGGGAATATCCCAATCAAACGTGAGAATTAAATCGAGGAGGGAGGGGACATTATTACCACGGTGGCGGGTAGGAGTAGTAATATGTTGGCGCAATTTACAACTTGACACAGTGTTGAGAAGACGAGCCTCAATAGAACGCACACCTTTGGTAGTAGTGAAGGAAGGCCAATCAATAGCCGGAGCATTAAAATCGCCTAACACAATAAGGCGGTCCGCTAACTTGCTGGCTCTCACCACCGTTCCCACAAATTTACAAATGAGCCAACCAACGCGAGTGATAATTTTATGTACCGCCTTTTGGGTATAAATGTAGCTTAAGTATCTTGTTTTGATTTCGACGCTAGCGACACCTGTGGACTTCACGAGGAACCGACACTTGCTTTAAGCATATGTAACATAATCACTCATAAGTATGCCATAAAAGCCTTTTTGTAAATTACGTCACTTACAATTCCGTGACGAAATACGCGTCATCAACTTTAATGATGGGAAACGGAAGTTAGTGAGAATTCCTCGCGCGTTTCTGGCTTTGCCCATGTCAAGTTTAGTTCGTGCCTCGCGATCACATGATTTCATTTCCATGGTAAACTTTTCAATAGCGCAAGGATTATAAGCCGACCACCTGTTTAAAGGCATTATAAGTCGCTAGATGAGTTGGGCCTAAGGTGGTGCCTTGGGTATTAGCCTAGCTGATTATTATTATTATTATTATTCATTATTAAGCATTTTTGCATTTTTGGGTCCGCTTATTGTATGTTCCGCGTGAAACAAGGTCTCATTGAATTTTTTTCAATGGAAATGTTATACAGAGGCATACTTATGAGTAATTATGTTACATATGCTTTAAGTCATCAAAATTAAAAATAGCATACAGAGTGTAGGGATATTTTATACTAAACCCAAGTTGCCATTCCTCGCCTAAAGGAAACCTGGCGATCCAACCTACATTCACCCAAATGGTCCTCCCTCTCACGTCACTTTATTTTTTTCAAGTATTTTTTCACCAATGACATCTTTCGTTAAGTAACAAAGATATATTTTAATTATAGTCTTATGAGTTACTTTACGCACAGTGCAAATTAAATACCAGGCCTAGTGAAGTTATTTTAATTTGAAAAGTTGAATGAAAGAAACAAAGAAGTAGAGATGAAATATTTCCGAAAAGAATAATTTACGATTGCTATGACATACAGACCTAGAAATCAGAAACTTTGAAGCGTGCGCTATTAATAATTTCAAATATTAGTTTGATCGATAAATATTACCCTAAAAGTATTGGAGCCGGTTTAAAACACTTGGAGCTGGAGCCGTGGCTCCAGATCCGGCTCCGGCCTTCACCGGAACTGGAGCCGACTGGAGCCGATAGGGTTTAAATTGGAGCCGGAGCCGTTTTGGAGCCGGAGCCATGCGGAGCACTACCGTTGATTAATCAATTAGATTAGCCTTTCTAATGAAAACAAATTAACGGTGAAATATTTTAAGTTTTAAATTAAACATCAATTTAAACTTCTAGCTATTAGCTGTATCAAGGTTAAACGTTAACAAGATCGTTTAAAACAAATCAGGCAGTTCCTCCCGTTTCCGTCACGTGACCTTCCCACTTCGCAAAACGCGTGTAGCACCCCCATCAAAATTCAAATGAGTCTGTGTCTCTTCAGTACAACCGTACCGTATGTTAAACGAATATTTTATTTTTTTTGTTATCTTTACCGTAGTAATGATAGTTTTCACAATTTATGAGGATTAGTGAATATATGGTGAAAAAACGATAATCGATTAAAATCTGCACTAGATTACACGACCCTGGTAGCACAGAGCCGTTGGGAAAGGGTTTTGTTCTTCGGGTTTCGGGTTGGCAATGGGTTGGAGTTGGCAGCGGCCACTTAGCCAACTCTCTTTTTCGTTAATAATTTTAGAATATTTTTGAATACTGTTGGACCGTGGTTGGCCCAGCTGTAGTTTCCTTCGGTTCAATTTTTAACTCCCTATCTATCTTCCCCTCTTTTTAACAGGTGGCGCATGGTTGGCGTAAACGCTTTTGTAAAGACTATATATTCGCTCTAAATAGTCTTTTTATTTCAAAACTAGATCCAGCAGCATTGTACTAACGGTATTTTTTATTTGAAAGACAATATGCTTAAAACTATTTAAAGTTGACTATTAAAGCAAGTGTCGGCTCAAGTGTAGTTGCGTTCTCGCTCGACAGTTGTCGCCACCGTGGAAATTTAAACAAGTTGATTAGGCACATTACCCAGCATAATTGACCTATATGGCGTGGCCCAAAAGCATGCTTTTAGGTCATTGGGTATTCGTTATCACGTATCAGAAAAGACTATTTTAATCACGTACTCAGTCGACCTCGTTTGGATTGGCTTTTCGGCAAACACGTAATTGTCGACTTGAAAAAAAACGATAAAACGTTTTTGAAAGTCGATACTAGGTGGAAGCACCTTCAAGGCGATCTGAGCAACCATAGCCATCTTCGATACATAGACCCAATCAAAAATAACGTAGGCAATGATAGAGCCGACACTTGCTTTAAGCGTCTTTCAATTGAAATAAATTTTAGCATTTGTTCTAAAGTACAAACTATGTTGTCATTTAAATTTCATAAACCCTCTCAGTGTCGCACAGTACTTAATGTTCTAATTATATTATAGTTGACTTTCAGTATTATTTATAACGTTATCCTAATTTAAAAGGTAAATACATAAGATAAAGGCTTTATACTTAAAGCTCGGCAGAACGGATAAAAAAATGGCAAGATTTTGATTAGTCATACAAATTTGTTGTTTTATAGATATGATTCGCAGCTACGATTTAATATGCAAACATTACTGTATAATTTGGATAATGTTTCGTTATGAATATAAAAGAAATATTAAAAAGGGTTATTTCTTATCCAAACACGGAGCTCTATTTATAGTTGGCAATGGGGGGTACAAAAGGCTAAAAATGGTTGGCAAGAGTAAGAAAATAGGCTTATAATTGGTTGGCAAGTCGAGGTTTAAATAGTTGGCGATCTGACCTTTTTGAAGTTGGCATATAGGTGGTTTAAAGTTAGCGTATATGTGGTTTAAAGTTGGCAATGATTTTTCGAACAGTTGGCGAGGGGCTTAAAATCGTCGGTTAGGAGTTGGTTAGCTAGTAAATATTAAGTTGGTTTTGCGGACATCAAAGTCAGTCATCCAAACTACCCACGTAAAGTAGCAGGCCAACTGTTAAAAATGTTCGGTGGCCCAACCAATTTTGGCTACTCGGGGATACATTAAATGTGCGAAAGTTTTTATTAAAGCAGTTTTTACAACAAGTTAAATAAACCGTGGTCAAACTCTCGTTCAGCTTCATTTATTATATAAATAATTCTCGTTGAGATTAAATTATTACATCAATATTCATCGTTCAGTTTAAATGATTAAAAACCGATATTTTATCGTCTATGTAAAAATTATCGGAAGATTTTATAAATAAACTAAAATTATAATAATTATTTACCTTAACTATTCCGCATCCTAATCTTAATTTTAGCTTCTTCCTTGCAATGAATCAATCTTACTCGACACCCAATGTGAATAAACGTTCCCCGTTGAAATGGTGGGTTACGGCGAGGTAAATTGCGGACACGGCAATCAAAGAAGGCGAGATTATACGCTTAATCCTTCTGGAACAGAGAGTCAAGATGTTCCGAGACAACCTCGCTTTCGAAGGCGTCAAGCTGGATTCGTCAGCCAAGAAGTTGGACAAGTAGTTTTCGATAGTCTTCGGCCAACCACCTTCTGAACCTCCGATTGCCCTGGCACCTTAAGAAAGAATTTCAATTAAAGTTAAACAATAGGTTATTTTAAGGACCAAACCCTGAGTATAGGATGTTTTGGCTTCTGGGACATTTAAAAGATAAATACTATCATTTATTATATATTTTAATTTTACCTAAATAACATGAAATAATTACCGTATAGGGTAGAGAGTGAACCCGCTGGTAAGGCAGATGACTTTTTAACAAGTCCTTTTGGATTTCCAATCCGTGATGTTCGTCGTCTCACAACGCTGCACCCCGTCATCCATGATAGTACAAAGACGCTGTTGAATGACTGGTAGCATGGCCTCACAAGGAGACTACCCGAGGTGTTACACACCGATTTGGTTCAAACTCGGGGGGTTGGTAGACCTTCATGTAACTTGAAAAACGTTTTTGCCATGAAAAATGTTTGACAACATAAAATAACATGGGATTTTGACCGATTTCCCTGTGAAAAAAATTAAAAAATTGATAAAAATGCGACCAATTTTGATTTTTTTCGTCAATTTTTATCATTTTTTTTATAATTTTGGTATTTTAATTTTTTTTCAGTTTTGTAAAATGTTGGAATTGGTCAAAATCCCATGTTATTTTCAATGGGAAAATTTCCATTTTAAGTTGCCATGGCAAAACCGTTGCCCATTGAATAAAATCCCTTTAGGATTTTTCAAGTTACATGAAGGTCTACCAATGCCCCGAGTTTGAACAAAATCGGTGTGTAACACCTCGGGTAGTCTCCTTGTCAGTGTAACAAGACCAGCGTCAATTGCGTCTAGAATTCCCTGTTCATACTCGCAACTGCTTCTCTTCTTTGAACCGCGAACATTTTTTCTCCGACGATCTCTACTTTTATCGCTTTTGGGTCTTTGCGAATTCAAAGGAGTTGGTCGTCGAAGCAACACCGGATTTGTATTTAAATTAGTTTCAACTTGCGGAACTATGCTAGAGTCAAAAATAATGTTAGGTGGTAATGATACGACGTTACTCTCAGTAGCATTAGATAATGTCTTAACTTCTTCAGTTAGCGTTGATAATCCTTCATTATTCCCTGAATTTGAAATGGAAAATTGGGGAACAATTTAAAAACAATGGCGGCGTTGAAACGTTTTTACGCAGTAGGATATCTAAAAGAGGATGTTCAAATGGGCAATCTTTAGTAACTAGCTATGTCACCCTTAAATATGTTTATCCCGAAAATATACCCAAATCGTATGAAAAATAATAAGTTTTTGAACCCCATAAATCAACTAGAGTTTTAATGTTAATATAATTTAAAAAATGTGCATTAACTTTAATTTCGGAGCTATTTTACAATCTTTTTAGAGTATCAATGAAATCTGAAACATCTTTGGGAATTCCAGGTACCATATCCAACCCCAGACTACCCTTAACGCCGTTACTGTTGAGAAATCATGGTAGATTTATGAAACTTCATGCAGTTAGTAAATCCAGTAGACGGTACACTTCCTGGTTGTTCAGAAAGCAAACGTTTTCGGCGATCGTGCTCTTCAAACAAAGATAAAAGCAATAGTGCAGTTTTATGGAGTTTTTTTTCAAACCGAGAAATGCTCCAATTTGAACTAGGAAACGTTTCTCGACAACTAAGTCCCGTAATATCTTCAATTTCCACTCTTGTTGGTAACCCGAGTGCAATCCCTTCAGGCATAACTGGTAAAGCAACTGATGTAGCGATGAATTCCGTTGAAGTGCTTTGACTGCTAGTCGCTGTTGAAGGACTTGTTAAAGCAACTGATATAGCGATGGATTCCGTTGCAGCGCTTTGGCTAGAAGTCGATGGTAAAGGACTTTATAAAGGAACTGATGTAGAAATGGATGCCGTTGCAGGGCTTTGACTAGTAGTCGCTAAAGAATTAGTCTGTCTTGGGTCACCGACTGCCATTGGCATAGGTTTGACGACCGCCACGGGCTTTACTTTTGTTGTGGATAGCATATCTTGGATCTTCTCTATCGTCTTGTACATCTTGATAAAACGGAAGTGAACTTAGGAATAATCTTTGTCCCCCGAGTTAGTGAACACCAGTGATTTCTCAAATATTCGCGTTTCCCAGAACTGCAATTAATAAATATCTTACTTAACCTCAAGTGATCTCCAAACCAAGCGTTACTTCTTCTTAGTATAGTTATATATTTTTACATGAAGTGAAATAGCATTTAATGGAGCTAGTATATATACCTACAGAAAGTCTACGTGAAAGCTACGCTAAGGACTAATAAAATTTTACGAACACCGTTATTGTGACGTCATCCAACGAAAAAAGGCGCCCAAGCGTACTCACCCAAAAAAAAATATTATTTTCCTAGAAATAAAAAATAAACCACTATCTTCAAAATTCTTCTTAAACCTACATGTAGTGGAAATCTAAAATTTAGAAATACCAAAAAATTAACCTTTAAACTATTATATATAAAACCAGTTTAATTGACTACTTCTAATAAAATCAGGGAAATAAATGTCCTGTGGAAATGAAAAGGTTCCTTAGATTTGGCTACAAGAGACGGCATAAGGTTTGCCACGTTCATCTGTTACGACAAGAATTTACAGTTGTAATTTACAAATTACCGTAATTTATACGATAAAATTACTGGCTGCATTGAAATTCACAGCAATATTAAAATTTAGGGCAAGGATACATTTAAAATGACTGAATTATTAGCAAAAATCATATTTTGCAGTAAAATGACATTACATTTTACAGTTTAACATTCTCCTACAAAATTAAATGCAATCAACTCGCAAAATCAAAATTGCTAAAGCAGTTTTATTTATTTCAATCTTTGAATATCATATTAGAAAAGTACTTAACTCTCGCAAAAATACGTTTGCAATTATCCAAATTGTACAAATGAATTACAGTATTTGAGCAGTACACGCAATCAATTTCCAACAAAGACAAACTTCTACATTGAGGTCCCAGAGCTGGAATTATTCTAATGGTTTGAATGGAGTATGAACCTCTGCAACCGACAAACATAATTTAATTGAGGTAAACTAAAAGCATGATAATGCATTCCAATTTTCAACCCTAAAACAATTCTTGTGTACTCTGTCAATAATATTATTCCTCTATTAGGATTTTCACAATAGACAACTGAAAAAATACTTTCATTAAGATATATATTTTTCATTTATTAAGCACTTTTAAATAAATATTCGGATAGGAAGAACGGTAAAACAAATAACGTTTTTAAAACAGTAACGTTACTGTTGAGTTTACAGATTTAAAGGGAATATAACCTCAGGTATTTGGTGTGGAACACCAACGTTTGCAGCTCTGGCCACTCATGCCTTTGGCTTTAAAAATGTTTGGCGCCACTGTACAGGATAATTTTAAAAATTGAAGGGGTCTTCCATAAAGATTGCTTTGCAGGTTATATTCCCTTTAAGCCGGTAATTATTTTACAACATCTACTCTTGAACACACGAATCATTTGTTTGTCCTCGTGGAAATTAATCACGAAGACTTTATGCCATCCGATGGTTCTGTGGGATGATATTTACGTCGACATGAATAATTCGGTGGTGGATTAACTACCACTCGGGTCCCTAGACTTAAACGTTATTAGAGGCCACTCTGAACTCGCTCTAGCCTGATCTCGGGTCCCCGTACCTTTCCACCAGTACCGGGCACTAGGCGTAAGCCTATTCAGACTATCAATTGGTAAATTCACCAATGCCTGTATTAAGCAATAAAACACGAAAGCTTTGATAAAATAATCCATAATAACATAACTATTATTACGAAGCTACTTTAAGAGAAAATATTTCGCTTCGTGAGCCCAATTTTTTAACCTCGTTCAACAAAGCCTAATTTCATAATTACTTAAATATAATTTATTTATATATTATTTTCTATTTAATTAAATAACACAATGCATTGTTGAGCGATGGATGGAGAGGATCTACCTGAACTTTGGGCCGAATTTGTCAAATGGTTCTGTGGCCCTTTAATTATATTTCGCCATTTGGGCTACATTTAAAGAGATCAACAATCATTCCACCGGCAGAATCGACATCCCGGCTAAAGAGTGCCAGTTCCATCAAACTCTTTTCGGCCCAAGGATGTGCCTTGTGTATTAGCCTAGCTGATTTTGGTTAAAAAAGGCTGTGATTTAAAATAAAGGGGTGCAGCTTTAGTTGAACCTAATGAACGGTTTGCATTTGTGTCTAACGCTTGCATCTATCTTATTCAAAAATCAATAATTATACTTAGCTATCAATTTAAATTTTAAATGACTACTTTGTTTGAAGAGAAAAGATGTTTTGAAAATACAATTTGTATTACGCGCACACGATTATAAGATAGATACAGATATTATCAGTTAAAATGAAAAAAAACTTAATTTTTTGCGTATATTAATTACAATTAACCTATACATGCAATAATCGACTAGTTTCAAATCGACCGTCATTTCATTGTCAAGAGTAACAAATTGTTATTTTTGTGAGCCAATCAATATAATGTACATGATTTTTTTAAAAGGCAATATAACATCAACGCCTTCTTTGTGGAAGACCCCTTCACAATTTGAACAAGAATTCACTAGCTTGAGCCAGAAATATCTAAAACCCTATAATGGAGAGGCCAATATACATGTAGGAAGTGTTGGTATTCCACACCAAATACCCAAGAATCTATTCCCTTTAAATAATTTAAATTTTTACAGTAAGTTTTATGCTCCGATAACAGTTTTTTAATAGATCGATTAGTTTGAACGATATTAAAGGGAATATAACCTGCAAAGCAATCTTTATGGAAGACCCCTTCAATTTTTAAGATTATCCAGTGAAGTGGCGCCAAACATTATTAAAGCCAAAGGCATGAGTGGCCAGAGCTGCAAACGTTGGTGTTCCACACCAAATACCTGAGGTTATATTCCCTTTAACATTATATATTAAATAATTAATGTATTTCATGGAATGTTATTAAAGACTTTTATTATTAATAAATCAAATAGAACGCGTTTGTTTCGTAAAACGTATTATATATATATATATATATATATATATATATATATATATATACATATATTAAACTATGTATGGTAACTAATCTGTACATGACTAATTTTTTAAAGCATTCAACCAAAGAAAATTTATTTACAAAAATAAATATAAAAGTTTAGTTTCACGCTTTTAAAAAAATCATGTATTTTATCAATTAATAAAAAATGTATAAATTAAAAAAGTTAATAATTCAAATTTTGATAATCTTCAATGGATGCACCAAGTTTTGTATGAGATATCAATGAAATATAGCTTTCATAGCGCTGTAATATTAATTATAACATATCTATAAAAGGGAGACAGCATAAGATGTGGCAGTCTCTTACGAAAGAAAAGTTTTATCCCATTATTAGTTTTTAATTGACTGACTACAAGGTGCTCTTTCAATAATAAATTTTAATCTTCCAACTCTTTGAGCAATTCGTGTAAGAGATAAGTGGGTCTGTATGCCGATAGGGGCCCCCTGCGGGCGGAGGAAACGGGGGTGAAACAGGCCCCTGTGGGGGTAAGCATTCCCCCACATTTGCGTACATTTTCGGCAGGTCAAAAGGTTAGCTGATTTACGAGGTTAGATGATTTACGATGTTATAACCCATTTTAGGTCAATAGGTTATCTGCCGCTATGGCGGTATGGACTGACACGATGTTATATAAACAGTTAAATAGTTTCCGTCAAAACCGATCCGTCATAGTGAATGTCGGGCCTAGGGCACAATTCGAGTTGGTAATAAATAGGGTTTTCGCCGACAAACACTTTCAAACACTTTCGGGCCCCTAAGGGTTTTAAAAGGGTAGCGTAAAATAGCGGGTGGTCATCGGTAAAAGTGTTTTGGAAAAAAAGAGCACAGTGTATACAAATTATAGGGTTTTATTTATACATTCAAAGTTACAGTACATTAAGCGGATGAAAAAAAACGCTTAAAGATAAAACAATTTATTTTTAATATATTTATGGTTTGTAGATACCCTAGTGAACAAATTGTAAAAGTTAAATACGCAAAACATATTTTGGTTGGCCACTGTTTCTTTAAAATCTTCAATAATTTTAATTGCTGTTACGTAATTGGACGCATAGCGTACAAAGGTATCATACCTTTCATGTTCAACTGATAGAAATAAATTGTTGGGCGCGCATGGTTCTTTATACAATATTTCGTAAATTTGACGATAATTATCGGTTATAACGTTACCCATTAATTCAAAGAGTTTTTGGTTCACTTTAAGGAGTTGAATGTGCGAATTAGTGAAATATTTGAGTCTGTCCAATTCTCGAGTTTCAGGCGCTTTGATTAAGACCGACGCTTCGGATATCGTACTTTGCAAGGTTAATTCTTTTTGGTCAGACATGGCGGCGGTCACTAGCGCATCAGATAGCGGGAACGGTGATCGAAAGGGCAGCCGTTGGGGGTCATTTATTTGGTCCCAGTGGCCGTATAAATCATCCCAGGCGCGCGAAGACATCTCAAAGACCTGGTGTGAGACTTTATTGCATAGAGCTACAGATATATCGAGTTCAGACGTAAACCCCGTAGTAACGAAAAGCTCGGATGAAAGTGAATACCGAGGGTTAACTTTCCGCTGAGTCTGGTCAAATTTAGACATTTTAGTAGGCCCTGGAACGTTATCTACACAGCTTCGTTTAGACATGATGCTCGAGAAACGGTTTGTAGTGTACTGCCGATGGATGACGGGGGTGAATGTCTTATATATAGATAATAATTTGATGACGTAATCAGGATGACGTAATGGGTTGACTCAATGACTCACGCGATTAGTCAAATTTTGCGGTGTTATGTGTATAGCGACGCCCATATTGGTAAACCAAAGAGATAGAAATTCTACAAGTCCCATTAAAAGTAAAATCAACGCGATTAGTAATGCGTTTTCAGGATTGTTCGCGATAAGCCGACTAACGGGAGAGGCGGGATCGTCCCTATTCGGTAGGGGTGGGGGAATCATCTGACATGATGTTATGCAAACAGCCAGTAGCTATAAACCCGAGTAATGGGCCCATTTACCTATGGGTCAATAGGTCCCTCATTATTTCTCAACCATTTGTCAAAAACCTATCCGTCTTAGGGAATGCCCCCCTACGGCATCTGTCAAACACTTTTCTCCACGTGCGAGTGGTGTTATGAAATAAATCCAAATAGTTCAATGGGTCGAGCCTTTTGTGTTTTCGCCGACAAACACTTTCCCCGTGTAACATTATTTTCAAACACTTTCACGATGCGCAAAGCTATCCGTCTTACGGAATATCGGCCCTAAGGGGTAAAGGGTAGTTAGAGAAGGGTTCTTACCCCCCAGCGCGTAAAATAGACACAGCGGGTGTCCACCCTTGCTAGCTAAAAGTGTCGTTTTGGAAAAAAAAAGAGCCGAGTGTATTATAAAAACGGTTTATTTTTCTACGACATTCTATGGTTTGTAGAGACCATGGCGAATAAATTGAAAAAGTGGCCCCCAACTTTTTACATCAGGTGTGGATTCTTAGCGCTGAAATGGTTATAACAAACGAGTGTTCCCACCAAAAATGTTTTTTTGCGCGTAGAATTTTTGGAGGCCCATAAACTAGTAGCGGGAATAGAACCTCTTAACTATTTCAGTTTAAACTACGCGGGATTCTCATAGATTTTTGTTTTTACATCCCAAATGGCCCTACGTATGGGGGTGCCAAAATGTTTATGGAGGTCCTTTTGGTATTAAAACCCAGGGGACTTGGTTACTAAGACATCACAACTCTGCTCTTTTTTTGTATCCAACCACGTCCACTAGAAATCCATCTCCGCTGTTATCGGATGAGGACGTAGCCATGTAAGTTTTTATCAATTTTTATATTTTTAGCTTGGTGATCTATTCCAAAATGAAATGGTAACCCTGTATGCGTAACAATTTCAATATGCAAGATCCTCGAGAATGGTAAAATAGTCTATATTTAAATTTAAAGTGCGAAAACTATATTTGTATAGTCGAAATGTATTTTAACGTATTAAAAGCAGAATTCATCTTTCTGACAAGAGTCTTACCCATCATACATACACCATCTAATCTGGAATCTATGTTTAACAATTGGAGGAATTCATGTTTACGATAGGTTCTTTGTAAACGTAACTTAGTACATTAATTGAGTATTTTGAAATATTTGAATATAGAATTTTTTGATGTATTAAAAGTAGAGTTAAGATGCTTTTATAGTATTTTCTATGTATTTGCATATCTGAACTTGCGGTTCAATTTTGGGTACATGCACCACTTACACGCTAATGATATTAAAATGAGTTTAAAAATATTTCCATTTAAACGAGTCCCTCTTTATGTGCAATTTTTCCCCAGAATTACAATTATTGAATCGAAAAAAATATGTAACCATCTTAGAATTACCCAACTTAGGTATTCAGAAGAGATGGTGTTCAATTTTTTTAAAAAAAATTACTTTTGTTGGATCCACACTATATCAGTTATATAAAACCTGAAATTATTTTTTTTTATTCTAATTTAACCATCAGTTTAAAAACCTTGGGGGGCAAGTCAGAATAGTTGCGTAGCGTACTAATAACGTAGATAAATATTTCTGGGGTCAGTTATATGTAGGGAAGCTTGTTTTAAGATATGTTTAAAACTAACTTGATAAAAACAATGCTTGGGTTTTTAAATGATACAGGGTGGATACCAAAATTTAAGAAAAGCTTGCTAAATGAAATTTTTTCATTTCCTAACCTATTCAAGGGGTGAACACCGACTTAAAAAGATAATTTTCAACTATATTTAACGGCAACTTCCCTTAAATTTCACCCCTGAAAACACTAAAGTTTCATGCAATCCAATAACTTTGACATTTGAATTTTTTTCACTCAGAATCATCACATTAAATGGGAGCCACTCGGTAACGTAAAATTAAAAACTCGAGCAATTTTTTTCCCCAAATTCATTTTTAGCTTATCTTTAAACACGCTTCCCTAAGTCTGACTAGCTCTGTATGTTAATAATAAATAGCTAAATATTTTTTGGGAGTCAATAATTTTGATTCTGAGTGAAATATTTGCATATATAACAGTATTAGTTTGCCTAATAATTTTTTTTCATCTGCTACCATACTCAATGGGTGAACATAGAATAACAAAGGTAATTTTCCACTATATTTAAAGCCAACTTCCCTTACATTTCAATATGAAAACACTGAAGCTACTTTCAATGCGATAACTTAATTACATGCAATTTTTTTGCCCAGAATTACAATAATTGAATCGAAAAATTATCCAACTCAGCTTATCAGACGTGGGCAAAGTGGTTTTTAAGTGATTGTGTTAAATAATAAAATATACTTCAGCTTTTGAATAAGATTTTTTTTATATAAAACCGATATCCTTTATATAAAAGCTGAAATAATTTATCCATTCAATTCAACAAGCATTAAAAACCTCGGTTCAAGTCAGAATAACTGTGCAAAGCACTAATAACGTAGAAAATGTTTTTGGGTTCAATTGACCTGATGAAAACTTTTCATATGGTAAAGTTACTGGACTGATGGAAGCTTCAGTGTTTTCAGAACGAAGTCTTAATTACATGTTCTAAGTTTTTTTTTTAAACAAGTTTATTTCTAGAAATGAAAAGGACATGTTTTATCGAGGCAAACTTTTTCCGTGTGAATGGAGAAATGATAATTAAAGAGTTAGCTATTTACGATACGGAAACGGAGAAGCATAACGTCTGGACCTTTAAACCACCATATCCATATTCCAGTCTTACGGAAGAAGATAAATGGCAGTGTAGATGGTTGTATTGGAACATTTGCGATCTCCGTTGGGACGACGGACGGGAAGACTACAACAGCCTAGGAGCCATCGCAAATTATATAAAAGAACAAGGGTTCACGTTTTTTTTTGTAAAGGTTTAGTAAAGGCCAAAGTTTTATCGGATTTCATAGGAGTTAACGTCAAGAACGTCGAGGATTTAGACTGTCCTAAATTATCTACCATTCTTTGTATAAGTGCTCCTAAACATTGTCATTTTCACCGTGACCCTAATAATTGCGCCGTTGTGAAATCTCACCAAATCGCTGTGTGGTACCGAAAAATCGTGTGTAAGAAAATATAAGTCGTTTTAAGATTATTTTTGCTACTTTTTCATCACATTGGTTTTACGTTATGTCTGTTTTCTAAAATTACGTTTCTTAAATAGCGTAACGTATTAAATTGAATAAAGAGTTTTTCATTTTATTTTAATTTTAGTGTTTTTATAATATATTTCTGACTACATGTGTATTGTTTAACTTCTCTCATTTTTAAAAATGCAATTGCTTGATTTAAATAAAGCGTGAAAATTATTAGTTTCGAAATGATATTTACAAATCTTATCCAATCTAAAGTCCATCGTTCGGGTATTAGTAAGTATTTCATACAAACTAACTTAATTAAGTATTTTTAGAAGTGAAGAGAAAACACATTGTGAAAAACCAAATGAAAAGAGACTTTAAACGGTTTTAAAAATCTTAATATATATATATATATATTTAAAAAATCCAACGTTTCGGCAGTGTAGCATATGAAAGTATTAATTTCCAAAAAGTGCATTTAAATTGAAGTGAGGCCTATTTTGGGATTCCCCTGGTTCCTCTTTCTTTCATCCCAGCATGTTTACCCTTTTATCATGGTTTCTCTCCAAAAAATAGCCAAAAATCTTAAATCAGTAGGTCTCGATCCTATTTATCACCCACCGCCCAAATTGTCAGCTTTATTATGTAATAACAAAGAACCAACTGCCCTCCTCGACAAGGCCATCATTTATAAAATCTCCTGTGATTGTGGTGATTATTACATGGGGGGCAATGCCGTAGCCCATTTCATCAAAGGCGTAAAGAGCCCCAAAAATATAAACAACCCGTACAATAATGATCCCCCTTAGCGAAGAAGTTGGCCTGAACACAATATGTTGATATACGAAGCCCTCCCCACCTCGCCGTCTTGCGCGCGTGCGCTGATTTCCCCTGGGGGGACGCGGATTTCCCCTGGACGCGGTCTGGGGGCGCGTCGCGGTTAATTTAAAATTCAAATGAAAACATAGATTTAAGTGTTTTGCGCGGTTAATTTGAATTTGAAACATGGATTTGAGTGTTTTGACGTCATAGAATATTCGTTGTTTAAGTAACGTAGAATGGAAATATTTTTAAACTTTATTTTAATATCATTGTAGTACTTAAATATGCTTGCCACTTGAACCCATATCACGAGTATTTCTTAAAACGAATATACATCTAAACTCTACTTTTAACGCGGCAAAATACAATTCCGATATTCAAATATTTAAAACTACTTAGTGAAAAGAGACTTTAACCGTTTTTAAAATTCATAATATATTTATTTAAAAAATCGAACGTTTCGGAGGAACTGTTCCTCCTTCTCCAGGGATTTTTACAAGTCTGACAGTACGATGGTAAAACTTTGGGACGAAAAAATATTTATGCGCTTTATACATATAGTGTAGGCTACTGTTCTTTAGCCGCGAGCGTTTTTTCTCAAAGGCGAGTCGACCCCGTCGACGTGTTATATGAGCAACGGGGTCGATATCTTTGTTCGCGCTCGAGCCTTTTATTGTCGGAATGGTGGATTCTGCGAGAGGATGAATTGGTTTGTTGTGTGTGTGTGAGAGAGAGGGTGCGGACCATCAACACGTTTTAAAAAGTGGAGAAAACGTGGCTACGTTAAACATTGCGCAGATTAATTTTTTTAAATTTTGATGGATTCGCGTACTTTAAAATGAGTTTTATGTAATTTTGGGTTGAGCTAGTATGTCTTTTGAGTCCCACCTAGCATTATGGCCCCAAAAACACGAAGGTGTTCGCTAAGGGGGAGAATTATTGTACGGGTTGTTTATATTTTTGGGGCTCTTTACGCCTTTGATGAAATGGGCTACGGCATTGCCCCCCATGTAATAATCACCACAATCACAGGAGATTTTATAAATGATGGCCTTGTCGAGGAGGGCAGTTGGTTCTTTGTTATTACATAATAAAGCTGACAATTTGGGCGGTGGGTGATAAATAGGATCGAGACCTACTGATTTAAGATTTTTGGCTCTTTTTTGGAGAGAAACCATGATAAAAGGGGAAACATGCTGGGATGAAAGAAGGAGGAACCAGGGGAATCCCAAAATAGGCCTCACTTCAATTTAAATGCACTTTTTGAAAATTAATACTTTCATATGCTACACTGCCGAAACGTTGGATTTTTTAAATATATATATATATATATTAATATTTGTAAATATCATTTCGAAACTAATAATTTTCACGCTTTATTTAAATCAAGCAATTACATTTTTAAAAATGAAAGAAGTTAAACAATACACATGTAGTCAGAAATATATTATAAAAACACTAAAATTAAAATAAAATTAAAAACTCTTTATTCAACTTTAATACGTTACGCTATTTAAGAAACGTAATTTTAGAAAACAGACATAACGTAAAACCAATGTGATGAAAAAGTAGCAAAAATAATCTTAAAACGACTTATATTTTCTTACACACGATTTTTCGGTACCACACAGCGATTTTGTGAGATTTCAAAACGGCGCAATTATTAGGGTCACGGTGAAAATGACAATGTTTAGGAGCACTTATACAAAGAATGGTAGATAATTTAGGACGTTAACTCCTATGAAATCCGATAAAACTTTGGCCGTTACTAAACCCTTACAAAAAAAACGTGAACCCTTGTTCTTTTATATAATTTGCGATGGCTCCTAGGCTGTTGTAGTCTTCCCGTCCGTCGTCCCAACGGAGATCGCAAATGTTCCAATACAACCATCTACACTGCCATTTATCTTCTTCCGTAAGACTGGAATATGGATATGGTGGTTTATAGGTCCAGACGTTATGCTTCTCCGTTTCCGTATCGTAAATAGCTATTTCTTTAATTATCATTTCTCCATTCACACGGAAAAAGTTTGCCTCGATAAAACATGTCCTTTTCATTTCTAGAAATAAACTTGTTTTAAAACTTTACCATATGAAAAGTTTTCATAAGGTCAATTGAACCCAAAAACATTTTCTACGTTATTAGTGCTTTGCACAGTTATTCTGACTTGAACCGATGTTTTTAATGCTTGTTGAATTGAATGGATAAATTATTTCAGCTTTTATATAAAGGATATCGGTTGGATATAAAAAAAATCTTATTCAAAAGCTGAAGTATATTTTATTATTTTACACCATCACTTAAAAACCACTTTGCCCAAGTCTGATAAGCTGAGTTGGATAATTTTTCGATTCAATTATTGTAATTCTGGGCAAAAAAATTGCATGTAATTAAGTTATCGCATTGAAAGAAGCTTCAGTGTTTTCATATTGAAATGTAAGGGAAGTTGGCTTTAAATATAGTGGAAAATTACCTTTGTTATTCTATGTTCACCCATTGAGTATGGTAGCAGATGAAAAAAAAATAATTAGGCAAACTAATACTGTTATATATGCAAATATTTCACTCAGAATCAAAATTATTGACTCCCAAAAAATATTTAGCTATTTTTTTATTAACATACAGAGCTAGTCAGACTTAGGGAAGCGTGTTTTAAGATAAGCTAAAAATGAATTTGGGGAAAAAAATTGCTTGAGTTTTTAATTTTACGTTACAGAGTGGCTCCCATTTAATGTGATGATTCTGAGTGAAAAATTTTCAAATGTCAAAGTTATTGGATTGCATGAAACTTTAGTGTTTTCAGGGGTGAAATTTAAGGGAAGTTGCCGTTAAATATAGTTGAAACTTATCTTTTTAATTCGGTGTTCACCCCTTGAATAGGTTAGGAAGTGAATAAATTTCATTTAGCAAGCTTTTCTTAAATTTTGGTATCCACCCTGTATCATTTAAAAGCTCAAGCATTGTTTTTATCAAGTTAATTTTAAACATATCTTAAAACAAGCTTCCCTACATATAACTGACCCCAGAAATATTTATCTACGTTATTAGTACGCTACGCAACTATTCTGACTTGCCCCCCAAGGTTTTTAAAGTGATGATTAAATTAGAATAAAAATAAATAAATAATTTCAGGTTTTATATAACTGATATAGTATGGATCCAAAAAAAGTAATTTTTTTTAAAAATTGAACACCATCTCTTCTGAATACCTGTGTTGGGTAATTCTAAGATGGTTACATATTTTTTTCGATTCAATAATTGTAATTCTGGGGAAAAATTGCACATAATAAAGTTATCGCATTGAAAGAAGCTTCAGTGTTTTCATAGTGAAATGTAAGGAACGTTGGCTTTAAATATAGTGGAAAATTATCTTTGTTATTCTATGTTCACCCTTTGAGAATGGTAGCAGGTGAAAAAATAATTAGCCCACCTAATACTGTAATATATGTAAAATTTTCACTAAAAAGCACCATTATTAAACCCAAAAAATATTTAGCTATTTTATTATTACCCTACAAAGCTAGTCAGACTTAGGGAAGCTTGTTTTAAGATATGTTTAAAATTAACTTGATAAAAACAATGCTTGAGCTTTTAAATGATACAGGGTGGATAGCCAAAATTTAAGAAAAGCTTGCTAAATGAAATTTTTGCACTTCCTAACCTATTCAAGGGGTGAACACCGACTTAAAGAGATAATTTTCAACTATATTGTAAGGCAACTTCACTTAATTATCGCCCTGAAAACACTGAAGTTTCCTTCAATCCAATAACTTTAGCATATACAAATTTTTCACTCGAATCATCACATTAACTGAACCCAGAAATATTTATCGCGACAGATATTGCATTCACTAGTGGTAAATACACGCTTGGTTATAAATTCATATATAATTCTTATAATAGTTTCTAGTGAAGGCTACTAATTAAGATTTAACATTACAACTAAATAATAATATATAAAAATAATGTGATTTCTAAGGTAGCTTTAAAAAAATAACCTAAAACAATCTTACTTTTGATAAATGACTCTTTAATATCAAAAATCGTCTGTCATACTCGGTAACAAATAAATGATCACTGATGTCGTTTCTAATATTTCTTCAGCTTTTAAAGAAAAAAAAGAGTTACTCGAGAATGGTAAAATAGTCTATATTTAAATTTAAAGTGATTCTTATTTTGGATTCCACTTTCACAATGGGAAAAGTGTCTTTCTCAAATGTTGTAATTGTACTATTGTTAGAACTATTTTAATCCATAAGATAGAATCGTTCAGTACTTTGCGGATATAAAAAGAGGGACTCGTTTAAATGGAAATATTTTTAAACTTCATTTTAATATCATTAGCGTGTAAGTGGTGCATGTACCCAAAATTGAACCGCAAGTTCAGATATGCAAATACATAGAAAATACTATAAAAGCATCTTAACTCTACTTTTAATACATCAAAAAAATCCTATATTCAAATATTTCAAAATACTCAATTAATGTACTAAGTTACGTTTAAAAAGAACCTATCGTAAACATGAATTCCTCCAATTGTTAAACATAGATTCCAGATTAGATGGTGTATGTATGATGGGTAAGACTCTTGTCAGAAAGATGAATTCTGCTTTTAATACGTTAAAATACATTTCGACTATACAAATATAGTTTTCGCACTTTAAATTTAAATATAGACTATTTTACCATTCTCGAGGATCTTGCATATTGAAATTGTTACGCATACAGGGTTACCATTTCATTTTGGAATAGATCACCAAGCTAAAAATATAAAAATTGATAAAAACTTACATGGCTACGTCCTCATCCGATAACAGCGGAGATGGATTTCTAGTGGACGTGGTTGGATACAAAAAAAGAGCAGAGTTGTGATGTCTTAGGGACCAAGTCCCCTGGGTTTTAATACCAAAAGGACCTCCATAAACATTTTGGCACCCCCATTCTCTAACTACCCTTTACCCCTTAGGGCCGATATTCCGTAAGACGGATAGCTTTGCGCATCGTGAAAGTGTTTGAAAATAATGTTACACGGGGAAAGTGTTTGTCGGCGAAAACACAAAAGGCTCGACCCATTGAACTATTTGGATTTATTTCATAACACCACTCGCACGTGGAGAAAAGTGTTTGACAGATGCCGTAGGGGGGCATTCCCTAAGACGGATAGGTTTTTGACAAATGGTTGAGAAATAATGAGGGACCTATTGACCCATAGGTAAATGGGCCCATTACTCGGGTTTATAGCTACTGGCTGTTTGCATAACATCATGTCAGATGATTCCCCCACCCCTACCGAATAGGGACGATCCCGCCTCTCCCGTTAGTCGGCTTATCGCGAACAATCCTGAAAACGCATTACTAATCGCGTTGATTTTACTTTTAATGGGACTTGTAGAATTTCTATCTCTTTGGTTTACCAATATGGGCGTCGCTATACACATAACACCGCAAAATTTGACTAATCGCGTGAGTCATTGAGTCAACCCATTACGTCATCCTGATTACGTCATCAAATTATTATCTATATATAAGACATTCACCCCCGTCATCCATCGGCAGTACACTACAAACCGTTTCTCGAGCATCATGTCTAAACGAAGCTGTGTAGATAACGTTCCAGGGCCTACTAAAATGTCTAAATTTGACCAGACTCAGCGGAAAGTTAACCCTCGGTATTCACTTTCATCCGAGCTTTTCGTTACTACGGGGTTTACGTCTGAACTCGATATATCTGTAGCTCTATGCAATAAAGTCTCACACCAGGTCTTTGAGATGTCTTCGCGCGCCTGGGATGATTTATACGGCCACTGGGACCAAATAAATGACCCCCAACGGCTGCCCTTTCGATCACCGTTCCCGCTATCTGATGCGCTAGTGACCGCCGCCATGTCTGACCAAAAAGAATTAACCTTGCAAAGTACGATATCCGAAGCGTCGGTCGTAATCAAAGCGCCTGAAACTCGAGAATTGGACAGACTCAAATATTTCACTAATTCGCACATTCAACTCCTTAAAGTGAACCAAAAACTCTTTGAATTAATGGGTAACGTTATAACCGATAATTATCGTCAAATTTACGAAATATTGTATAAAGAACCATGCGCGCCCAACAATTTATTTCTATCAGTTGAACATGAAAGGTATGATACCTTTGTACGCTATGCGTCCAATTACGTAAAAGCAATTAAAATTATTGAAGATTTTAAAGAAACAGTGGCCAACCAAAATATGTTTTGCGTATTTAACTTTTACAATTTGTTCACTAGGGTATCTACAAACCATAAATATATTAAAAATAAATTGTTTTATCTTTAAGCGTTTTTTTTCATCCGCTTAATGTACTGTAACTTTGAATGTATAAATAAAACCCTATAATTTGTATACACTGTGCTCTTTTTTTCCAAAACACTTTTACCGATGACCACCCGCTATTTTACGCTACCCTTTTAAAACCCTTAGGGGCCCGAAAGTGTTTGAAAGTGTTTGTCGGCGAAAACCCTATTTATTACCAACTCGAATTGTGCCCTAGGCCCGACATTCACTATGACGGATCGGTTTTGACGGAAACTATTTAACTGTTTATATAACATCGTGTCAGTCCATACCGCCATAGCGGCAGATAACCTATTGACCTAAAATGGGTTATAACATCGTAAATCATCTAACCTCGTAAATCAGCTAACCTTTTGACCTGCCGAAAATGTACGCAAAGCGGGGGGGAATGCTTACCCCCACAGGTGCCTGTTTCACCCCCGTTTCCCCCGCCCGCATGGGCCCCTATCGGCATACAGACCCACTTATCTCTCTTGTAATTTTGTTTTCTCCCTTATAGAGAGTTTTTATGGGGAACTTTTCAATTTCTTTGCCAGACTATTATTTTTAGCTTCCAAGTATTGATCCTTTCTTTTTATAGTTTAATTAAGTTTTGAGGATCTCCACTGTGGTAACTGATCTAACTAAATTAATAATTTAAAAATTATTGAAGTTCTACTTTTTCAGCTGTGGCTTTGTTCGATATTTATGTTTTGCAACAGTGATAACATACTATAGGATACCTTCTATTTCACCAAAAGTATTTGAAGTGGAACTCTTTTCAAGACTAGAGTTTGAAGAGAGATCCTTTTAAGAGATATGTGGTAAGCAGCATTAGTCGATTCATCAAATTGAAATTGCAATTTGTGCTCAAGTTCTTTGGTTGAATTAAAAAAACATCAAATATACCGAAATTAAATTCTGTTTGACATCCGAATCAAGAAAATTGTCGGTCGACGAGCCGTCCGAAACCAAAGTAGTGGTTGAGAAGGGGCCACCTAATTTTACCGATTGGCCAACTCGTACTAGGAAAATCCGTTTTTTTTGGGTTCTTCGAGAAAGCAGTGGTCCTTACCCCACAAATCCGATTCATTAATAAGAACTAAGTCATTTGACTTATGTTTGCTACCATAACATTTATGAACATATTTTAACTGTAGGTATGCTTAAATTAATGCAGAAAATTTGTATTATTTTTTATAGGAAGCGGAATTCCTTGTAATTTAGTTATGAAAATTTCCAAGGATATAGTATACAACTATATCATATATAACCTGATGAAATTCAAGAGGAGATTCCACACCTCAATACCAAAGACTCAATGCTTCGACTTACTCGAAAAGTTCCATGATCAAAATTAAGTGGTAAAATAACACTTTTGTTTCAGTCCCCACTTGTAATTTCTTTATTTGAAATAAAACAATTATTATTTTGATAAGATTGGTTTTTTAACCTCAGTTGGAATTGCGTTGTTTACAAGTCTCCGTTTCCCATTTTTAGTTGTATTTGATTAACAAGAAAATGTTAGCTACACAGAAAATGGTTTTTAGGTGGAGTTTTCGAAAAAGGAAATCTGTTGTATCACCACCCAGGACCATGAAAATGTTAAAAACAATTATATCTTGTCATACTTCTGAAATGAAACATTATTGTTACTGTCTTCCAGAATAATTATTACCATGTTCCAAAGCGCAATTTTTAACCATTTTTACCAAAACAATAATTTCGATCAAGAGCTGTTTAATCACTTTGGGGACGCAAAAATTTATATTCACTGTACTTCACAGTCATCGATAGAGGGCGCTACTCAGACCTCCCTAGTAAAATATCTGTCGTCGGCTAGCTATCGCTGATATTATCTAATGCTACTGACAATTGTGAGAGTAACGTCGTAGCATCACCATCTAACATTATTTTGGACTCTAACATAGTTCCGCAATTTGAAACTAATTTAAATACAAATCCTGTGTTGCTTCGACGACCAACACCTTTGAATTCGCAAAGACCCAAAAGCGATAAAAGTAGAGATTGTCGGAGAAAAAATGTTCGCGGTTCAAAGAAGAGAAGCAGTTGCGAGTATGAACAGGGAATTCTAGACGCAATTGACGCTGGTCATGTTACACTGAGGCCATGCTACCAGTCATTCAACAGCGTCATTGTACTATCATGGATGACGGGCTTCAGCGGAGTGAGACGATGAACATCACGGATTGGAAATCCAAAAGGACTTGTTAAAAGGTCATCTGCCTTACCAGCGGGTTCACTCTCTACCCTATACGGTAATTTTTTCGTGTTATTTAGGTAAAATTAAAATATATAATAAATGATAGTATTTATCATCTTTTAAATGTCCCAGAAGCCAAAACATCCTATACTCAGGGTTTGGTCCTTAAAATAACCTATTGTTTAACTTTAATTGAAATAATTTCACGTGATTAAGGTGCCAGCGCAATCGAAGACTATCGAATACTACTTGTACAACTTCTTGGCTGACGAATCCAGCTTGACGCCTTCGCAAGCGAGGTGGTCTCGGAACATCTTGACTCTCTGTTCCAGAAGAATGAAGCGTACAATCTCTCCTTCTTTGATTTACCTCGCCGTAGCGGTAACCCGCCAAGACAATTACTTCTGCTCCCAGCATAGCCAGGTCGAAGTACTCACCCTAGCTATCGACATCGCCAAACGCGTGCTTTACTTCGTCGAATTGAACTTTAAAAAGCCGAACATTTCAACGTGGATTTCAACGGGGAACGTTTATCCACATTAAGTGTCAAAGACGTGATCGACATGTGTCGAGTTAGATTGATTCATTGCAAGGAAGAAGCTAAAATTAAGATTATGATGTGGAATTATGAAGGTAAATAATAATTATTATTTCACAGTTTTATTTATAAAATCTTCCGATAATTTTACATAGACGATAAAATATCGGTTTTTAATCATTTAAGCTGAACGATGAATATTGATGTAATAATTTAAGGTCAACGAGAAATATTTATATAATAAATTTAGCTGAACGAGAGTTTGACCACGGTTTATTTAACCTGTTGAAAAACTGCTTTAATAAAAAACTTTCACACATTTAATGTACCGTGTAATCTATTACAGATTTTGATCGTTGATCGTTTTGAAGTGGTTTTTCTAGTTGATACTGTCTAAGGAAACGTTTGAAGGCTTTCCAAACATTTGAAATGCCTTCCTTTTCTTAGATTTTCCTCAAGGTAAGTTTTATTATTCGCAAAGATCATGGAGGTAGCTGTATTCATATAGAATTTGTAGAGTTGTCTATAGTTCAGATTCGAGTAGTTTTTACTCCTCTGAAAGGCCAACATCATTGGGTGCGTATAAAGTTTAATTTCGGTGATTAGCCACGGTGGGTTATTAATACTAATCCGCCTTGTTACAAGTGGTTGAAGTGGATCTTGTTAATTTAAAGAATTAAATATTGTCGATGTTTAAAAGGTAAAGTCTGTGTGTGTCAATATCAGTTACTTAGTCAGAACTTGAGGATCTTTTATCGAATCTATTTACGTCGTCTTGGATAAGTCGGAGTAAACATCTTTCTCAATAAAAATCTTTGTCAATGTAGAGACAAGGCACTTTTCGCTAGAACTTTTAATTAACGAGGGTCTGTAAATGCGACCAACGGCTTAGCTCATGTGATCTTATTTAAATTTATTAGGCTAAATACAAGAATTTCCCATGCAAGACATTTTGCATTTAAATTTCAAGTCTCAAGATTTATTCCAACATTTGGGTAAGATACGCGCTGTCATAATTGTGTTTTCATAATAATTTTCATTAGTGCACCGTTAACCCTATTCATCAGCAGTTCACTTTACAGCTTCAGGCTTTGTTATTTTTACGGGCTGTCTCCTGGTAGATCTTGTTAAAGGAATATTTTGATAATTTCGAACTAGTAATTAATTCCAGTACATATTTCCACCCGCCAAAACAATTCGTTAATGAGTTACACCTGTAAATACTACTTACGTTATCTAAAGAAAAAATGCTACTGAAAATAAAGAAACTGAAATATCTCAAATTTAATAAAAGGTCATTATTACAAACACTATATCTGAAAAATGTTTAAAAATGAAAAATGCATCTTTAAAGACGTCAACGAATGGATTCTTTTCCAAGGCATTTGCTAACAGTACAAACTACTTATAAAAATTTGCATCCTCACACTTTCTCTAAAATTAAAACATGCTATTAAAATGAAAAATGTCCTTCACAAGTTTTCTACTTCGTGAGGGAACTCGATCTTGATCGGTGTGTCTGGGTTCCTTGGCACACCCTCTTTATAGTCCCCAACTGGGCGATATTCCAACTCTTCTCTCGTTACGACTGTAGCAATCGGAACTTGCTCTATGAAGTCATAAAAAGGCTCTTGTTTGACGCAGCTGACATCGATGTTGACAAAATCGGAGCCGAACACCATTTCTCTCTCGATGGTTGTGCTTTCTGCGTCTGGGCAACTTCCGCTTTCACGGCGTCGGCGCAGTGGTTCTTTTCAGGGAGAAATTCAATCTGTTCCGTCGTTAAACGTCGCAGTTGCACCAAACAATACCTACCACCAGTTTGACGACGAGAGAGATCAAATTCATGAGGCTGTGATTGGCGCACTGGTTCTGTGTGGTGACTGTTCGAAGTGCCAAATTGGATTCCAGGTGGACCATGAATTCGACGGTGCACTTGAAGAGTTTTATTGGTACCAAAGTTCCGGACGCAAGTGTGGCATTTGTAGGTCTTTGCTCCCTGAGAGTGACGTGCTCTTTCGTGGCTAAGTAAATGGTACTTATGTTTGGCCCGATATCCACACTTTGTACATCCAAAGGGCTTCTCGGCCGTGTGAGTTCTTCTGTGGTAAATCAAACTACCCTTATATGCAGATGTGAAGTTACACTGGTCACACTGGAAGGGTTTTTCGCCCGAGTGAGTTCTTCGGTGGCTAATCAAATTCCACTTTTGTGCAGATGCGAAGCAGCACTGATCACACTGGAAGGGTTTTTCGCCCGTGTGAGTTCTTCTGTGGAAAGTCAATGCCCGCTTCCGTGTAGATGTGAAGTGTCACTGGTCACACTGGAAGGGTTTTTCGCCCGTGTGAGTTCTTCGGTGGCTAATCAAATTCCACTTTTGTGCAGATGCGAAGCAGCACTGATCACACTGGAAGGGTTTTTCGCCCGAGTGAATTCTTCGGTGGCTAATCAAATTCCACTTTTGTGCAGATGCGAAGCAGCACTGATCACACTGGAAGGGTTTTTCTCCCGTGTGAGTTCTTCTGTGGTGAATGAGATTACTCTTAATGTTCGTTGCGTAGGCGCATTCTGAGCACTTGTACTTCTTCTCTTCTCGGCTGCTCATTTTGCCGGGTTCACTCTTCATTTGTCCAAACAATAATGAAGCTTCTTCATTTGTCCAAACAATAAAGCTTTTCCATGTTTAAATAATAAACTTTTCCATGTTTAAATAAAAAAGCTTTTCATGTCTAACTAATAAAGCTTTCATTGTCTAAATAATAAAGCTCCCATTTTCTAACCAATAAAGAAGTTTCTTCACCTGCTCTACTTTATAGCCATGTCGATGGGGAGCTATGTTTTATTGTATTCGTTGTTTCCGTTTCTTTATGCATAAATCAATACGTCTTCATAACAACTATCGTACTACAGTATTTCGAAAAAATTTAAAAACATATTTTGGTGTAGTACGTTACAAGATTGCACTAGTTTTGTCTGAACCATTCTACATTAAAAATCAAAATACATTCAACTAAATAATTCAAGGGGTACAAGGAAAATACACTACTTTATCAAAATCAGCTTCAAATTGGAATATAGTATTGTCCAGACAATTTATGTCTTGGTGTATCCTAAAATAGACTACAAAATTATGGAGGCAGAAGTAGAGAATTTGAAAGTGTATAGTAATTAGTCACCCAATGAAAAGTAATCAATATAAAATCTGCACGCCCCTTAATCGAAAACTTTTGGGTAATTTTTCCGTAATTGTATTAAGTTTAAAAACAATTACTAATGTTATACGTCGTATTTACGCCCATAGTTTAATTCTATTTCGTCGGGTACTCTACTTCATCGTAAATATTTTATTTTTCGACATACAGAATTCTTGCAGATTGACGCTCAGGTATAAAACCCGCCATAATGACATCATCATTATGAATATAAGAATTTTGCCTACCTTCAATAAAATATGAATTCCTACACTGAGCTGTTCTTTCCCCTTAAATATTCTTTTTGTACGTTGTATATTCGTTTCATGCGAGTGATTCTTCTCTGTAACTTAAGTTGGAAAAGATAATATTTACGATGCGGTGGAGTACCCGACGGAACCGAATAAAGCTATGGTCGTAACTACGGCGTAAAACATTAAAAAATGCTTTAAAACTTTAATAACATTACGGAAAAATTACCTAACGCACTAAAAACTTTGTTTACTATTAATAATAACCAAAAAAGCCAAAATTATCTAAAAATACGGAGAAAAACATAAATTACAAAAAACACTAAAGCAGATGGCGATACCAGTGTCTTATATTTTTCGACCGCGTTTTTCGAAGTTTCAATTAATTTATTGAAATTTGACATAGGAAATGTGATTGAAATAATATTATTTGAATATTATAAGGGTAATGATCATTTAATTTGGGTGGGGGTGATTATAGCAGACCGAATATTACCATTTACCAAATTTAAAGATAGGTAGATAAATACTAAACATATTTAATCTATTGGCCGGAATTTATTATGGTAGTCAGTCTAATTTTACAAATGTTAAAATGCAACTCCTATATAAACGAAGATGTGCATTTCTAAATTTTATAGCAATCGATGGAAAACCTATTAAAGTATGATTGACGTTAATTTAAATAAGATTGACCGCGTCATAATTTAATTAATGCAAATTAAAATGTCGGACGCGGTCCGCCTTAAACGCCGTCATTCCGATATTTTAGCGTTGGTTTGAACCTTTATATCCCTTCTGCTGTAGGAGGTGCATTTCTAAATTTTATAGCAATCGATGGAACACTTATTGAAGTATGATTGACGTTAATTTAAATAAGATTGACCGCGTCATAATTTATTTAATCAAAATTAAAATGTCGGACGCGGTCCGCCTTAAACATTTCGTATTTTCTTTTATATAGGAGTTGCATTTTAACATTTGTAAAATTAGACTGACTACCATAATAAATTCCGGCCAATAGATTAAATATGTTTAGTATTTATCTACCTATTTTTAAATTTGGTAAATGGTAATATTCGGTCTGCTATAATCACCCCCACCCAAATTAAATGATCATTACCCTTATAATATTCAAATAATATTAATTTCAATCACTTTTAATATTCATATTTGATTAAACACGTATTGTAGTATCATTGACGTTAATTTCATTATTAATAATACTATTTCAATCACATTTCCTATGTCAAATTTCAATAAATTAATTGAAACTTCGAAAAACGTGGTCGAAAAATATAAGACACTGTTTTTCTCCGTATTTTTAGATAATTTTGGCTTTTTTGGTTATTATTAATAGTAAACAAAGTTTTTAGTGCGTTAGGTAATTTTTCCGTAATGTTATTAAAGTTTTAAAGCATTTTTTAATGTTTTACGCCGTAGTAACGACCATAGCTTTATTCGGTTTCGTCGGGTACTCCACCGCATCGTAAATTTTATCTTTCCCAACTTTTAGAATTTTGGCAGATTGACGTCGGTCTTAAGAGTCTGCGCAAAAGCCGTTTTGGCTTGGTAGGCCAAGTTCACCAACGTCAATTTGCCAGAACGAAAATTCTGAAAAGTACCTTTTTGGATAACGTGGGAACGCGATGCGGAAGAGAACGTTTCGTCGAAACTACAGAAAAACGAACTGGAGAGTAAGTGCTAGGGTTCATATTTCTCAAAAATGACGTGAGAGAGAATAATGAAATTAACGTTATTAGTACACCTTTAAGTGCTTTATCGTTTAAATTTAATTTTATTCTGGAAGGGCCATAATTGAGCGAAATATCAATGACGTAAGCTTACCCAAAAACCGGCATAGGGTAGTATACTATTTTCATTTTATAATAATTAACGCGGGAGAGGTTTATGAAATTAACGTTATTAGTACACCTTTAAATGCTTTATCGTTTAAAATTAATTTTATTCTGGAAGTGCCATAATTGAGCGAAATATCAATGACGTAAGCTTACCCAAAAACCGGCGTAGGGTAGTATTCTATTTGAATTTTATAATAATTAACGCGGGAGAGGTTAATGAAATTAACGTTATTCATACACCTTTAAGTGCTTTATCGTTTAAATTACTTTTTTTTAATATATAACGGTTATGTTTACAGTATTTGTTTTTTATTATTTTTTATTGATTATATGTCTGAATGTCAGGTTTATTCTCGGCTTTACAGCTGAACAACGTGGCACCGAATGAAACCAGAAATCATTTGTTGGTGGATGCATTAAGAGTAAAGACCCGTCTTCAAGTTCAATTGTTTTGCAGTAGTGGATGGAGGACTTCGTTTGGTTGAACCTTTGTCGTACCAAATCTTTATGGCGTAAAATAAAGTCTCTTTTCTGCCCCAACGATATTGATGCAATCGGAACTTTTTTGTCAAGGTCGGGCTCGTTGTCTTGATGTTCCCCTATATTGTCCTTCCCATCTTTGTAGCGGTTAATTAAAACGAAGTTGAACTCCGCTCCGGCTATTTTTGAAACTAGTTTGCTTAGTTCTTAAAGTACTGGTGGCCACGGTGTGGCAGGAAATGTATTACCGGAATAACTATATTTCAACCGATCATTTCCGAACGCCACTTGTTGACGTGGAATATCGCGCCATTGTCCGTTCATTTTTACCCACGACATTCGACCACTGAAATAAATAGTTTCTTTTTCTAGAAAAACAAATAGGTCTTGCGCAAATTCTAATCTAACATTTTCGCCAACAATTGAATTGGGTTGAATTTTCAAAATTTGAGCTGTACGCCTATGCAGCGATGATAAAATTTGTTTTTCATCGGAACAATTGTCGGAATATTTCCTATTAAATGTATTAATATTAATATTGTTTATAAATTCAATGATTATACTGCCGTAGTAATTTAAATTAAAGGCCGAGATCATAAATTTCATTTGAACTTGCCCTAAATTTAACCCCTCACTCGGTTTTCTTTGGTCCGAGTGTCAGTTTGGATTGTATGAGTTGGCTCTGACTTCTGTGACCATTGTACCTAACCCCTTTCACTCATAGTTGGTACGAATAGATGATTCAAGATTTTTAAGAATTTCCTTTCAAATCTAACTGTCATTCGTCGAGTGGGGTTTTAAATTTGAGCACGATGAATTCGAGTCTGGTCTCAGTCTTTAATGACAACTGTAAAACTAGTATAATTAAACATAATTATATGCTTACATTGTTTTCTTTGTCGACGACTTTTCAGCACAGACAGCCTCGTTGCTCCTCTTTTTTGGGTCATTCAGTCGGTGAACAATGGAAAGTTTTTGATACAAGATTCGACCTAAAAATTAAATAAAATTAAATGTAGATTTAAAGGGTCTTAAGTTCATTTTTAATTTAAATTTCAAAATTAATAAAATAATAATTAACCCTTTTTTGAAAATATTAAATAATTTATGTATGAGATTGATTATTAATATTATAATAAAATTGGTCTTACTTATGAAGTTGGGCCCCACTTCTTTTGACTCCCAGGTGACCGAAAACGGCGCGGATACTTTCGGTCCAGTCTCTGTACACACATCGAATTGCGCCCATCCAAGATGTCTTGGGTCCACAGTTTTAGGCGACAGTTTTGCAACCCTCGTTGCCTTCCAAAGCAACTGACACCAAAAATTATTTTTTAACATTCGTTAATATTCCCCATAGTTTCGCCTCACTGTTCCCCTCATCCAGGTTTAGCCCCCCTTCCCCGGTACTATTGATAAAAATCCCCTCTATTAATTTCCGCCTAAAATAATCAGGCTCCAAATAAACTAGTTCAGCGTTATCCCAATCTATTGTATGTTTAAAATCTGTGTCAATCAAATGTTTTGCGATGCCATTCAAACTATCTTTTTTCTTACATGCGTATTGGTGTTCTTTTAATCTAATTCTTATAGACCTTTGGGTTTCCCCAATATATCTCCCAAACAAGTTTTACATTTAATTTTATACACTACTCCTTTTTTATCCAATTTTTTAGTTTTTGGTTTAAATTTGCTTAGTTCATTTTTTAGGGTTTTATTCTTTTTGCTAATTAATGTTATATCGAATTTACTTTCTAATAGTCTATTCAATATTTCTGATTTATGTTTTATGTAGGGTAACACCAACACTTTTTTATTTTTTTTTCTTGTCTACCCATAGTGAAAAGATCTACGAAATTGGCTAGCATCGTTTGGAGTTAGAGCCAGTCAAAGATGACTGATTTTGTGCATTTTGAGATGGTTTTCGTTTCGTATCTTTATTTATATACGAGACATCGCTATCCAAAAATACTACATAATATGAATAGCTTAATCTATCCAATGTAAAGGTCAACATTGTCAAAAACGCAATAGGAAGCTAACTTGGCCGCTAGGGGTCGCATGAAAATAAATTTGTACATTTGACAAATCCAGGTATTCTGAATAAACGAAATATGTAAAACTATTTATGATAGGTACTCTCTAGAATTTTGGCCAAAAAATCGGGCTTTTGGAGCACTGTGCGCTGGTGAAACTATTTATTGAAAGGTTTTAACACGAATTTCTATAAACCAAATTTAATATTTGAATGAAAAAATAATTAACAAAAGATGTTGATTACTTACGCCTCTTATTTGTCTACATTTCTTTTGTACGTCACGAAACCTACCTTATCGATGAAATTATTCTACTACAATTTAACAAATTCATCATTTCGCGCAGGAGAGTGAAGAAGCAAATGCTTAAACGCTCATGCTTAGATCATTCATCATTCTTGAAAATACAAAATATTTGAACTTATTTAATAAAGGTAGGCAAAATTCTGATATTTATTTTGTTTTGCTCAATGAGAAGGAGGTGTACGAATATAACTCAAGGTCACTAAACAAACTTCTTCAAAACGGCCGAAGGCTTGTCAAGAAAAAAACTCTATATTGAAAGACGAGCGGATAGCGACCCGACAACGTCCTGAACGACGTCAATACTTTTTGAATAACGTAGAACTGATGACGAAAAATAAAAAGGTTGAAATGCAAAACAGTACTATCAGCAAGTTTTGGCGCCTGACGGTGCCACGCACTCGCTTCGATCGTGCGCTGGGGGCGCACGCCTCCCCTCAAAACCCATACTAATAAAAGCTATGAGCCATCTATAACCCAACCTAGAGGACATCAACAAGCCTTACGCATCAAATATCATCAACCCGATATTAATCCTGCACTCCAGCTCTTCAAAGTCCTGAATGACGTCAACGCTCCTGGCCAATGATTCAACTTTAACGTATTTAAGGGAAAAATATTTTATATATAGGTACTAAAATATAAATAAAAAATTATAGTGGCGTAACCACACGGCGGAAATGATTAATATAAATATTAAAATTAAATCAATTTTAATATTATAAGGCTTACGGGTAACAACTATTGAGCCAGTCGCTGTTCCATTTATGGAAGGTGGTAGTCAGTCACAATGCCCAGATTTTGTTGAGTGAAAGTTCAAAATAGGATCTTTGGGAACCGAACTTAGCTTACATGTCTGGAAACCGTTATTTCATCAGTCCAACGTTATCCATAAAGTATGGACATCATTCAGGACCTTGTTGGGTCGCTATCCGCTCGTGAACTGATGATGCCATTGTTTCGGGAATAACCCAGCGTCAATCTGTCACAATTCTGAAAGTTGAAAAAGAAACTATTTATGCTGAAGTAGAGTACCTGACGTATGGGCGTAACTACCGCGTGAAACATTAGGAATTGCTTTTAAACTTTAATAAATTACCCTAAAGTTAGGCGCTTCGGAACGTTTTAGATTTAGAGGTGTACAGATTTAATATGGAATATGACGCCCCCCTTAAACGTAATAAAATATATGCAAGATAATTTATAATATATTTTTTTTTCATCGGGTGACTAATTTCTATACACTTTAAATTACGGAAGTTCTTTACTTCTGCCTTTATAATATTATAGTCTATATTAGGATACACCAAGATAAAAATTGTCTGGACAACACTATATTGCAATTTGAAGCGGATTTTGATGAAGTAGTGTATTTTCCTTATTGGGGGCTACCATTCCCAGCACAACTCGAATTATCGCTAATGATAGTGGAATTTTGATACGGTTCCTAGTTTACTATATTCACTTACATTTCGATGTAGAATTGTCCAGACAAAAGTAGTGCACTCGTGTAACCTTCTACACCAAAATTGTTGTTTTCCAAATACTAAATTAGGATAGTGGTTATGAAGACGTTGATTTCTGACGAGCCGGTAATTCCTCGACGTCTCCGGACTCGTCTCGTCTTTAGGCAAAGTACGTTTTAGCGGGAGGCTTGACTTCATATTATCATTTACCAGGATGCTCAAGCCTACGCTCTCCTTGCGTCTAAGGCCAAGCGCTCCCTGCTCCTCGTAACGTCTCCGTTCTGGCTTCCACAAGCCTTTGCTTCGTAACGGAGACAATGCCTTGTGGAAGGCAGGACGGATACGAAACAGAGAGCCAGTGGGCGCCTAGCCTAAGTATACAAGTCATACAGATATAGGGGTAGTTTAGCTTTGTAAGTGTTGAAAACAAGGTGGAATAGATATTGTAAATGTTTTTGGCGGGGAAACATTGGTGTTTGAATTACAAAAATATGAAAATGGTGTACTCCGCTTTTCCACGGTGTTTTTTGCGCCATAAATTAAAAATATTAAATTATATAATTTCGATAGTATCAAGAATGTATTTATTTATATTTAGGTATATATAAATACATTCTTGATAGTATATTTATTTTATTATAATATATTTAAATTATTTTGAAGTATTTTTAATTTATTTATTTTATTATAATATATTTAAATTATTTTGTAGTATTTTTATTTTATTTATTTTAATATAATATATTTAAATTATTTTGTAGTATTTTTATTTTATTTATTTTATTATAATATATTTAAATTATTTTGTAGTATTTTAATTATTATGTAGTATATTTATTTTAATTATTTTATAGTATATTTATTTCAATTATTTTATAGTATATTGATTTCAATTATTTTATAGTATATTAATTTAATTATTTTGTAGTATATTTATTTTAATTATTTTGTAGTATATTTATTTTAATTATTTTGTAGTATATTTATTTTAATTATTTTATAGTATATTTATTTTAATTATTTTATAATATATTTATTTTAATTATTTTATAGTATATTTCATTTAATTATTTTATATTATATTTATTTTAAATATTTTATAGCATATTTATAATTTTTATACTATATTTATTTTAGTTATTTTATGGTATATTTATTTCTATTATATACATAAAATAACATACTCTAAAATAATTAAAATAAACATACTCTAAAATAATTAAAATAAACATACTCTAAAATAATTACAATAAACATACTCTAAAATAATTAAAATAAACATACTGTAAAATAATTAAAATAAACATACCCTAAAATAATTAAAATAAACATACTCTAAAATAATTAAAATAAACATACTCTAAAATAATTACAATAAAGGTACTCTAAAATATTTAAAATAAAAATAGTATAAAAATTATCTAATTCAAAAATTAAGGACCATCTAATTGAATCAAAATTTACAATTTTTAATAGAGAGAAAACAAGGAGATACACCATTTTAATTTTTTTTTTAATTTCAAACACCAATGTTTCCCCGTCAAGAACACCTACAATATATATTCCACCCCTGCGTTTAACCCCTTGGTTTAACACCTACGAAGCTAAGCTACCCTTATCAGTATGGCGTAAGAAGAGCGCAGGGTTGGCAAAAAACCGTTTTTTTCCTTGAAAAGTCCACTGGTATGGTTTTTTGCCTGTTAAAACCGGATTTTTTTAAATCATTCATTTGCCTTGTTTATTAAATAAAATCGTGTTATTTTCCGTCCTCCACTATGTTGCCCATCCGCTTTTGGCATCCAACACCAGCCTTGGAAATAAGTTTTTTTTAAAACTGCTCCTTATGACCAGTGACCCCTAGCTTATGAATTATAATAACAGTAAATTACTGTCGTTACACTTAATTACAGCAAATTTGGGATAGTTCCATAGACTAAACGGTATGTTTCCCCCAATAAAAAGCTCTTTTTTGGTTAAGTAAAGAAACGTTTCTTAGTGATTGAAAAGTCCGGATTTTTTCATGGATTTTTTAACGTGGATTAACCCGGCTTAAACCACGTGGATAAAATTGGACTGGTTACCACCGTGCCAACCCTGGAAGAGCGTAGGCTTAAGCATAATTAATCTTACCTTGAAAGAGAACAAAGTCACGCCTCCCGCCAAAACGCGCTTTGCCATACAGGCCAGTGCAATTAGAGTTTTATACGGGGAATTTTAGGTAAAAGCTGGATTTTGGCATATAAATCGAACATACCATAGAAAAAAATATACTGAAGTCCCAAGCTGACGGACGCTTGCGTTCCAAGGTGGACGATGCGCGATTTACTATATTGCCTACAACTTCGGTTCTAATTGTCCCAATGTTTCGTACTATATTTCAATTAAAAGCTACAACCATGCACTATATTTCATATTAGCTATCTGTAGCCATTTTTTAAATTCCACGCTTTTTAAATTGACCCACCCACTTTTCTTTTGGCAATTTTGAATATTATTCAAAACCCACATACAAATTAAAATATTTGTGTCCATCGACAAATACAATTAAAACATATCTTTCATTCGATATATTGGGGAAGAAAATACAACTAACAAGAGGAAAGATATTTGAAATTTAATGTTTCGAAATTTCTAAAACAAGCTGGTCAAGACCAAAATAAATAAAGCTGGTTGATTAATTAATTAACGAGTTAATCATCCTAGAGATAACAATGACGAAATAAATGCAAAAATGTATACTTTTATGTCTTTAGCATTCAAGTTCGCGTCGTCCCCATTTTCCAATATGGACGCCAATTTACAAAATTATTGTAATAAATATATTTTGGCAACGAAAGTCGCTTAAAATACAATATCAGCTGCAAAAGCATTTTTTTTCTGATTTCTAACAGATAAAAAATATCGAAGGATTCTTGCGGCGCCATTTTCCAAAATGGCCGCCTGATATTTTTGGAAAATTGATTAAAATGAATTGGTCAATAATGCAAGTTTATTGTCATAAAAAACTAATTCTATAACATTTGTATGACTTTGAATGTTTTAAATTTTCTTAACCAAAATTAGTGCACTATCTAAATTTTGCATTATCCTCGTCGTCATAAGAAATTGAACCCGCATTGTTGCAACTGTTCCCACGACAATATGCGCACATTGCTGTGCACACAAGTCCACCATTTTTGCATATGCAATTCGTTTTGCACGATTTTTGCAACCAAAAGTAATTAGCCTCAGAAGATTTTCTGGAGCTGGTGAAAGAGTGGTTACAATTAGACTTAAGGTACCATTGGATGTCCGTTGCCATCGCCATTCTTCAGGATTTAAATCGATACCTTTCCATTTCAGTACTTGTACATATACTCTGTAGGAGTGCTGTTGTGCTGCCGCACTTGTTGGGGGTAATTTCGCTAGTTCAAACTATGATTTGAGAGCTAAGCGTGCTAAAGAACGATTATAAAGCCGTGTTCACACTAGACACTTTGGAACCGTTTTTAAACGGTTTCGAAAGATAAAATTTAACATTTTCGGTGTCAACTGTATTAATAGCCATACGATAAATACATTCGATCTTTTGAAACCGTTTTAAAACAGTTCCAAAGTGTCTAGTCTGAACGCGGCTTAAATGTAGTACCTGCAGTCGTTTAAGGTGTCAGATTGTTTACCACCGTAAAACGAAACTAAAAATCTTTCTCAAGCTATGGCTATATCACTGTGTCCGTAAACTGTAAATATTGAAACTGCTTTTTGTAATTCTTTGTTAATTTCCAAACGTTTTAGTGCGGCTTTTTTACCCTTTTCATATAGCGCTGAGGTAGTGTCACAACCAGTTACCGCGTAAACGAAAAGATGATGCTCTTTAAGATTACCCAGTCGGTTTTGAAGATAATCAATTTTAATTAATGTTACTATAAATAGATATCCGAATCGGTAAGTGATACTAAAGGTACGAGCACATCCGTGTCTTCAGAGACTTTGGTGACAGTGTGTCAGAATTTATAGCCCGGTGTACCTAGCAACAGGGGCCATCTCACCGGAGGGCGATCATCATAGTGCCCTACGCGTCCCCAAGCCCGGACAGGTGACAAATCCAGCATGGGTAGTAGTACCCTACTACTGATGGTCGCACCTTAGACGCAAGCCACTCAACCCAGCAGAAGGTGCAGCAACGGGGGGGACAATCCCCACTTCGCACACAGCAGTGGGATTAAGAGTGGATGCTATAGCAATTCCAGCCGACACCGTACCTACGTAGGTAAAGAGTCAAACCCTTTGGAAAGAGTTCCTAAAGGGAATTTACGGTCACACAGCGGTCCACATAACCCGGCACAGCTGGCACCGGAGATCCCAGTGGGCTCCAAAAGACCGGAAAACAGGACCACCGTGCCCTCATACGCTACCCAATCCGCCGAGGCGGCCAGTTTGCCTGGACCCTCTCCGTTAGCCTGAGCTGAAGCTCAGTTTCCAGCCCAAACCTGACCGAAGTCGGAGGTGGAGATAGGACCATTTGATCATAGCTAATATCTCCAGGTGCACCACTGCCCTTATGGGTTAAAAGAGCCGGACCCCGACTCCCCGGTAAAGCCGCCAGTTAGCACACTCTAACCCATTTAGGGCCAGACTATGGTGACATAAGTCTATGTATTTGTACCCCGCTGTTCCGAATAAAGCACTACAGCGGCCTACGAAACTAACCAGGCCGGGATAAAAGTGGTGACAGGAATATTATTTTTTTGCACTACGCTAATTGCAGTAACCACAGTAAGTCGGTCGGCGTTCTCTTGTGCTCCCCCCCCCCTTCGATGGCCGTTAAATTTAAATGAGGTTCTGAGAGCCAGACGTCACTAGCGTGCCGGGAAGACGTCACGAAAATCTACCCCTTTTAAAATTCATTCCTCTTAAAAATCGCAAAACCTTGGTAAAAGATACCCAGCTAGGTAATCAAAAGTGAAAAAGGCGTCGAAAAAATTATTCGATAGTAATTTTGCAGCTCAAATTGTATTTTTAGCGACTTTCGCTGCCAAAATAATCAGCTAGGCTAATGCCCAAGGCACCACCTTAGACCTAAGTCATCATGCGAGTTTTGAAGCCATTAATTCAGGTGGCCGGGTTACAATGCGTAGGAGGGTGGTGGAAAGCCCTGCATGCCACGCGATCGAGCCAACAGCTCCCTACACTAACTATTACCGTTAACCTCAACAAGTTTAGAGGTTACGCGTAAATTAGCGTCCATATTGGAAAATGGTGACGACGCTAAAGACTTAACATAAATTTTTGCATTTATTTCGTCATTGATATCGTTAGGAGGATTTATTCGTTAAATAATAATTAATCAACCGGCTTTATTTATTTTGGTCTTGACCAGCTTGTTTTTGAAATTTCGAAAAATGATATTTCAAATATCTTTCGTCTTGTTAGTTGGATTTTCTTCCACAATATCTCGAATGAAAGATATGTTTTAGTTATATTTGTCAATGGACACGAATATTTTATTTCTTATGTGGTATTTGTATAATATTCAAAATTGTCAAAAGAAAAGTGGGTGGGTCAATTTAAAATGCGTGGAATGTCAAATATGGCTACAGATAGCTAATAACAGTATTGCAAATAAAATATAGTGTATGATTGTAGCTTTCAATTGATGTATAGTACGAATCATTCCGACAATTAAAACCGAAGTTATAGGCAATAAAGTAAATCGCGCGTCGGCCATCTTGGAACGCAAGAGTCCTTCAACTTGGGACTTAATATAGCTTTTACCTAAAATTCCCCGTATACGGCCCATTTTTATTTTATCTGTCCTGGCCTAATAGGACGAGGTGAGTCCGGAGTCGTTGAATAATCATCGGTTCGTGATATAAGTCGTGTTCACACTAGACACTTTTTAACCGTTTTTAAACGGTTTGGAAAGCTAAAATTTAACATTTTCCGTGTCAACTGTATTAATAGCCATCCGATGAATACATATGATAGTTAAATTTTACAATTAGTACTTTCGAAACCGTTTTTAAAGTGTCTAGTGTGAACACGGCTTTATTGTGAAAGAAACGGAAACAACGGATACACTAAAACATATCTCCCCATCGACATAGATATAAAGTAGAGCATACGGAGAAACTTCATTATTGTTGGGCAATATTACAGCAAAGGCTAGTGTAGATGGAGTTATTATCAGGGTTGGACATGAGGCACTAGTCACTAGTCAGGGACTCGCGGCATTTGTCTACTAAAATAAATGCTCTGACTACTAAAGTTAATCGAAATCTGCGGGCTCACTAGTCAATTTGACTAGTGAAAAATTATCCTTAATATTCATTAATAATGGCGAATATGGCGTATCATAAATTCATCATTCATTAATCCTATTTAAAAAAAGGATAATAAACTCGTATTTCAATTCTGACGGCTAAAGCAAAATATTGGCTGTCCCTTCTTGTTTTTATATCCCCATTTTTACCCCCACTAGTCAGTGACTACTAAAATAAATTAAGGTATGAGGCTCACTGGTCAGGCTGACTGCTGAAAAAAAGATCCTTATGTCAAACCCTGGTTATGATACGCTGCCGCAGGACCGGTGGCCTTTCCATTTCGGTGTAGAGCATAACTAAAGTGGCACCATTCAATTGAAGGCAAATACTAAAAGGCCACCAAACTACTGGTCCTACATTTAGCCAAGGTAAGTGCGAACTTAGCCAACTGTTTGTGACAGTTTCAAAAGCATTTTGCGCGATGATTTTAGAGACCTACCGAGGTTACCGTCCATTAATCGTTTTTTTTAAATATGAGCATTCACGGTATATTAAAAAGGGCCCACCTCCCGTTTATCGATTATTTTTCATTTTTACGCTGATTCACTTTATTGTTGAAAGGACCTACCTTTAGTTAATATATTTCACATTTTAAACGAATCTACCGTAATTTTTTATTTACGTGTATTTTAAAAAAAATGAACAGCGTTTAGGAAGTTATTTTGGCATTACAGTATAAAATCGTAAATATCCATACTGCTATAGTTAAATTTAATTAAACACTTCCAGTCTCAAAACCTAATAGTAAATCTTCTTTAATTTACGTTCAAAAATAAAGTTTTCCATAGATCATTTTGACACCTCGCCAAGCTTTTGAAGCCTCTTTCAAACCAATTTGTAGTACCCCTGAACCCCCGTTCCTACGTCACTGCCAAAGTTCCTTCCCCTAAAGATAATATGGTGCATTCGCCGAAAGCAAGCGATCAGATAAACTATAAATAATTTTTACCTGAAACTAATGAAATGAAAGGGTCATATAGCTTTTGATTGTGGCTATTTCGAATTTCTAGCACCAATGACAAAGTTCCGTCCTGGTTGATTTTCGCTAATATTTTAATTTTAATTTGTCTTAGGTCATTGTATAAACAACACCAGTTCATAAATCTCAAAGAGCCTTTGATTCAGAGTGAAACCGGCAAAATGAGCAGCGGAGAAGAAAAGATGCACAAGTGTTCAGAATGCGCCTACGCAACGAACTATAAGTTTACTTTAATTCGCCACAGAAGAACTCACACGGGCGAAAAACCCTTCCAATGTGACCAGTGTAACTACGCGTCTGCACAAAAGAAGGATTTGATTATCCACCGAAGAACTCACACAGGTGAAAAACCCTTCCAGTGTGACCAGTGTAACTACGCGTCTGCAAATAACGGTAGTTTGATTCGCCACAGAAGAACTCACACGGGCGAAAAATCCTTCCAGTTTGACCAGTGTAACTACTCGTCTACAAATAACGGTAGTTTGATTCGCCACAGAAGAACTCACACGGGTAAAAAACCCTTCCAGTGTGACAAGTGTAACTACGCGTCTGCTTATAAGCATGGTTTGATTGACCACAGAAGAACTCACACGGGTGAAAAACCCTTCCAGTGTGACCAGTGTAACTACGCGTCTACAAGTAACGGTAGTTTAATTCACCACAGAAAAACTCACAAGGCTGAAAAACCCTTCCAGTGTGACCAGTGTAACTACGCGTTTATAAATAGCAGTGCACTGATTCGCCACAGAAGAACTCACACGGGCGAAAAACCCTTCCAGTGTGACCAGTGTAACTACGCGTCAACAAATAACGGTAGTGTGATTCGCCACAGAATAACTCACACGGGTGAAAAACCCTTCCAGTGTGACAAGTGTAACTACGCGTCTGCTTATAAGCATGGTTTGATTGACCACAGAAGAACTCACACGGGCGAAAAACCCTTCCAGTGTGACCAGTGTAACTACGCGTCTGCTCGTAAGAGGCATTTGATTCGCCACCGAAAAACTCATGCGGCCGAAAAGCCCTTTTTATGTTCAAAGTGTGAATATCGGGCCAAACATAAATACTATTTACTTTGCCACGAAAGAACACGTCACTCTCAGGAAACAAAGGCCCAAAAATGCCCCAGTAGCGATCAAAACTTCTCTACCAATGAAACCCTTCAAGTGCACCATCGAATTCATGGTCTAGCTGGAATCCAAATTGGCACCTCGAACAATCACCACCAAGAAGTAGTGCGCCAATCACAGCCTCGTGAATTTGACCTCTCTGGTCCTCAAACGAGAGGTAGGTATTGTTTGGTGCAACTGCGACGTTTAACGACGGAACAGATTGAATCTCTCACTGAAAAGCCCCACTACGCCCACGCCGTGAAAGCGGAAGTTGCCCAACCTGACGCAGACACCGCAACCGTCGAGAGAGGAATGGTGTTCGGCTACAATTGCGTCAATATCGATGTCAGCTGCGTCAAACAAGAGCCATTTTATGACTTCATCGACCAAGTTCCGATTGCGACAGTCGTAACGAGAGAAGAGTTGGAATATCGCCCAGTTGGGGACCATAACGAGGGTGTCCCAAGGAACGGAGACACACCGATCAAGATCGAGTTCCCTCACGAAGTTGAAAATTTGTGAAGAATGACGTTGTTAATGTTTTTATTTTAGAGAGGTTTGAGGATCATATTTATAAACTTAACTAAAACAGTGAAAGTAACTCGTACTGTTAGCAAATGCCTTGAAAAGACTTATTTCGTAGACGTCTTAAACGAAGTATTTTCATTTTTAGACTTTTTTCAGATAGTGTTCGTAAATAGAACGTCATTTTATAAAATTTTAGATACTTCAGTTTCTTTATTTTTGTAAGCATTATTTGTTTGGGAAACGTTAGTGGGTTTTACAGGTGTAATTCATTCAGGAATGGTTTTCGCTGTTGGAAACTTTTCCAGTAGTGGTTCACGTATGTACTGGAATTTACAATTAACTCGAAATCATAAAAATGGGCCTTTACAAAGTTTGAACCTAAGGCCGCGACGAACTGCTGAAAGCCTGAAACTCTAAAGTGAACTGATAATGAATTGGGGTAACGGTGCACCAATTTAAATATTAATGAAAACTCAATTATGACAGAGTGTATCTTACTGAAATGTTGAGGCTTCAAATTTAAATGCAAAATGTCTTGATTAATTGGGTTAAGCCGTTGTTCGCATTTTCTCATACAGACCCTCGTTAGTTAAAGCGAGAAGCGCCTGGTTGCTATTTAGACAAAAATATTAAATTAGGAAAATGTTTACTCCAACTATTCTGAAGATGGCACCACACATTACTTAGGGCTCTCCCGCTTGATCGCATTCTCCGTGGCAGGTGTTAACTGAACGGGCTACGGAGCAGGCGTGGCGCGCCTTTATTGAGAAGAAGCGTTAAAGCACCCTAGTGTTGCGAGGCGCCATCTTCAACACAGTCGAAGTAGAAGTCATCCCCATCGGTGCAGACGCTCGCTAATCTATCTTCCCTTTGGCAAACAAAAATCAAGCAGGTTTTGAACTTATGTAACCTGAAAAAGCTAATTAGCCCATAGAAATCCCACAGGATAGAATGATGCCGCCCAGGTCAAAGAACCATTGTAGAGTATTATATTTGGGTGCCTAAAGCGCTACTAAATTATATATCCCAAATCCTAATTCTTAATTACGATGTTTAATGCCAAGGTTACTGAAATGTATCACCTTACGCCGATGACGTTGGATTGAGCGTTGATGACTACGAGGTAAGTTTCCGGAATTATTAGTGTATAATGTTATGAGTTAATTCCGATACTGGTAAGTTTGAATTAAGAAGCACTATGAAGTCCTACTTACGGTCTCAAATAAACATAAACTAAACTAGTGGATCTTTTTAATAGTAGCCGTCGATTAAAAAGTTATTGAATTGTAGAACAAGGCTAAAAAAAATAAAAGGGTGCAATAAAGTTTAACCCCAGGTTGTCAGTATAACTATGTTTTAATTTAATATTTAAAAAACTTTTCAAGCATCGCTAGGTTATGAGCATAGAAATAGTACAAACATATGATTTCTATAGTTATAGGCAATACGATAAAAAAACTTGTATTTAAATTTTAAAGTATAAAGGGGTGTAACCACAGAAATCCCGTTGAATCCTGAAAAAGGCAATCTCAATTACTGGAAATACTGCTTAGGTGTAAAAAGTTGTCAGAACTGTTATTTTTCTAGATAAGATATTTGTCAGCAATTCAGGCATTTAGTGTTTTAGAATTCGTATTTAACATATCAGGGCATAGACAGAGGGGTTTCAGTGTCCATAGCTTTGACTGTATTATATTTTCACCAGTTTCAAGACCTTTAAATGTTTAACTCAGTCCAAGCCCACCCCTTTTGATGGGTTTGGGTAACGCCACTGTAATATGTTTTATAAGTTATCACTTAATATGCAAAATGTTTCATGATATACATAAATTTATTTAACACCATAATTTAAATAAATTCATTCTGTCCTAAGACTGGACAGAACAAATAAAGATGGCGGTGGCGAGGGGCTGACCACTATCCGTAATCGGTGTGCTAATGTGTTAAGTAATCGATTAGCACTACGAAAAGGTGCACTCGTTGTTATCGGTTTTTCCTAATAATAAGGATTTATGTTCGGATCTTAAGTTTCAAATCGATACAAAATGCTCGGATCAAAAATAGATGGAAATATTAAAGCAAGTGTCGGCTCTATCATTGCCTACGTTATTATTGATTGGGTCTATATATCGAAGATGGCTATGGTTGCTCAGATCGCTGGGAAGGTGCTTCCACCTAGTATTGACTTTAAAAAACGTTTTATCGTTTATTTTCAAGTCGACAATTACGTGTTTGCCGAAAAGCCAATCCAAACGAGGTCGACTGAGCACGTGATTATAAATAGTCTTTTCTGATACGTGATTACGAATACCCAATGACCTAAAAGCATGCTTTTAAGCCACGCCATATGGGTAAATTGTGCTGGGTAATGTGCCTAATCAACTTGTTTAAATTTGCACGGTGGCGACAACTGTTGAGCGAGAACGCAACTACACTAGAGCCGACACTTGCTTTAATACTCTGTGATTTCAATGAAAACCTACAACCGCCACTAACTTGTAAGTCTAAAGGCAAGAAATATTAATGATGCAATTTATCACTTTACTCAACTCATCACCAACCCAACAAGACTTACTTTAGACTCACGAACCCTAATAGATCATATTGAGCTATTTCAAGCACTTTATACAGGGTGTCTCAATTTGCTCGATCAGGCCATTTTTCTCAAAAGGTATTTATGCTAGGGTTCTGAAATTTCCAGGGTTTATTTGTTAGATATGGAAGGCTTTGGTTACTAAATTTCAGAAAAATCCAACGATTTCGTGCCGTTTTGGAAAATTTATTTTCTTCACCGGTAGGTGTCACGCAAAATGTTTCAATAGAAAAGTTGTAGGGCATAGTCGAAAGTGTAAAAATAATTTTAGTTCGGTTGAAAAAGACCTATTTTTCACTGAGTTTGGAGGTCGGGGAAAAAACAAGTTCTACTAGCAGGCAATAGCCTTTAACGTAAACAATCGTACATAATCACAACACACGTACATTTATTTTAGGGAACGTATGCTTTCAGCTATGTAGTTAATAATCAGATCTGCAAAAAGTTATTGTTTAAGAAAATTACTACGTTCATCACCTAATTAGACAAAGTACACAAAGACCGCGTCTTCCATTTCGACGTGGTTACGAGTAAGATCATCAAATAAAGATTTGTAGACCAAAAATTACGCTTATTTTTCTTTTGTTGTTTTTTAGCGTGAAATATCAATTGTCCGAGTAGTATTTAAAGCGTTTACATTTCAAAGTTAAAACATTATCTCAACTTGGCTGATTGTTGTCCAGTATGCCTCTTTACACTCGAGATCAGCGCGCTCATATGCTAGAATTATTTTACGGAGAAGGTCGTCGTAATGCTACTCTAGTAAGTTAGTTATTTAGACGAAGATTTCCCAATTGCAGACCAAGTCATACGACGGTTCTTAGAGTGGTCCGCGACTTCGACAACTGGGGTAATATCAATCCGAGGTTTCGTGGTCGTGGTCTCCAGGACATCGACATGGAAAACACCATACTTGCCTACTTCGTCGCCTATCCTCGAGCGAGCGTCAGGACTGCCAGCTTTGACTTAGGGTTGGATCGAAACTATGTTTGGAGAACACTCAAAAGACACCATTTTCATCCTTATCGAGCGACACTTCACCAAGGACTGCATGACGGTGATAGACAGCGCCGACTCGATTTCTGCAATTGGTTTTGCCTCATGGCTGACGCACACCAGGATTTTCACGATCAACTACTGATGTCCGACGAATGTTCAACCGTCAAAACCAACATATGTGGGACTACGAGAATCCACACTGGGGATTTCCTCACCGCCACCAAGTGCAGTTTCGCTTAAATGTGTGGGCTGGTCTGTTAGGTGACAGAATTATTGGCCCGTTCTTCCTGCCAAATCGTCTGAATGGTCAAAACTACTTGGAGTTCCTTCAAAATGAAATATCCAACGTGTTGGACGACATTCCTCTGGCCGAGTACAAACGCATCTGGTTCCAGCAAGATGGGGCGCCACCTCACCAATATCGTGACGTGGTTGCATATCTAAAGGACGACTGGAAGATGGATCGGAAGAACTGGTCCTGTTCGTTGGCCTGCAAGATCCCCTGATCTAACACCACTCGACTTTTTTCTTTGGGGATTCTTAAAGGACTACGTATACCAAACACCTGTGACGAGCGTTGAAGATGTACGACAAAGAATCATCGAAGTATGTCGCCGGGTAACTCCAGAAATGGTTCGGTGAGCATTTCGCAATATGCAACATCGTGCATATTTGTGCATTGCATCAGAAGGTGGCATTTTTGAAAACATTTTGTAGAAGTCATTAAAAAAACATTTGTCACTTGGGCTAATTATTATTTGTTTATTTTTCGAAATCTTGTAACTGAAATGCATGTTACCTACAATTCGTTAAAGGCTATTGCCTGCTAGTACACTTGTTTTTTCCCCCGACCTCCAAACTCAGTAAAAAATTGGTCTTTTCCAACCGAACCAAAATTATTTTTACACTTCTGACTATGCCCTACAACTTTTCTATTGAAACATTTTGCGTGACACCTACCGGTGAAATAATAAATTTTCCAAAACGGCACAAAATCGTTCATTTTTCTGAAATTTAGTAACCAAAGCCTTCCATACCTAACAAATAAACCCTGAAAATATCAGAACCCTAGCATAAATACATTTTGAGAAAAATGGCCTGATCGAGCAAATTGAGACACCCTGTATACTCTGCTTATAATGCCAGATTCCAATCTTCAAAATATCTAACAGAAATCAAGAAGCAGCATATATTTTGAAATTCGTAAAAACACAGTTGAAATAATTTTAACTTTCAAGTTTACTTAACAATATCATTCGAATCCTACGTCTTAAATCCTTTTGGTGTATGAATTTGTTATCCTTTCACTGTTATTTATGTCGTTCTTTCTATAAATTAAAGGAATCTTGAACATGCTACCAAATACGATATACTGACGTAGCCGAAGAAGGCGTAGTCGCAGATTTATCTTCAAAATCACGGAACTAATAAAGTAACGTTTCATCCATCGCAGAATTAACCGTTTAGGTCGAGACATTAGAAAACGTTTTTGACATGTCTCGTTCCGTTGCATTGCGATACTTTTGGCGATCTAAGCAACAGAAATTTACATCACTCGCGATTGGGTAGTTTGAATTTCCCTTATTGTGATTATTTTATAAGCCTCGCAGATTTAGTCGTAAAAGTTCGAGACTAGTTCCGAACTAGGGCCGAATTCTAGACGTGAGTTGAATTTTCGAGATGTATACAGTTTTCGAATAGTCAAAAACTGTGGTATTGATACACTTTTGTCGAGCTAAACAACTATGAAACGCCAAAAGTGTCACAAGCTACACTCTTTCATTGGCTATTGCGAAGTTTACAAAAATAAAACATTGATACCGTTTTAAGCTACTTTTCTATTCAACCCTTAGAAATTGTTTGTTCATTTGGGTGGTAGCTGGTGAGGAATCATGTTTCTGATTGACACGACACTATTAATGCATGTCATCATCCATTTTAAACATGTCAAAACCATAGATATATGAAATGGCACGATAGCAGGCAATCGCTATTTACTAGGGAAGATCGCACCGCGCGATCTGCTGGAGAGCAAAAAAATAATGAAAACTGCCACGTGACTCTTTAAAGCAAGTGTCGGCTCAAGTGTACTTGCGTTCTCACTCAACAGTTGTCGCCACCGTACGAATTTTAAACAAGTTGATTAGGCACATTACCCAGCATAATTTACCTATATGGCGTGGCCCAAAAGCATGCTTTTAGGTCATTTTGTATTCGTAATCACGTATCAGAGAAGACTAAGTAAACGATAAAATGTTATTGAAAGTCGATACTAGGTGGAAGCACCTTCCCAGCGGTCTGAGCAACCATAGCCATCTTCGATACATTAACCCAATCAAAAATAGCGTAGGCAATGATAGAGCCGACACTTGCTTTAACATTGCTTTGACGTTCAAGATCATAGAGATTTTCTATCTCTATGGTCAAGATAGAAATTGTATATCATATATTACAAGTTATTTGAAATTTTAAGATAAAAAAGTCCATGAACTTAAAAGAAACGAAGAACGAAACGTGGTAATTATTATGATAAATTACTATATATACATATACAGGATGCTTTGAATTGCTCTGCCTGGGCATTTTTTTTCAGAAACTGCAAGTAATAGAGTTGCGAAATTTTCAGGGTATTATTTCTAATGTGGGATCGCTTAAAATCCAAAATTTTTGTACGTAAATGAAAGAAATCACGTTAAAAGTTCATTCATCCAAGATCAAATTCCTTCTATATGCATTTTACTGGTACAACCCCAAGACTAACTATTCAATTAGACTTAAATCTTTGCAACACTGTTATTTAGAACTATATAATATACTACCCAAACATTTACTAGACTTTCTATTTTTTTAAATTACCAAATTTCTATTTAATACGACGTTTAACTGGTCTAATTAAACGTATTGAAACCCTATTTAAAGCCTTGCCAGCCATGCTGCTCATTTATTGTATCACCGAAGTATAGTTTGAAAGAGTGCGGATAGGTGGCGTTACTGTAGTTTTCTTTAGCGAATATGTCCCCGATGGACAGCTGGTTTTTTCATCAGCTCATATCTTCGTGAAAAAGTGTTCTTTTCCAATGAAACAATTTCATTGAACATTTTCGACAGCAGTCTACAACTTTCTCATTGAAACAATTTTTTAGCACCTACCGGTGAAAAAATATATTTTACAAAAACCCGAAATAATTTCCGATCGATCTGAAATTTAGGATTTAAAGCGATTCAAATAATACCCTGAAAATTTGGCAACTCTATCTCTTGCAATTTCTGAAACAAATGCCCAGTTAGAGCAATTCAAAACACTCTGTATTTTCTTCCTTTGGGCAAGGAAAACAGGCTAGCCTATACTATCATGGATATATATAATGCTTATTATATATATCCATGATACTATAGTGGCAGATAGATGAGTATGGAGACCATTTCATTTAAGGCCAGGAGATAAATTATTGACCTTGGAAGGAATTTAATTTTGAGAGTTTGTGTCTGATGGCTTGGCTTTTCAATTGTATGTTATTATCTTTTGCTAATTTGTGGAGTCTGACTTTGCTGTATAAATGTCTAATTTTCCTAATCAGGCTTATGCGATGATGTTCGATGTCCACTTCGGCATCAAACATATGTTCATAGAGATCTGGGAAAACTTCGATGCCAACTACATGTCGCAGAACTGCAAGCTCAATGGTCAAAGAGATCTTATTGCATTGTATTGTTACTGTTACACTTTGACGAATGTATGATTCTGTGAGGCGGCATATTTCATAAACACTTTTTGAAGATTTATGCAAACCACCTTTGTTCTTGAGTTGAGTAAACCTTGAAAGCCTGCTTTAAAAGTAATCGTGCTCATTTGGTTGATGTTCTAGTGCTTGTAAACTATTTTCACACTTTAAGATCTTGCATAGTTTTGAAACCACGAAGCCGGCAATGTAGAAAATCACATTTTCCCGGAAAATCGTAGAATGCTTTTGCTGAATATAAAATGCATTTATCTCTTCATCTTCGTGAACTTGAAGATCTTGCATTGCCAAATTTAGTATATCCCAGCCACCAAACCCTGAGTAACGGCGTACACTGCAAAGTCTGGGAATTTAAGTTTCATCTAAGGGTGTGACATTCCCAGTAAGAGTTGCAGTAAGGCGGGTTGCAAGAGAGCGTTTTTAATAATAATAATAATAATAATAATCAGCTAGGCTAATACGCAAGACACCACCGTAGGCATAAGTCATCAAGTGACTTTTAACGCGATTAATTCAGGTGGCCGGCGGGTGGTGGCAAGCCCTGCATGCCACGCAAGCCAACAGCTCCCTACACTGAAACCTGCAATTTTTTTTGTGGCTGAGTTATTATTCCAGGCGCCTTTTGCGCGGGCTGTGTTGAAAAATAGTTCCAAGTGATCTTGGGAAAACTTGTAAGTAAGATAATAACTATAGAAAAAATGAATTGTCAAATACGAGCTAAAACACAATTTCCTTATTGCAGACATAAATTACTTCAATTGAGGGTTTGTTGGCAACAGATATTTCTTTCAAATCTCCAATATACTTGTGATCGAAATGACCAGACCTAAGGGGCCGGTCTTTCGATTTCCCTTAATAAGAAGATTTCCTTCTACGTCTTTCAAGTTTAAAAGAAGTTCTTTAGTTTTTTCCAAAGTCTTTGGAGTGAGTTGAAATTGGTTCTTTATAATCGGGGCTCTGAAGCCCTTAGCATAAGGTGACCGGGAATTTATTGTATCGAAGCACCTATGCATGTTAATAAATAAATGGTTATAATTCAGTTCCATTCGATATTTTAGGTAATGAAGTACCTATCAATTGACTCAATGAATTTTACAGTTGACTGGCAATTTTGGAAAGTGGGTGTTCCAGTTTCCTCCAAAAACACGAGTGATTTTGCCACAGATCTACTTTAAAACTTGTACAGCGTACTTGACCTTCATCTTTTGTGTTTTCCAGTTAATGTGAAATTTGGTAAGTTGGTTTCCTAGAGTTAAACCTTGTTGATCTTTGATTATGTGCAAAGATTTAACAGACTCCCAGTCGATTTCCTAAACCAGTAATTCAGAATTAGTAACAACAAGAATTAATGCTAACTGAAAATATGCAGGCGAAACTATTATCTCTGCGTGTGTCTGAAAGATGCACTATGTCTTTCTCCATAGCCGTGACTAGCTCCGGTATCTGGTTTTTGGTCATTAAATTATGAGGCAAACAGGGTGTAGCCTGCATATTCTCAGTTATCATTAATTAATTTTTTATTAGTTGTGGCAGATTAGGGTGTAATGCGCTACATTGTACCCTCCAGATTATGGTCTGGGGTACAATTTATGTGTTTGTACTCTTAAATAAGATTTGGCTTTAGAAATTTTTAAGTTATTGAAATTTAAAAAAATTATAAATTATTTAGCTCGAAAACCAAAGTAAAGAATAATTACTTGAGCAAATGTTAGTAATTAGTTGTAAGCAAACATTTACCCCAGACGGGAAAACAGAACCGTTTTGAAAATTTTATAATCTGCACAAACGTCTCTTCTTAAGAATACATATTGGTTTTCTATTAAAATATAATGTGCTATACTATTTTTGTGTTTAAATCCATCTAAATATGTTTAGAAGGAAATAAGTATTAAATCTTGGTAGTGTTTTCCTTACAAAGAATGTTTATAGTGTTCTCCATCTCACTAACTCGATTCTGCCGCCACTGTTCGAAATTAATTTATTTTTTCATTCATTCACCTCATTAATTTGTCAGTAAATTATGTATCTTTATAAAATCAAACCAAAGGTTGCGATATGAGTTTTATTATATGGCATACATTCAGGATTTAAATTATTTGGTCATCTGGATCTGATGGATTGCCAGAATTTTTAAATTTTGGATTCAGGTACTCAGTTTTCGAGTTTGCTGCTAGCATTTTGGCCATTGTGAAGTTTCTGCTTAACCCAACATACTAAAGCAATGCACTCCAGTGTCTTGAATCCGTGTAAAACATTCTTTAACAAAAAAAAATAACCTAAAGGAATGTTCCAGCTTCTATTCACAGCTACTAACATGAAGACAAGGACTGAGGAAGCTATGGTTTGCTCCTCTTGGGTATTGGCAGACACTTTTCCATAGTCGACAAAACCCGAATATTTAGTGCCACACCATGCAAAATGTTTTTTAATTGGCATTTCTTCCATTTCTAGCACTGCTTAGATGGGATGATTATGTTTATTAGCCTCTTGTATCGCAAAATCAAAACTTTGGCTTGTGAAACCTGGCTCTCCATCGATACTATTCTCGGATGGTATTTTCATGTGGCAATCAAAAATATTTTCTTAAGAATGCATAGGCTTTTGGTGAGTAAGAGTGAAGTGTGAATGCAAATTGTTTGACTTGAGAATATGGTTTTTTCTTTGAGTTGTTTGAACCAAGTTTACTAAGATCTTTGAATAAGGCTGTTGATGTGGTGGAAAAATTTTCATTGCTGACTACAAGGTGATATTTCAATAATAAATTTTGATCTTCCAACTCTTCGAGCTAGTCTTGTAAATTTGATATTTTTTTCTCCCTTCTAGAGAGTTTTTCTGAGGAACTTTAGAATTTCTTTTCCAGAATATAATTTTTAGCTTCCAAGTATTGGACCTTTCTTTTTAATAGTTAAATGAAGTTTTCGGGATCTCCACTGTGGTAACTGCTCTAACGAAATTAATAATTTTAAAATTATAGAAGTTCTACTTTGGCAGTTGTGGCTTTGTACGATATTTATGTTTTGCCACAGTGATAACATACTAGGATATCTTCTATTTCACAAGAAGTATTTGAAGTGGAACTCTTTTCAATACTAGAGTTTGAAGAGAGTTCCTTTGGAAGAGATATGTGGTATGTAGCATCAGTCATTTCATCCTCTAAATCTTTAGTATCATTATATTTGGTAGTGATGTAATAGAATTTGCAATTTGTGCTCAGGTTCTTTGGTTGGATTAAAAAAACAAGAAATTTACCGAAATTAAATTCTATTTGACATCCGAGTCAAGAAAATTGTCTGTCGACGAGCCTTCCGAAACCAAAGTAGTGGTTGAGAAGGGGCCACCTAATTTTACCGATTGGCCAACTCGTACTAGGAAAATACGTTTTTTTGGGTTCTTCGAGAAAGCAGTGGTCCTTACCCCAGAAATCCGATTCATTAATAAGAACTAAGTCATTTGACTTGTTTTCTACCATAACATTTATGAACCTTTTTTTAACTGTAGGTATGCTTAAATTAATGCAGAAATGTTTTATTATTTTTTATAGGAAGCGGAATTCCTTGTTTTTTTTAATGATTTTTAATAATAATAATTTTATTTATTTACAGAAGTTGCTTACATGGCTTTCATAGTTCTCGGCTAAGTCTTCAGTCAGACTTTTAAGCCCTAATATAGAATAAGCGTGGTATATATTTATATATCTATATATAGTTATTTTTTCCTTTTTTACATAGTATTATAGGAAAGAAGAAAAAAAAAGGTTAACAGTATTAATTATTAATTGTTAATACAGCTAACAAAAATTTAGAACGTAGTCTCGGGCGATTTTTTTAAAGGTAGATAGCGTTTTAATATTATCAGTTTTTAAGGAGTTAAAGAAATTTGCACCTTTGTGAAAAATTGAGTTCAGTCTATGACTTAACTTAGATTGAGCTATTTTTTTATTTCGAAAGTCGTGACCAGAGCTTTTATTCACGTTCAATTCGTTATGCTTCTCGTTAATTATTTTTTTAGATAAAGACCAAGAAACTAAAATTTGCAATCTGTGATATTGTTAGGATATTTAACCTTTGAAAAATTAGGCCCGTATGTTCATTAGGGGGTTTTTAATCAATGATTACAACAATACGCTTTTGAAGTAGGAGAAACCGATTTATATTTGCTTGCGTGGTATTACCAGGGCCGTGCATAGGGGGGGGGGGGGGGCAGCCAGGCAGTCGCCCAGGGCCGCTAAAATTTTCCCATAGGGATGTATATAACGGATAGCCGCTAGACTCAGTTTCGCCCATGCATTTCGCCCGGGGCCGCGAGACCTCTAAGCACGGCCCTGGGTATTACCCCATACGAATAAACAATAGTTTAAAGCAAGTGTCGGCTCTATCATTGCCTACGTTATTTTTGATTGGGTCTATATATCGAAGATGGCTATGGTTGCTCAGATCGCTGGGAAGGTGCTTCCACCTAGTATTGACTTTATAAAACGTTTTATCGTTTATTTTCAAGTCGACAATTACGTGTTTGCCGAAAAGCCAATCCAAACGAGGTTGACTGAGCACGTGATTATAAATAGTATTTCTGATACGTGATTACGAATACCCAATGATCTAAAAGCATGCTTTTGGGCCACGCCATATAGGTAATGTGCCTAATCAACTTGTTTAAATTTGCACGGTGGCGACAACTGTTGAGCGAGAACGCAACTACACTAGAGCCGACACTTGCTTCAAATAAGAATATATTAGAGAATAGTACAGATTTAACATCGTTTTTTTTGTCAAATATATGTCGATTTCTAGAGATAACATATTATACGAAATTTTTTTAGCGATAAAATCCACATGTTTAGACCAGTTTAGAGCTTCGTCGAACCTTAGACCCAGGTATTTATGAAAATTTCCAAGGATATAGTATACAACTATATCATATATAACCTGATGAAATTCAAGAGGAGATTCCACACCTCAATACCAAAGACTCAATGCTTCGACTTACTCGAAAAGTTCCATGATCAAAATCAAGTGGTAAAATAACACTTTGTTTCAGTTCCCACTTGTAATTTCTTTATTTGAAATAAAACAATTATTATTTTGATAAGATTGTTTTTACCTCTCCGAGGGGACAGAGTACAATCACCGTGTCTGTCTGTCTGTCCTGCGAACGCGTTCGCATTATCAGTGCAAAGGTTAATCATTTCGTACGAAGTTTCTCGAAGGGTTGGCAAAACCACCGTGTGACGGTGAGCGTTAACGGATTGATTTGTGGTTTGGTTTGGTTGGTGGTTTTTTCGTCAACGCTAACAGTCGCGACAGTTTTAATACAGTTTGATTGAATATTTAGCTATTGTAATGTTTATGTGTAGGTTTTCAATGTTGAGTTCGTGTTATGACGGTTGTGGGTGTTGAGTTTGTTGTGTTTGTTGTGTTTGTGTTATGATGGTTCTGGATGTTGAGTTCGTGATATGACGGTTGTGGGTGTTGAGTTTGTGGTGTTTGTGTTATGATGATTGTGAATGCTGAGTCTGTTGTGATTGTACGGACGTTTTCTCTCCAACTTCTTAATAACTTTGGGACGGACCGAGTGCTGAGTGTTATACATCTTATGCAACCTCTCAACGTCCAATGGCAGGGTTTCCACCAATTGTACACGGTATTCGTCTTCGCATCAATTTCCGATTTATTGGCGCCGGCCGGGAATCAAACCCGGGTCTGCCTCGTGCGAGAGATTTACTCTAACCACTCAGCCACCAATGCTTGCTAAGTTACGATGTTTTTCTAAAAAACAGCTTTGGCGAATGTCCTTTACAAAGTTATAACGTTAGGTACTCTAATTTATTCTACATCATTCTAAATATTTATAAATTATATTCATCTTATATTTAATGAAATATTTATAAATTATATTCATCTTATATTTAATGAAATATTTATAAATTATATTCATCTTATATTTAATGAAATATTTATAAATTATATTAATCTTATATTTAATGAAATATTTATAAATTATATTAATCTTATATTTAATGAAATATTTATAAATTATATTAATCTTATATTTAATGAAATATTTATAAATTATATTAATCTTATAATTAATGAAATATTTATAAATTATATTAATCTTATATTTAATGAAATATTAATAAATTATATTAATCTTATATTTAATGAAATTATATTAATCTTATATTTAATGAAATATTTATAAATTATATTAATCTTATAATTAATGAAATATTTATAAATTATATTAATCTTATATTTAATGAAATATTTATAAATTATATTAATCTTATATTTAATGAAATATTTATAAATTATATTAATCTTATAATTAATGAAATATTTATAAATTATATTAATCTTATATTTAATGAAATATTAATAAATTATATTAATCTTATATTTAATGAAATATTAATAAATTATATTAATCTTATATTTAATGAAATATTAATAAATTATATTAATCTTATATTTAATTAAATATTTATAAATTATATTAATCTTATATTTAATTAAATATTTATAAATTATATTAATCTTATATTTAATTAAATATTTATAAATTATATTAATCTTATATTTAATTAAATATTTATAAATTATATTAATCTTATAATTAATGAAATATTTATAAATTATATTAATCTTATATTTAATGAAATATTAATAAATTATATTAATCTTATATTTAATGAAATATTTATAAATTATATTAATCTTATATTTAATGAAATATTTATAAATTATATTAATCTTATAATTAATGAAATATTTATAAATTATATTAATCTTATATTTAATGAAATATTAATAAATTATATTAATCTTATATTTAATTAAATATTAATAAATTATATTAATCTTATATTTAATTAAATATTTATAAATTATATTAATCTTATATTTAATTAAATATTTATAAATTATATTAATCTTATATTTAATTAAATATTTATAAATTATATTAATCTTATATTTAATTAAATATTTATAAATTATATTAATCTTATATTTAATTAAATATTTATAAATTATATTAATCTTATATTTAATTAAATATTTATAAATTATATTAATCTTATATTTAATTAAATATTTATAAATTATATTAATCTTTATATTAAACTTTATTTTTATTCTTGTGAACTTGTTTTTATTTCGTCGGGAATTAAACCGGGAGCGCGGTTTTAGGACTTTGATTCGTTGCCGCTGTATTTTTGATTCGTTGCCGCTGTGTTATTGTTTCCTTTTACGTTGTGTTATAAATCTGTATTATATTATTCAATGACGTCGTTAAACTCTTTAATTGTCAGGTTTATTTTTTCGGATACGCTTTTTTGTTGTGTTTTTTAACTGATCGAGATTACGTTCTTTTCTGTCTAATCTTTGGTATTGTTGGTTTTTTCTGTCTTATATTTGTATCTACTATTTTTTAAGTTTTTTTTCCTTTTTCCCGCAAAATCGTTAAGTCTTAGAGGAACCTTTAAGAGCGTAAGTCATGCCCAAAAGCTTATCCGGTTTCATTATAATAACGTGAAAAATCGTTATTGTGAATGGTAAGGTGTTGCGCTTCTTGATATTATATTTTCTATTGCTTGATTTCTAAGTATTTGAACTAATTTATTGCTTGACTGCCTTATAATATTTTTCTATGAATTATTTTGATTCTGAAGTGTGATTGCTTGACTGCGTTTTAATATTTTTCTATGAATTATTTTGATTCTTAAGTTTAATTGCTGTCTGATTGATTGGGTTGTTATTGTGTATTTTTCTATTCGTTATTTTTATTTTTTGATACTCTACTATTTAACACTGGATATAGTATAACGTTACTTCTGCGTATTTCGAATGTGCGTGACGTGGAGGGTATTTTCACGTTTTATTAGGATCAGTTTTTTTAATTTTAAATGTATTTCATTCTATTTGTATTTTATTTCGTTTTTTTCAGTCGTATATTTTTATCGAGTTGTATACATCGTCCGCTTACACTTATGTTGGTCTGGTTTTTAACTGGGTCGTCATTACTTCGTAACTTATTTTAAACGTTTTCTTGACTGATTAAGATGTTTAATGCAGTTCATCAATTAAGTTCGTTTGTTTTTATTTATACAGAGCCCTAACTATTCCGTCTACGGGCATTTATTGATATACGAGCTGTCGTTTAGTCAAATGGCTCTCTGTGCTTTGTTTTTCGCTTCTTGTTAATACATTTTTTATTGGTGTGGATATTTGGACATCTACGATTTCTAACGCAGTCAATGATTTCCTGGGTGTGCGAGTCATTATATGATATAGGAAATTGGACTGTATTGGTCTTTTTCGTGCGGTATGTGTCACAAAGTCAAATCTACGAGTCGTCCATTACCACTAGGAGCAACAAACATAACACCCCACACAAGAAGTACGCAACCCCTCAAAAGTCGTGACAATATCAACCGCATTAGATTGCCATTTGGAAATTTTAAGATCACGTGGTACAAACGACCTTGCAAGACTCCCTCAGAGTCTCTCGAGCTGATTGATACGCGGGGAGAAATAAAATGTATTGTGGAAGGGTATCGAAAACCTGTCCTCTTAATTTACTGTCCATGGAAGACACAACTGAAAAGATATAATAAATATTAGTAAATATTTTAATAGCTAAATACGAATAATATTTAATAAACTTACTCTGAAACATTAGAATTATCTTCAGATATTCTAGCCAAAGCTTGAGAGTTTTCCATTTCGAGAGAAAACGTACAATATATTTTGTTTACTTTTACCCCTTATATTTTCCCCCTTGTTTACTTAAAAAATAAGTTCTAGTGTATCTCAAAACGATAATAGATTATGTTTCGAGCCTTTCTGCAGCCGTTTCGCTAATATTTTTTAACTATATTTAATTAGTTTAAGAACCATTTTAAGACGCCTCGAAAATCCCGTAACGCTATGGGAAAAGATTTTTTTCATCACGACTGTACCAGAGATACTGACAATATAGAGATATGAAACTCCCTATACATCGCTGCGACCCCCCCTTTTTTTCGTTGACGTCGGCGCCATCTATTAGCCGAGAGAAAGCTTTTTCTTCAGGTGTTTATTTGTAGTAGGTTTACGTTTTGAAAGAAATTCAGGGAATCATATGTGCAGCTTTAATAAAGAAATATTAGTTCATAGAGGATTTTCTATATAATTTATTAAGAAAAGATAAAAAGTAAGTTTTTAATTAATTATATTTAATTATTTTTAGAAAGTTCATAAATTTACTATTTTTTGGTTATTTTAGACCTTTGTTACTTGAATTAGGGCCATAGGTTATATTAATGATAATTAATCCAAGGGTATTTCTGGGATAAATAATTGGAATATTATTAATCCAAGTATATGTTATCGAAATGGTTAACGACTAAAATGTTTGGTGAGTATTTGTTAATGTTGAACCTTAAGTAATTTGCGATCTAGACGTTTCTGGGCTTTGTCATACTTGTGGTTTAAATTATGTTTTTCCAATGTATTACGAATGGAAATTTGTACAAAAAATTGATTATTTCTTTCAAGTAATCAAAACATGGAACATGCTGATGCATCTCATCTTTTGAAATAAACCAAGATTGATCGATTGTTCTTGAAATAATTCTGGTAATCCTCTCTTTGACTTTATTCATGTGTATTACCATTGGGAAAAGTGTATCAAACTTGTCATTGATCTCTGATACGTAGCTCTGGAATCTTTCAGTTGGTATTGTCAAGCCGCTGAATGTTGATGTACCACGAGACTTAAATGATGCTAATATATTTGACTGGTTGAGTGTTTGTTTTTCATCTACAAGTTTGGTTTTGCATGATTCATAATTGTGGTTTTTATTACAACGAGATAAGACATATCCTGAAATGTAAGATAGTGTGTTTTGTTTTCCAGGCCCTTGACTTTCAAGTGAACTTTTACAAATTTGAAAGTCTTCCTCCGAACATGCCCTGCAATAATAATTATTTGCTGATGGATAATCATCTGGAATTATTATATGGGTCTTATATAAGTCAATGTTAAGAAGGAATTCTTCCATATCATCGCAACAGTTGGCATTTGAGGTTTGAGGAGTGAATTAAACGATGCACTTCTATAAGAACTTCTGAAATGCTGTGGTGTAGGGTGATCTCTGCAACCTCCGTTTAATCTAATGGAGGCAAAGGAATTCTCAAGAAAGTCCTGAGATATTTTTCCAGTTAATAGATATTTAAATCCGTAATTTATTTTCAGGTCCTTCCAAATGATTAACATACTGCAGATAGATAACTTCCAGCCATCAATGCATGGCAAAGTTTTAGATCTACAACCTTGGATTTTCCATTTATCTAGCCAGGTCAAAGCTTTTTCAAATATCTTTTCATGCATAGAGAAATCTTTCATTGGTCTCTTGTATTTATTTTTATGATGGATCTGTCGACTGTTGCAAGAGTCGAATAAATCATTCATTCGGTCTACAAACTCTGCAGTTGGACATGATTCTAACGGCAATTCCGCTGTACCAATTGCAGCTTCCATGCCATTCGCAACACTTTTACTAAATACTTGTGCAGCTAGAATTGCATTCACCTTTGACAATGCTGGTAAATCCAAATGGTTTTTCTTTAACTTGTAGGCAGCTCGAAACTTATCTAATTTAACATCAATGTCATAAAATTTTCGAAGGTAATCCCATTTGACTGGAACACCATCAATTATGAAAATATATTGCTGCAAGTTATTTCGGACACTCTTGAGCAAGTGGGGCACGTCAAAGAAAAATAAAATATTTTATCCTTCAATGGTAAGAAATGGTTGTTAGGAGCTAATTCCAAATTTTTTGAACCAGGCTTGATTGTTTGGTCCTTGATCACAGACAATTGCTTTAACTATAAGGCCAGCATTTTTCAAGTGGGCTAGGCATTCTTCAAGCAAAAGCTTTAAATTTTCAGCCGGACAGGAATCTTTCGTCAAAAAAAAACCTAAAGGTTGTTTCCATTTGCTTTTCAAACCCTTCACCGTGAAAACTAACGCTTGGTTTGCATATTCATTAGTGCGACCTATTGAACCAAAATCTACAAAACCATCTACTTGATCATCTTTGACGTTATACATTAGGCCTTCTGTGAGACTCATTTCATCAAATGCTACTAAGCATAACCTTTCACTTGCTGGTTTGTTTTCAAATCTAGCTTTTATAGCATAAATCACGTTATCATCAAACCCTGGCTTGATCTCACTCTTAGATAACCATTTTTGTAAGGTTCTCTTCGTTGGTAGGCACAGAACATTTTGCCATTGGCGATATGCCTGAAGGCTATGATAGTACAAGGATAACGTCCAACTTTTTATTTTACTTGTGTGTCACCTGCCTCTTGCTTTTCTAAATTTTAACTAAAGCTCAGAGTCAAAAATGTCTTTAGCAATGTCCAAAAGGAAATTTGTAGCTATGTTTTGACCCATGTGTACGTTACTTGCCAACTTTTCGTTTAGTTTTTAATTTTTAATTACTTTTGGTCTTAAATCCAGCGGCTTGAACCTTTTTGTTTTGCTATCTTCTGTTTGATAATTTTTGTTTGCATAGGTTTTCAAATCTGCTACTTGAACCATTTTGTTTGCGGTTGTTTTATTTGACTTTGTCTGGATATTAGGTTTAGTAGCCTGCTGAATTTCAATTGTAGGAATTTCCACTTATCAAGAAAATCATGTTAAAATTTAATAGAGTTGTTTCGAACTGTTTACAATCCTGTTCTGTAGATATAGTTTCGCTGGAACTTGCTGCAACTGAAACACTGGTCCTTTTCGTAGGTCTATTGTTGCGCTCTTCCACCATTTCTACAGACTGCTTACTAGATTCTATTTGAAAATTGAGTTTTAACTTATGACCCCGTTACTAATGTATAAAATTCATCATACCAGTTGTTTTATGACAGTCCTTGTTATCATTTACTACTAAGTTCTCCGTAACCTTTACGTTTGAGCAACTAGCTAAATTATCATTCCCTTGGGAAATATGTTTAATTTAAGTTAACTTATAAATAAACAATACTTAAAACTCAATTTTTTCTTGTTGGCTTAAATTCTTTTGAAAGTATTGTTGGAATAGCGTTTAATGTCAGTCTGTTTTTTGTTTTACTATTCACAAAACCAGATTCCTCAAAATGTAGGGCGCATATTTTATTATGATGTAAATGTATCGCATCTTCCAAATAAAGATCGCTTCTACCGACATTCATCAGCCATTTCTCAGAGGTAAGTTTATTGAAAAACCACATATTAAAGATAGGCCTAACAAAAGCTATTAATTATTTTTCCCAACGTTCTTTCTCTTTTGGAAACTTAAACAAGGAGATCCTTTGCTTTTCTTTAGAACTGTTTCAAAGTTGTACTGAACAAATACTCCCAGGCATATTTATTTATTGATACAAACCCTCAAGATGATAATTTCTAAGACAAAACGCGTATATAAATTTTTGCGTCTGAAATCCGCTGTTTGGGATTTCGAAAAATACGCTTTCTCCCGGCTATTAGGCGTCGCTCCGCTCAGGATTTTTTTTAAATTCCGGGGGTCGATTTTCAGGCGGAGTTTCATATCTCTATATTGTCAGTATCTCTGACTGTACCTCTCACTCAGTGATTCCAAATTCCGCCACTGGAGGTCTCTATCGCATGCTATAGCATCTATTGGAATGTAATATTGTCCAGATAATTTTTTCTTTGTGTATCCTAATAAGTTTAGACTATAATATTATGCAGGCAGAAGTAAAGCACTTCCGTAATTTGAAAGTGTATAGTAATTAGTTTCCCAATGAAAAGTAAAATATACTTTAAATTAGCTTGCTTACATTTTATTACGTTTAAATGGAGCGATATGTTCAATATTAAATCTATACGCTCCTATATCGAAAACATTCCGATGCGCCTTAGTTTTGAGTAATTTTTTCGTAATTTTATTAATATTATAAAGCATTGCTAATGTTTTGCGCCGTAGTTACGCCCATAGCGTAATTATGTTCCGTAGGGTACTCTACCTAACCGGAAATATTGACTTTTGGCTATTCCCGCCATAATAGCATCGTCTAGGCTTCCAACAGGGACATTTTAAAGAACATGAATAAAATCATTTTGCTTACCTTTATAAAAATAAGTTCAAAAATTTTGTGTTAGTAAAATTTTTTAAAGAATGAAGAAAAATCTGAGCACAAGCGTCTAAGAATTTGCTTCTTCAGCGCGCAAGCCGTTAATGGATCAAACTGTTAAAAAATAATTTCTTTGATAAGGTAGTATTCGCGACGTGCAAAAGAAATCAAACTGCTAGGCGTAAGTAAATAACCTCAATTTGTTTAAAAATAAAAATTAACATATTTTATTTTGATTTCTAGAAATTCGCAATAAAATAAAATAAATTATTTATTTATTTATTAAATAGTTTAATTATTCATTAAATAGTTTAATTATTTATTAAATAGTTTAATTATTCATTAAATAGTTTAATTATTTATTAAATAGTTTAATTATTTATTAAATAGTTTAATTATTTATTAAAGAGTTTAATTATTTATTAAATAGTTTAATTATTTATTAAATAGTTTAATTATTTATTAAATAGTTTAATTATTTATTAAATAGTTTAATTATTTATTAAAGAGATTAATTATTTATTAAATAGTTTAATTATTTATTAAAGATATTAATTATTTATTAAATAGTTTAATTATTTATTAAAGAGTTTAATTATTTATTAAATAGTTTAATTATTTATTAAATAGTTTAATTATTTATTAAATAGTTTAATTATTTATTAAAGAGATTAATTATTTATTAAAGAGTTTAATTATTTATTAAATAGTGTAATTATTTATTAAAGAGATTAATTATTTGTTAAATAGTTTAATTATTTATTAAAGAGTTTAATTATTTATTAAATAGTTTAATTATTTATTAAATAGTTTAATTATTTATTAAAGAGTTTAATTATTTATTAAATAGTTTAATTATTTATTAAAGAGTTTAATTATTTATTAAATAGTTTAATTATTTATTAAATAGTTTAATTAATTATTAAAGAGTTTAATTATTTATTAAATAGTTTAATTATTTATTAAATAGTTTAATTATTTATTAAATATTTTAATTAATTAAACCGAAAAGTGGTCCGAAAACATTAAAAGAGCTTACAAAATGTACCGTAAATCGGGTTAGATGTTCAATAAACAGTTTCTAAACAGGATAAGCGGTTTTTTAAACAATGTATGAGTTTGAAGTCAAGGGACGACTTGCACTAGCGGAACTCGATATGCGCTCAACTAATTTATGACTCGATTCGACATAGTCTCGAAGAAAAGTGACTCGGCTCAAGCTCGGCTCGGGTGACATTTTAGCTCGCCGATCTCGACTCGTGTATAGCTCGCTCGAAACCGGCCTCGCTCGAAGCCGGCCTCGCTCAGCTGACAACTTCAAAGATTTTGGTTAGACGAACAGGGAGGGTAATGTGACCGTGTCCGTTGAATAGTGTGAATTCCAAATAAGGCAGGCTAACTAGTCAGCTGACTAAACTTGGACAGTGGGAATGAACCTTAAGGCAACTTTTCACTGCGTCTCTTTACGTTTCAAGTCAAGATATATCAATGACATAAATACTTAAATTTACGATAATAATGTTATGTTGTTAATACTGTTTATTGTCTGGGCTTAAAATTAAGGGCAGTTGTAAACACGGTTTGCACATTCATCACCATTCATGATTATCGCTGAGCAACCACATGGTCCCCCTCCCCCGATAGTCCGGTCCTGAATGCCTCACATAGCATACGGAAAATATGATAATAATTTATATTTTTAGAAAAAGGTTTATATATTCAGCGGTGAAATTTTTAGATTGTGGTTCGTTTCGCTCGTGAAGAAACTCGCACGACTCGTTGCTCGCTCGTCAACAAACTAGCTCGACTCGTTGCTCGCTCGTCAATAAACTATCTCGACTCGTTGCTCGCTCGTCAACAAACTAGCTCGACTCGTTGCTCGCTCGTCAACAAACTAGATCGACTCGTTGCTCGCTCGTCAACAAACTATCTCGACTCGTTGCTCGCTCGTCAACAAACTAGCTCGACTCGTTGCTCGCTCGTCAACAAATTAGCTCGACTCGTTGCTCGCTCGCTCGCCAAGAAACTATCTCGACTCGTTGCTCGCTCGTCCTAAAACTTGCAATTATGTTGCTTAATTTAATTCTAATTAAGGTTTTTAGGCAGCGTATACGAACTCCCGCCACTTTCAACCAGGATTTGGTTTCGGGGAGGGCACACAATGTAATAAAATAAAGCAAAAAATAAAAAAATTGTACACACAACCCTACGTTTCGGGGGGGGCACGTGTCCCCTGTGCCCCCCTCTGGCTACGCCACTGCTTCCGACATTATAAATCCGCGGGTTTATAAAGGTGTACATCTCAGACTTTCTCAAGGCCGCTCGCACGTATCACCAGAAGGAACAAATAAGTGTAACAGTAATAGGATGTGGGTTTGTCGCTTTCAACGTATGACCAGAAATAACCAATAAGTGTGACACTGATCAAATGGAGGTTTGTTACTTTCTGGGTAGGATGAGAAGGAACATATAAGTGTGACACTGGTGGAATGTGGGTTTGTTGCTTTTAGGGTAGGACCAGAAGTAACAAATAAGTGTAAATACAATTAAGTGTGTGTTTAAATTAAATTGTATTGAAATTGAAATTGAATGTGGGTATGTCACTTTCAACTTCAAGGTATGTGCAGAAGTAACAAATAAGTGTGACACTGATCGAATGTGGGTTTATCACTTTCAATGTATTTCCAGAAGTAACAAATAAGTGTGACACTTATCGATTGTGGGTTTGTTTTCAAAGTGTGACCACAGAAGTAACAATTAAATACAATTAAGTGTATATTAATTAACAATATATTGGTTGTATGACCGGCGTTACCGGTTACTGTTAATAGCTCAAACAAACTTTACACATTTTATTTTATTTCTTATGAGAAAGTATTGCTCAACAATTTAATTCATGAACGGCTAGTTTATTTTTCGATTTTTCGTCAATCTGTGGAGATGCTATCGCCATCTACCTATGATGTAATACCATAGATTTAAAAATGATCCAGAAAGGGGAAATGAGTAGTTTTTTATCCGGTCGATCTCGAGTCGAGCATTCATTTAACCTTTAGTACAGGGATTGTCACACTTTTTAGTTATGTACTTTGATTATTAGAAAGGTACGGGTTTGTTCAGATTTTTAAAGAAATTGAGGCGCAGAAAGTGTAGATACTTAGTTATTCTTGTGAATGGAAACTTGAAATTGAACACACTTTCCTTAAATATTTTACATTAAGCCTTGACTAGTAACCATTCTATCGTTGTATGCAGTAGGTTTCATGTTTGAGTATAATATTCGCTGAAAAAATCGAATACCTAGTGCTTTGCGCGCGTCTAGCAGGGCTGCCGGGTCATTTGTAAAACATACATTATTATTTAAACAGTAAAGATACTATATTTTAAGTAAAAGTAATATATTTAAGATATTGGATGACCCCCTAAGATAGACGGTTGAGCAGGATTAGCTATAAAGGGATTTTTAGGTTCACTACAATTTACGTCCATTTGTTAAATTGAAAAATTTACGTAATTTTATTGAGTAAGTATCTGGGAAACTTTAATTAATTAAGGAAAACATTTGAGATTATTTTAATATTTGCCATTTTATTTTCCATAGATTACATTTTACGTATTTTTTTTCGTCGTGTAGCAAGTTATTTGCATTCTCGGGTCATGCGCCTTCTTTTTTTCCGCTATGGGCTCCAAGTTGGTTCTTTAAGTAGTATGGTTTAGTTTAAATGAAAAATTACGAACAAAATAATACAAACAAATATTACCAAAATATCTTTCGTTCATTTTTCACAGACAATCATTACATTTGGGTAGTACCAGCTTGTTATTTTTCATGACCTATTATTTCAGTGATAAAATGTACGATTTTGACCATACTAACTCCATTAAAGGTTTTCGAGTATGTTCTACAACTTAGTCTTTCAAACTTTTCGTCTACCACCTAGCATTCAAAAACTACAAATTCTAAGACCGTGAAATATTTCACGTTTTTTCTGAAATTCACAAAAAACCAGGATCTTCACCGAGAGAGTAGAAAATTTCACATTTCTAGAAGGTATAGTTTTTGAGAAAAATGCCTGGGCCGATCAAATGAAGACACTCTGTAACTCCCTTATAGTTTCGAAGAAGGGGCATATATTATATGAAAAAGCTCAGCTGCGCTGAGAAAAAGGGGATATATAGCTAACCTTTTATCGTTTCACTACGGCCAAGAAGGGACAGGTATTAGATTAGATGTTTAGTAAGGATTTAGGAGAGAACCAATGGCGTAGCGTGCATTTCTGCTACCCTGGGCCCATCCATGTTAAACCGTAAATTTGACGCCCTCCCCCACTATTTAACATGAGAAAATTTTGTTTTCTCCAGTAGCGTGGCGTGGAGGGGAGGGAAAGGGGTTATGGCCCCTGGCGGCGTCCCGGGCGGCTTATAAGTAAGGGCTGGCCTGGAAAATAGTGGGGGAGGGCGGCAAATTTACGGTTTAACATGGATGGCCCCAGGGTAGCAGAAATGCACGCTACGCCATTGGTTCCCTCCTAAAACCTTACTAACCATTTAATCTAATTTCTGTCCTTTCTTGGCCGTAGTGAAACGATAAAAGGTTAGCTATATATCCCCTTTTTCTGAGCGCAGCTGAGCTTTTTCATATAATATTCAATAATGTAGTCTGGCCAGGACGAAGCGCCGGTGTTTTTTTTCAAAGGTTGGGCCCCGCCCCGCCTTTGTTTCAAATTCGAGATATTTATTTTATAGGTTTTATTTTTGATTTAGCAAAGTGCCACATGTGAATTTTATTTATGTATTCGTTATACTGTACCAAAACATTCGAAAGCGATTTTTTACTGGTATGCCAAGAAAACGTCCTAAACGCTGATCAATGTTCTAAAAATACACGTAAATAAAAAAATTAAATAATTTTCCGAAGACAGATTATTGGTCCTTTCTTTAAGACAATGCAACGGGGCGATTTCCATTTCTGCAGGATCGGCGGCAAAAAAACTATAACGATTTATGCAAAATATGCCTTGTAAATATATAAAAGCGTGAAAAGGGTTAAAAAAATCATCCAAAAATGGTAATATAATCGATTAACGTCAGGTAGGCCACTGGTAGGCCATTTCTTAAATACTGAAAATTGCTTTAAAGGGAAAATAATAGATTAATTGAAGGTATTCTCTCACTAAAATGCTTCTTAAATTGTAAAATAATCGATTAATGGATGGTAGGTCTCGGCTTATACGTCTTTTAAATATTCAAAATATTATCTTTATTAACTTAAAATTAAGTAATAATACATTGAATTGAATTTAAATAAGTCTAAACTGTAAAAATATCGCGTAAAAGTGCAGTAGAAATTATCGTAAAAAGTTGCCTCGAGTCGCACTCATCTTGGCGAAAGGTAGGCCTTTTATTAGCTCCGGGCTTTGAGACAAAATTGATTTTAAACAAAACTAAACGATAACTTATAAAATATGCACGCCGCTGTAGCAAAGTTTTACTAAATACTTCCAGTATAAAAACCAACTGTTAAATCATCTCTAATTTACGTTAGAAATTTTAGTTTTCCATAGATCATTTTGGCTCCTCATCACCAAGCTTTTGGCGAGGGGTAAGACACTCTCAGATAACTTGTACACCGAGTTCGTGCATTTAGCACTGTTAAAGGTACGGATTTTCAAGAGTTCGCGAGTTCCATTTAGCACTGTCAAAGGTACGGCAGTGTACACCGAGTTCGAAAAGTGTCTTACCCCTCGGCTTTTGGTGCCTCTTGCCTTCTTTCAAACCAATTTGTTGTACCGCCTTCCTACGCCACTGCCAAAGTTCCTCCCCCTTAAGATAATATGGTACATTCGCCGAAAAATAAGCTATCAGATCAGTGGCGTAGCCATAAATCCTTCAAGGGAGGGGTCGAGAAGGGGATGCAATTTTACTGAAGCCAAAGTTACAACCAGGGGGGGGGGGGGGGGGTTGGACACGGCAACCCTCCCCTTGTCTACGCCCAATGATAAAGTTGTTCGTCCGTCCTGATTGATTTTCACTAATATTTTACTTTTTTATTTTGTCTTAGATCTTTTTATAAACAACACCAGTTAATAAATCTAAATAAGCCTTTGATTGAGACGGAAACTGCCAAAATGAGCAGCCGAGAAGAGAAGATCTACAAGTGCTCAGAATGCGTCAACGGAACTAACGTTAAGGGTGATTTCATTCGCCACAGAAGAACTCACACGGGTGAAAAACCGTTCCAGTGTGATCAGTGTAGCTACGCATCAGCACGGAAGGAGGTTTTGGTTTGCCACAGAAGAACTCACACGGGCGAAAAACCCTTCCAGTGTGACCAGTGTAACTTCGCATCAGCTAAGAAGGGTGCTTTGCTTTTTCACAGAAGAACTCACACGGGCGAAAACCCCTTCCAGTGTGACCAGTGTAACTACGCGTATGCAAATAAGGGTAGTTTGTCTCGCTACCGAAGAACTCACACGGGCGAAAAACCCTTCCATTGTGACCAGTGTAACTACGAGTTTACTTATAAGGGTGCATTGATTCGCCACAAAAGAACTCACACGGGTGAAATACCGTTCCAGTGTGATCATTGTAGCTTTGCATCAGCACGGCAGGACGGTTTGATTTTCCACAGAAGAACTCACACGGGCGTAAAACCCTTCCAATTAACCACACAGTAAAAAAAAACGGTTTGATTATAAACGCTTTAGGGGTATTTCAGTTTTGTCAGAAATTCACTCCCTAAACGGTTTTAATAGAAACCATAGTTAGCGAATGGTTCAAATACACACCGCACAGTAAACCGTCTAAGGTTTAATTCTACGCCCTATTAGGAGTGGTTTTACACCGTTTAGGGTCGGTTAATGGTATAAACACCAGTCGTCTAAGGTGCAATTCAACACCCTATAAGGAGCAGTTTTACACCGTTTAGGGTCGGTTAATGGTACAAACACCAGTCGTCTAAGGTGTAATTCAACACCCTATAAGGAGTAGTTTTACACCGTTTAGGGTCGGTTAATGGTATGTTATTTTTCGAAATAATTCCGGTAAAGGGTCTAAAGTTTGAATTTCAGTGTAAAGAAACCAATTAAAAATACTTATTCAAAACATTTATTTCTGCAATTCAGTGGTAATTTTTTTTACCTTTACTGCATATTTAGTATGTTTTAATCCCAAAAAACAAGACTCAATTAGGCTTAACGTTTTAAACAAAACCGCGGAATATTCTATATTAAATATCCAGTATGCAGCGATCAAGCTGCTCATGGCCATTTGGAAGGTTGACGCTTCGGTCACTTTAACTTGATCTACAAATACCTCATAGTGGTCACAAAAAAATTTCGGGCTACTATACACGATTACAGGCATTTTAGATACTCTCGAAAGGTCGGTCTTTACGTAAAAAAAACCTCTCGTGGTTTTCGTTAAAAAGGGCAGGCAGTAATAATAGCGAAAACCAATCCTTGGCACCTAAAAACGTTTAAAATTAGAATTTATAGTATTAAGTGGTTTAATGTTGGCAGCTACCTTGCCGTATTTCTGGACTAAGATTTTTTAGTTCGTCTAATATTTTCGCTTTTAAGGTGGTTACGTTTTTTTCCGCCAATGACCAGATTTTAGCCGAGCATTTTCGCAATGACTCTTCTAGTTGTACTTCAATTTTAACTTTTGTAATTCTTTCAAATTCAAGAAGCATCTATTGGAAATAAATATTTAATTATATAATATTATGAAGTGTCAAGGTAAATTTTCTACTTGTCTCGCATCTGAAAGAGCTGGATACTCTTTCAACACCACTGTTAAGCTTTGATCTTTTATTATTTTTTTCCTGTCAGCTATCGTCTTATCCATTTTAGTGTCTATTAGTACCCAATCTATCTCGAAGCTTTTCATCTCCACGACCATCAAAACCTACAGGCTATAACGGAATGGTTAGTTAGATGATTGCCTAACAAATAGTTTTAATAGCAAAAATACCTCAACTCTCACAACATTAACAACAAAAATAAATAATATATTCATACAAAAAGTGTCGCTCTCGAAGCCCGGGCTACTACATGAAATTTTCGAAGCGGACAAAATTTTCGGCGTAGGCAAATATCATGGTGCTACGCCCGCCTATCTAAGAGCCGAATTTCCTAAGATCATAAGAAGTAGTGTCATTGCGCATCGAAACAAAGTTCCATTAAATTATTAATATAATAATAATGGTTCATACCTCATATGACTAGAATTATTTAAAAAAATGTCATTCTTTGATTTTTATTATCTATTTGTTATTACGGTTTTTTTATAAAAGAATGTTGAATGGTTAATATAGGCTACTTCTGATTGGATCTCTTACGTGACGTCATGTGATAATGAAATTGGAATTACCACGTTTTCAAATAGCACGTGGAGTTTGTAAACACAGTGGTCGTGGACTCGTAGTGTTGTCTTTCTACTTCTAATTAATAATAATAATTACTGAAATGTTTGAAGAAGATGATTCAGACAGTTTGGATCTTATGAATTTACAAAATGGTTCACCAATATCAGCAGAAGATATATTAGGTAATTTAGAATGTCCTTTACTTAACCCACCAGTAGATACAACTGGGGAAAGGAGAAGAATTTTGGAAGAACTATATGATGATGGAAGATTGGATTTCATACTTAGAGATTTTCATAATGAATATCAAAATTTATTAAAAAAGTTCAAAGACATTCGTGGAGGATATTCTTCATTTTTATATGCCTTTACCAATTTTATCCACGACTACACATTTAAGGGTTATGGGATCATGATAACAAATGAATATGGCCAAGTAGAGGGGTGCAATATTTTACATTGGATAGGGATACGCTTCAGGGAAATTAGTGCTGAAATCAAAAGAAATAAAGAAATTGGCTCTATCTCAAAACCACATCAGCAATCTCAGACAGCTTCTTTTACAAAAGTTCAACATTCGAAGTCTTCGAAAATTAGGCATGTGGAGACAGATGTATTATATTCTCTTAATAGGCTTGGTGGAGGCTGCTTGGGTGAAGTGTGGGCTGCCAGCAAAGCAAAAATGGAAGTACACAAAAAAATAATGAAAGGGAAAAAACCCCTATCTCAAAAACAGAGAGACCGTGCCCATTCTTTGTATAAAATTTCTTTGTCATTAAGAAATATAGAGCAGTTTGTAGATGACTTACCAGCTGTCATAAGGATGCTGAACAAGGGTGGTATGCTACTGCCTCATGTCTCGTTAATGCCTTTCATCAAAAGAGTGAGCTTTCTGGTAGTTGATATGTTTAGAAAGTGGTCTAAAAGCAACGATCCAGTACAAGCGCTAAGTGAGTAAATCCCTAATCATAGCATTACAATGTAAAAAAGGATTGATAAAAATATATTTTTTAAATTCCAGAGAAATCAATGAGTTATATTTTTGAAGATCAAACTTTGAAGACCATTTTCCACGATGCTGTGAAGACCATCAAAGCAGTTCAGGACTACAATCATTCGCTCGAAGATTTAGAAGCTATGAGGCTTGAATGGCAAAGAAAAATAGGGCATGCAAAGTTGGGGGATTTAGTCAGAGCCCAGATTCAGAGGCGCAATGAGAGACGAGGAAAACGAGAAAGAGGTGGTATGAACCTCCGTTGTTTTCTCTACAGTATTAAGGGGGCCTCCAAAACAAAACTAGCAAAAAAAAGGGTAACAAATTGCTCAAGAATTAACCAAATCAGAAAAGCAAGCCAAAGCCTAAGAAAAACAAGTTAAACAAAAAATCCAAGGAGGATCTTTTACCTTGTAATTTAAATACCCAAAGATCCAATAGCCCGATGTCCATTGGATCAGGGACCCCAAAGAAAACTAGTTCCGGACGATTAGTTCGTAGAAAGGTTATTTATGAATAACAAATGCAATAACACACTATGATTAAAACCCAAACTGTTCCTAATTAATCCAAAGCTACAAAGTATTGTGAATTCATGATAATTCAGTGATATATAAAAATTTATTCATTTAAAATGTCTAAGCCTACTTTTCTATAAGAAGCTTCAGCATTTTGTTTGGTATTTGTGCAGCCCTTAATTAACAATGCTCTTCTGGCTGGTCTATAATTTACACTTGTAAGCTTTCCTCCTGATATATATTTCAGTTGGCTAAAGATAGTTTCAACTGCGGATCCATTGATTCTTACTGGATAAATACATTTATTCGGATGTCTTTGAGTAAAATCTTCCGCAAAACCAATAAAACCGTATATGCAAATTCGTAGCAACTCCCACGTTTGCCAGGCTATAAAATGTTTTTGAGATTTGTTTGTTAAACATTCTCCTTTTTTTATTCGCTCTGTTGCCCAGTCCTCAAAATATTTAAGTCCCTTAAGCATTGATTTGATTGGACCAGGATTTGTACATGAAATTCCTTCATGGCTTAATAAACCCTTTTCAAAGATTTGGTGGCAAGCATGGAGGTAGTTATAGAAAGCCATTACTTTTTCTTTATCATTGGGTGGTTTTTCATATTTTGGATTTGCATAATTATATAGCTCACCAAGGACGGGAAGTTGTTGCATTATTTTTGCGGGGGTCACGTTAAGTTTAGACCAAGCGTCTCTGTCAATGTAAGCTTGACAGAGGCCCTTCACTTGAGCAAGTTCATTACAATCCCTTCGGTCATCTTCCCTGGCTTTCATATCTATAGCTTGCTGCCATCCAAAATGAATGTCTCCACAAATGAAATCTTTTGTACCTTCCTTTTGAGAACTATGAGCAGCATTTACCATATTCTTCAACTGGTGGCTTGGGCAAATTATCCAATAAATCCATTGGTCTTCCAAATGAGGATTTCTAAATCGAGGCATTATCTTGTAATTTATGGAACCATCATCTTTAATTGTATGCATTTGAGCTTTCAGAATTCCTAAACTGTGCCTTAAAGATGCCACGTTCGCACTCCCACCATCACACACAAGGGCTGTGGTTTCAAACCCAACCATGTGGAAAGCAGCAATACAATTTAAAACTGTATTGGTGATAAATGAATGTGGGGCAGGAAAGGCCATCATAAAAAAAGGGCCAATTACGTCAAACCTAGCTGAAGCACACCTCCAAAGAAACTGCAAAACATATTCAGCCGCTAGTGTTTCTTTCATGGTATTTTCTTTATACAAATCTTCCATTGTAATATATTCATTTGGATCGATAGCACAGCCAATAAATTCATTATTGCGAGAGTTCCAAGTTAGTTTTCCGATAACTTTCACTTCGTCAAATATTAGAACGCCTTCTTTTGGAGGTCTGATTTTTCCTGGATAATTATGCTTGTCAAATCTAACAGATTCCGATTGCAAAAATTTATAGTCAATGCCTTGCTGACTAGGTATTTGTCTTATTTTATCCTGCACAGAGTAAACACTGGGTAATTTCAACACATCAAAAGATGCAAGGGCTTCATAAGCAGCAGGTGACCTAGAATACACACTCAGTGCTATTCGGTAAGTTAGCGGGATCCACCTATTTCCTTTAGACCCCTTTTCACAGTTATCCTGGTCTTTTAAAAAATCATTTTTTGCCAAGTCTCTTTCCCATGCTTTCTGAAGAGCTAACCCTAACATTTTATTTCTCCCCTTAGCTTCATCAAAAATCTTTTTTAAATCCTCTTGACCTTTGCAGTTAATTTCACTCAAAATGGAGCTCATTTGCTTATTTTGTTCGGGACAGAGTTCAACACTGGTTTCATCTAGCTTCTTTTCTAAAATCTTAATTTTTTTACGAAGATTGCATCGGTACTGTCTACTATCAAGAAATCTTTTTGTTTTAGATCGTGGTGTTAAAACACTTATTCTACATGTAGACAAATATGATTGCCTTCTGCGCTTGGTTCTTGGAGTTACTTCTTTCGATCAAGAATGTACCTGGATAAATAAAAATAATATGTTAAATAGGCGCTAGTATAAAGTTGGATACGCCTGCTCAACTTATTAAAATCAGGATTGTTTGATTTAAATCAAATGATTTAATCCAGTGACTTAAATCAAACGATTTAACTCAGCAATTTGAATGATTTTTTTAATCAGTTCTTATAAAAGATTGTTTAAAAGGTAATAAAGTTCCATAATTGATAGATTTACCACATGGACTAACCAAACGTAAGGACGGTTCGCAGTGCCAGAGTGCACATTAACAATCGTTAGCCGCAGAATTTGCTCGGGGAATCGTCCTTACGTTTGGTTAGTCCATGTTTACCATTGAATTATTATATTTTAGAATATATTTATCATTCTATTAGACTATTATCTCTCACAATGATATTAGACTCTTCCTCATGTTTTTTTTTTAATTATGGACTCTTCCCAAATATATATATTTTTAAATGATCGATCTACTATTGATACAAAAATAACTGATATCAATAAGCTTATATATTGCTTTTAAAAAGTGACAAAAACCAAAAATATTAAAATAAAAAAATCCGATTCAAATCAAACAAATCGATGTTTTCAATTTTTTAAAGAAACCAAAAAAAAATATAAAAAATCAACAACACTGATTAAAATGGTTTTATACATTACCTTTGGAGATATCGGCATTTACCACATTGATAAATGACATTTTTAATTTCATCTCGCTTTACATTAGATGGCGGAATGAACCAAACAGTACATTCTGAAGACTGTAATCTTTCAAAAGGACTAGCTATTACTTCAAGGTTTTTTGATTTAAATGATTTGCAGTTGTCCTAAAAAATACATTTTATAATTTTGTAGGAAAAAAAAAGATAAAAAAGGTTATAACATACATTTACAAGTCCTGGACATAAAACGTGATTCCCTGACAATTTTGATAAAACTTCATTTATGATAAGTACATCTACTTCTTGATTTCCATCAACATAGCTTATTTGATGCAAAGGTTTGAACAGAGTTAAAATGGTTAGTAGACCATTTGATGAAAATAATATTCTAGTTGGAAAATCATAATAAGTAGAAACGAGTGTTAAGTCCTTTTCTCTAATGACTTGTAGCTGTTCAGCTCCATTTTTACCCTTTCTTACGGAGAGGTGCAAGTCGTCTGATAATACATGTAAGAAAAAAATTTCAAGTGGCTACAGTATTACGTTACTCAATTTGATATGTAACATGGATTAAATGTATGTAATATATATACACATACCTCTCTTCAAACTACTAATATATTTCTCCACAGAATTTAAATAAGAGTCCACTTTGGCCTGTAGAGAGAGCTTCGGCTTCTTAACTTCAGGGTTTGTTAATGGTTCCTTATCTATTTTCCGTTTTGAAAGTTTGTTTTGGTTTTGTGGTGGTTCAAATAGAGTGCACACAGTATGAATTTTAGATATACTAGTTTGTGTTTCACGAGAATGAGTTAGTTTCAATAAGAAATCACACTGAGTTGAATTTTCTCTGACCAATTTTTTCAACCTGTCACTTGCATCATTTGTTTCAGTCTGTACTGAAACATTGTGACCATGACACTCGGTCTGACAAATGGCAGTACATGTGCGTAACACAGTAGTTTGTACTGATTTTCTGGATGTTTCTTTCAGGTAGAAATTGCATTGGGTGGAATTAGTTTTTGCCAAAACTAAAGATTCTGTAACTTTTTTCTAGGAGGCATTACCTACAAAGGCTTTAATTCACCGTTACCACCAAGAATGAATACTTTTGTAATAATAAATTCTAAGCGCTTTAAAGTACTCAAAATAAGTTAATATCATTAAACTTACTAAAAAAACCGCTATAACCGTGGTAACTGAGTGAAAATTATTTTTTTTAACTTATCGTTCACCGAAGTTGGCTAACATTTTTTAAAATTTTATCTGCTGTTGTACTATTTTTTTGACGTAATCATTCAATGATTGCTATTGGCTGAAAATTCCGGCCGTTGAAAGATTTGTCGTCTGCTTAAGAAATTTCATACAAACCACAGGGAAAGCTACAGCACACGAGAAGAGCGACACTTTTTGTATGAATATATTATTTATTTTTGTTAACAATAGATATGTTCTCTACTGCAGTTGCGGATGAATCTTTGTAGGAATCGTTCCCAAATTTCTTTTTGTGCGCTGCTACAACAGCTATTTTACCCAAAGGTTTTCGAAAATTTTTAAACTTGGTAACCAATTGATGGTGCCCGATTTCCTAAAAGAAAATTAGATTATTAAAAAAAAAATTCAAATCCGTATCGGAGCAATTTCAAAAACCTTGAATTTTTCAGTAAATAAATGGGGTTGCACACTGGGTTAAGACCCTTGTTTGATTTAAGAGGAACTAAAATACGTTGAAGTGTTTTACATTCCTCAAAATTATGTACACTAAATTTTTTTCTCTAAAATTAAATTGCCTAGAAACTGGTTCTAGAGCTTCTGGGTAGAGGAAAACTATTATGATTTGTTTAAAGTGTCGGACGCCTTGTTATAACAGACTAATATTATTGTAAATTTAAATTTTTACCAGTCCTTCTCCAGGCTGTGATTTTAAATGTGGGTATTCCATTACTAATCTGGCCGCCATGATCTTGTGATACGGATACCTACAAAGAGTTAATTAAAGTCATCAGTAGGAGAGTCCAAACTGCTTTGTTAATTGCAAATGGCAAACTCACAGTCCAAATTTTTAAATACAATCACTTAACAAAATGTTTATCAATAGAGCGTTTATTTCTTTTTTCCCATCGACATCAAGTGCATTGTAGTCATCTTTATTTTTAAAAATCTCGGGAACATCAGGTAGCTTGTACTTCATTATAAATTCATCTCTAGTACACGTGACAACTGCTTGTGTTATATTTTCAGCAACCCTGTATTAATAAAATAAAAAACACTTTGAGATATTGGGATATTCAAAGGTCTTGAAACAATTAATACTTCCAATTTGAAAGTTTGAATAGTCGCACAGCCATCTATCGTAAATGTAGAGAACTATTAGAGTTCCGCTAGTACGAACAATTTTCGGAAATTTTGTCGCGTGTTAAATAAAAAACACAATTTAACCTAAAAAACCCGGGTTATTTTGATTTTGTGCTGCCAAGTTATGTTGACTGTGATTATCGAAACTCGCTTATTGAAATTCCTTAGTTTTTGCATTCTGCCAGAATTTACTCCAAAATTAGGTAATTAAGTTCCTGACATTAAACTTTACATTAAAATTTACTAGAAAACCAGAATTATTTGAAACTAACGCTTCATAGCAACTCCAACTGCTCTTCTCGGCTCGGACTGAGCTACTCTTTAGAAATGTTATGATTTACAACTCACCAGTCAATTAATCCCAGTTCTTTATCATTATTAGAAGCAGTTTCCATACTTCCATAAATATTCAAGTTAATATTCAATTCGTTGTTACATGTAGCAGTAGAAGTAACGTCTGGTCCACCTTCAATTTCTTGATTAGTATCTGAAATCTTTTGCCTCTTTCCTTCAGGAACTTCACTTATCTCGGTTAAGCGCTGGATATAGAATTGACTAAATGTTAATCAAACCGTTCATTTGCAATAGGTAGACTGAATTATCGCTGACAAGAGACAGTGGCGTTGCCAGAAGTTTGTCAATGGGTGGATTTACGTGATGTAGAAGTATAATTTAGTATAGTCAAAGCTACGCTCAAGGGAGTGGGGTGGGCGTGAACCGAAACCCCTCTGGCTACGCCACTGGCAAGATATTTTATTCCATATTGAGCATATCCTAAAACTTGAGTCTTTTTCCATCACGGAAAATTATTTACATTTTGAAATAACCTAGCTTTCCTGATCTTCAATCAAATATTTTTTTAACTCTTAAAAAATAAATATGAAATGATATCGTGTAGTAAAACATCAATAACACGTGTAGTTCAAAACGTCACAAATGATAACTAAGCCAATTGAAACAAAAATAATACCCGTTTACCTTTCGTGTAAATTTTGTTTTGGTTTTATTTTTGAATTTGCAAATCGGTTTCGACATCAACATATTCATCGAAATCGTCATCAAAGACCTGTTAAGAATCAATTCGAGTATTTATTTATATATATATGAGTTTCATCGTGGTCTATTTTCTTTATCCATTTACAGTGACCGCAAAATCTTTGGGATATTTTAATCCAGTGATGAGCACCGCTCGTCTCATTGTGAGCGGTATTGTTATTATGAGCAAAATTGAGCGGTTAAATTTCCTTTTTAGAGAAAATGAGAGGAGCGCTTTTATTACCGCTCAAAAAAGAGCGGAAAGAGACGAGCGCTTTTATTACCGCTCAAAAAAGAGCGGAAAGAGACGAGCGCTTTTATTACCGCTCAAAAAAGAGCGGAAAGAGACGAGCGCTTTATTACCGCTCAAAAAAGAGCGGAAAGAGAAGAGCGCTTTTATTACCGCTCAAAAAAGAGCGGAAAGAGACGAGCGCTTTTATTACCGCTCAAAACAGAGCGGAAAGAGACGAGCGCTTTTATTACCGCTCAAAACAGAGCGGAAAGAGACGAGCGCTTTTATTACCACTCAAAAAAGAGCGGAAAGAGAGGAGCACTTTTATTACCGCTCAAAAAAGATCGGAAAAAGATAAGCGTCAATTTTACCGCTCAAAAATGAGTGAGTGGGAGCGGATATTAAGCTAGCGAGTGCGAGCGGTGTGTGAGGTGAGCGGCTCTTTGATGAAAATGCCCAACACTGTTTTAGTCCACATAGCTTAAAAATTATCCCTCAAAATGGCGGCCATGGTCAAGGCATAGAAAACTAATATATATTATATGTGAGAAATAACAACACCTACCTGATGGATAAAATCTGCCCCCCGAAAATCCATTAAAGATTCATCAGTGTTGATTTTTTCCAAAAATGCCCCATAGCTGTTGTCTTTCACTGGAACTTTGGTTTTTCTTCCACCCAAGCACAACAATAGCCTAACGCCTTCATCTTCCATTGAATATTTCAGTTATTTAAATAAATACAATTAAGAACTAATCGCTTTGTTAATAAACTATTGTTGAGTATATCGAAAATAAACGGTCGTTTTGAGCTCTATTACTCAAGCCTGATTCCGATCTTTGTAACGTGGAGAAAAAAATGCTAAAACGAACAGCTCCCCCGCTTGTGGTAAATACGGGGTCACGCCACCTTGCGTAAGCGCAAAAAAGTGTCGGACGTATCTGGAGTTTTTTTTAGGGGGAGGGGAGTTCACCTATTTATATTTTTTTCCCATATCTGTTTCTTCCAAGGCGCTTCTACAGTTTCTCTTTCACCCCCTTTCTCGTACTCTGCCTTGTTAGAGTAGTTAAAAGAAAAAAACTAGTTTTTTTCATCTAAGAAAAATAGGCAGACATAAAAATTTTAAGATTGTACCGAAATTTACGATAGTAAGCGCAGGGGGTAGAAACGTACGAGAAATGCGTTGTCTAATGCCATTCCCTAGTGGGAGAGGTGGGGGTGGAAGTTTAGTCTGAAAAGTTTCAGCGGGTTCGTCTGCTTCAATTAATGGCAGAGATGGGCAAAAGTACGTTCGCTCTCCGCTCTCGGGCTCTCCCTCTAGTGCGAGAGCGTCAGATTGAAGAGTGACATTTTCGTTCCCCTCTTGCACTTACGATTGTAAGCTCTGTGCGAAGAGCGTATTTTCCCCTCTTTCGACGCTCTCTCTCTTACGCGCTCTCGCTCTGTCAGAAAAAAGGGCGGTGATTTCGCTCCCCTCTCGCACTTGCTATTGTGGGCTCTTCGCGAAGAGCGTATTTTCCCCTCTTTCGTCAAGTCGCCCTTCTAAAAGTGCGACGCTCTCGTCCCTCTCGATTCCGCTCTTTTCATTTCCGTGGCGCACTTCGAAAGGGCGCGAATTTCGAATTTCAATATTTTTTCACCCTTTAATGGATTCGAAATCAGAATTTATATTTATTATAAACGTCCAAAAATTAATAATTGGGAAAATATTTAAATGTAGTTTATTTTTGTGTGATTAATTGTTCGAGTTTCAAGATATGAAGTCATACTTAACAACCTACGCTTCGTATTGTGGCGTGCCCAATTTGTGTTTTATTTTAAGCTGATTTATTTTTATTGTAAGAGAACTTTCTTACCTATTTAATGTAAGATTTTTTAAATGTAAGCTTATTGCAGAGTTTTCGTCCATGTATAGCAAGTAAGCCTATTTCAATGTTTTCGCCCGAGATATTTTAATACTACGGTAAATATTTAAATTCATTATAACACTTTAGTGGCTAATTTAGAAATTGTGATTTTTCGACGCCTTTTACTGGTCTCTCATTAATTAATATACTACTTTCCTGCCACACACACACAAATACCCTGGTGGTAGGCCAACGTGTTCCGCGGTTGGCCTACCACCAGGGTATTTGTGTGGCAAAGTAAGTTTGAAAGTAAATTTTAAACCTAGGCCTTTAAGTTAATGAGCTTCATTGTATCGGTTATTTATTTCCGTAAAAGCAATACACTTATTATCCGTTATCACTTTTATCTATCAATGATATTCGTTCATAACTACACTGGTAAAAGTGGTAAAAGTGACAAAAGTAAGAAAAGGCGTCAGTTTGATGACGTTCAAGACATTTAATGTCAAGAGCGTATTGAAAGGTGGCTTGGGTATAAAAAAAATTATCAGAACCGTCGCCAGCGCGTTACAAATAATAAAGGGGGAACTCGACATTTGGGATGAGTATTTCTATATCCCGATATTTGCGGAATCTTTAGTACTGACGCCCATATATTTCATAAGCTTATTTAAAATTTCCTCGTCGTAAGTTCTAAACGTAAGTTTATTTAAACTCATAAGGTTTCCTCGTAATAATTATCTTACGTAAGCTTATTTAAAATTAGCATTATTTAAAGCGAAAACCACTGAAAAGGTTTTTCTTATATAAACAAGCCTCTTCAGACGGCGGCACGCAGTAATGGTGTTCCACTTATAGTTATGAAGAACCCTCGTCATGGAGGTACTCCACGCGAAGCCAACACTGGCAGCGAAGCGGAGGGCTTGGCGCTGGATTTTTTCGACTGCGTTAGAAGCCACTGGTCACACCACTTGCTAATTGTATCTAGGTCAGATTGTAGAGTGTTACAGTCTTGCGACTTACATCTTAGAGACGACGTTGTCTCCAATGTCATTGATGTAGATGATGAAGAGTAGAGGTCCCAGGACCGAGCCCTGTGGGACCCCAGACGATGCTGGGAGCCAATCGGAAGTGGCACCGGGCAGAAAAACCCGAAACTCCCTATTTTCAAGGTAAGCAGAGAGCCAGTTTAGCGTACGACCCCGGACCCCATAAGAGTGGAGCTTGGCCTTGAGAAGCTCGTAGGGGCCCGAATCAAATACCTTGCGGAAGTCAAGGACAAGGGTGTATTTAAGGGGGGGGGGGTTCAAATGCTGATGACTGGGGGGGGGGGTGCCTAATAAAAATCAGTGAAACTTCCGTCAGCACCCCCCCTTGAAATTTTGCCTCAAAACCCCCCTGAAATAAAATTCTGGATACGCCCTTGGTCAAGGAAGATGATGTCGACACGGCCAGCCTGCTAAAGGCCAGAGGTCCAATCCTCGACGCAGCAAAAAAGCTGGGTTTCGGTGCTGAAGCCACCCCTGAAGCCGTGCTGGAACGGATTCATCAGATTGTGCTGGATGAAATGCGTAGAAATGGCAGACGCACAGACGTGCTCATCGACTTTCAGAACGAGGGACCGGAGAGCAATTGGGCGGTACTTAGTAGGATCGGATTATCTCCACCCTTGGGTATTGGCGTGACGTTAGCCCGACTCCAATCTCACGGAATAGCACCAGAGTCATAAGACAGCTGGAAGATGGTCGCAAGCGGAGCTGCTAATGCATCGGCGCACTGGCGAAATACAATTGACTGGATGCCATCAGGGCCAGACACTTTATGCGGTTTGACTTTGGTCAACAGCTGGTGTATTTCGCCAAGAGTGGAACTACGGCTACATCATACGTCGGAAAAGTTCGCCGGAAGGTAGACGCCAGGAGATTGGCTTTGTCTACTGCTGTGGTGAACGTCGTTCCAGAGCTGGAGAGATCGGGAACTCCCGCTGACTTCGCCTTCTTGGAGACTAGCAGGTAGTACTTTTTCCTGTGGGTATATCCGACGCTACTTTGTCAATATGATGGGTGTGCGCAGCTCGGAGTGCAAATTTGACCATAGCACGATGCCGACTGAAGGCTTGTACATTGGCAGCAGAAGGGTACTTCCGGGAGCAGTTGTACCTACGCTTTGTGATGCCCATGATTCCATCAGACGTCCGAGGGAAGAGCCTACCCACGGGAGATTATGCCTGGATGATAGATGCTTAGTGGGAACATGATCCGTCACCGCTTGCCTGACGGCCGAGGGGAAAGCGCTCCACGTCTCTTCAATAGAAGTGGCATCGGGGAAATGGATATCAGAGAGCGAGCGTGTCATGGACGCAAAGTCGGCCTTATTGAGAATTCCTTGTTGGGGGTGGACCCCACGAATATTGAGCAGGAGAAAATCATGGTTCCTCTCGATTCCGCCCTTTTCATTTCCGTGGCGCGCTTCGAAAGGGCGCGAATTTCGAATATCAATATTTTTTCACCCTTTAATGGATTCGAAATCAGAATTTATATTTATTATAAACGTCCAAAAATTAATAATTGGGAAAATATTTAAATTTAGTTTATTTTTGTGTGATTAATTGTTCGAGTTTCATGATATGAAATATAGTCGGTGAAGTCATACACTGTGGGGGACGGAGTGGTTAGCACTTTCGCCTCGCAGCAAGAGGAGCCGGGTTCGATCCCAGCTAGTGGCACTGGGCGAAAATCCGGAACCACTCCTGCGTAGAGTTTGCAAGTTCTCTCCCCACTGGTTTAAGGGGTTTTCCCCCGAGATCTTCGGTTTCCTCTTCGCATTAAAACTTGCTGAGGTTAACGGTAATAGTAAGTGTAGGGAGCTGTCGGTTAGCTCGCGTGGCATGAAGGGCTAGCCACCCCCCTCCTACGCTGTATAACCCGGCCACTAGTTAAAAGGCCTTTTAAGTCGCAAGTTGACTTAGGCCTGTAGTGGTGACTTGGGTATTAGCCTAGCTGATTATTACAACATACGCTACGTTTTGTGGTGTGCCCAATTTGCGTTTTATTTTAAGCTTATTTATTTTTATTGTAAGAAAACTTCCTTACCCATTTAAGGTAAGATTTTTTAAATGTAAGCTTATTTCAGAGTTTTCGTCCATGTATAGCATGTAAGCCTATTTAAATGTTTTCGTCCTCTGTAGAAAATAAGCTTATTTCAATGTTTTCGCCCGAGATATTTCAATACTACGGTAAATATTTAACACTTCAGTGGCTAACTTATATTTTCTGATTTTTCGACGCAATTTCCTTGTCTCTCAATTATTAATATATTAAAGGCCTGTCACCAGTGGCGTTGCGCGTGACTTTTTTATTTTGGTTTTATTTTTTTCATTGTGTGACCTCCCCGAAACCAAATCCTGGCTACACCACTGCCCTCTAGGAGCAACAAACACAAGGAGAACGCAGCTAGCCTTTAAACACGCTAACGGAGGGTTGTGTACGAATTTCATTGGACGAACGTCATGAGCCTTTACGCTGAACGTTTTACGGGCGGGGGGAAGACAATTGCCGAATTTTCCCCTTCCGACGGCAGCAGGCGCTAAAGGGTCTAGCCAATGAAAAACGTACACAAGAAAATCCACGACTTTTGACGGGTTGCGTTCTCCTTGTGTTTGTTGCTCCTAGCTGCCCTTCACCCTTTATATTTACTTTTCTGCCACACAAATACCCTGGTGGTAGGTTAACGTGTTCTAAAATTTTAATTAATCCAATGATCATTTAAATGCAGTATAGCTCTTACGTAATTAATTTAAACTTATAATATTCCAATTATAAACTTATAAAACAATTATAATTTGTAGCATAATGAGTGATTATGTTATTTACATTTTATATTATTATATTTATGTTTATCAATATTTTAATATATTTATATTTATTTATATTTTTATATATATAAATACTATTGTGTGGTTAATTTACACGAGCTTTCCGGTTGGAAAATGTCGGTGTAGACAGCAACGAAATGCTTCGTATTATAGTGTATCTATTTTATAACACAGCGTAAGCTTATTTCTTTTTATTAAAAGGGAATCTAACGTTGCATTGCAACAAATTTTAATATTCCTATTTAATGTAAGCGGCTAATGTATAACATGTAAGCTTATTTAAATACGTGTAGGCCAACTGTTAACCGCCGGTGGGGTTCAACGGCGACATATTTTAACGCAGCCGATGGCTTTTTGCACATATAAAATCAATATACTCCTAAACTGTCAAACCATTGTTTCGCTAAGGCCATTACCATAAGTTTATAATATTTAACATAAGTATGTCTCTTTGGGAAATATTTTACTGAGGGTTATTCACGGAGTGACGTCATCCCGGTAAGAAAATTGCCCCTAGCGAGGCGCCGTTAATGGCTAGTAAAAGTACTCTACTGACCAATACATTATAAGTGAAACCTTTGTATCAAAAAGAGAATGGCCCTGAAAAGGGCCGTTTTTTTTCTTCTACTCCACATCTACTGAAGCATCTCGTTCCTCCGACAAATCCATCTATTCAAGGGTATCCGCCCACTCCTTGAATGTCAGTAAATATGAGGCGTTTTTTAAAGTGATTCGGCTTCGTCGATACCTTAATATCGACCCAGCCACCGAAAACATCCTCTCTACATCAGCGCTGGCCACTGGGATGCTTAACATCCTTTTGGCCAACTCCGCCAAAACTGGATATTCTTTGGAGTAGTTGCTCCAAAACTGTAGTACGTCGGTTTCCATCGGTTGAAGCCGCTCCTCCAGATACCTGGCCACTTCATTCTTCAAGGAGCTATTCCTTTCGACAGCAGCTGTTGGTTGTTCCGCAGCACGGTTATTTCTGACGCGGGACCACATCCCACCCCTGGACGCCGGCTGGTCCCCCTCCTCGTCCACAGGAATCACTGGTTCCGGTAATCGGGCGGCAAACTCCGATAGATGCCTGATGTCATCCTCCTCCTTCAGCGAGCGGAAGATTTCTCCTCCCTCCTTCGTCTGCAACCCATTTCCGATTGGAAAAGATGCTGTAAAAATCATCTATTAATTTTGTTCTTATAACTGGGAAGAAAAATTACTTTGAGGTATATTACAAGGAAATAATGATGTTTTCCCTCTGGGGTCTAATATGGCGGCTACCACGTAATCGGGGTCAACAATCTCTTCGAAAAATCTCGACTTCAAGTGAGCTAATAGCTCCTCTTGAAACTCTCCGAAGAACCCCACTCGAGCGGCGGATATCTGGTCATAGGTATCTAGAAGAGTACCTATGACCAGGTGAGAAAGTGGCTCTCGCTTCTGAAACGTGTCCGTAGCCACCTGGATCGGTTTTAAAAACCGCAGCAACTCCTTCATCTGGTGAAGATGATCTTCCTCTGGCATCTGATCCTCGAAGACCCCGGCTTCAAGGAAAGTGGCCTTGAGCGCCGTGATCATCCCTTCCTAGAGAAAGTACAAAAAGGGTAACGGCGAAAATGGGGTGCATTAGTATAATTATCTTTGTCATACTCCGTTTTTAAGATGCCGCTTACCTGCACTAGTCGCTCCATAGCGGCATAGATGGAGTTCCATCTCGTGACGCCGATGGCCTTGAGGTCAAGACCATTCGGCGATTTTAAGCGAAAATATTCGCTCCACTTGGTGGAGCGACGCAGGAACGACACCCAATCGCTGACATTGTGTATCATCCTTTTCACCCGAGGAACTTTCTTCACGGAATTGTTAACCACTAACTGAAGTGAGTGGCAAACGCACCGTTTTCTGTTCCAGGTTCCGTGAAGAGCGGAGTTGTCTAGGATGCAATCGGGTAAGAGGTCGCCTTCACCAGGAGACTGAGGGTCAGAGCTCTGTCCAACCAATAGGAGTTGGCTCCACGTATCCCACCCTACAATCGAAAAAAAAAGGTTTAAAAAAAGAGTGCCACCGTATCTACCACTTATTTAGTGAAACGAAATATACCGTCATCTAAAACGAAACTCTCGTCATCCGATGAATCAATCGAAGATTCTAGATCGGAATCAGAGGACGCCGACGACGTTGGAGTTGTGCAAAAGCTCTCCTCTTCCGCCTCTCCTATACGGGGCTGTCGCAAAATATCTAACAAGTTCACCGCCTTAGTGATATTTGACGCGTTGTCCGCGCAAATACACGAGATCTGGAAATGCTCAACATTAATTTATAATTCTCGTACAATGAAATATAATTTCTTACGGAAGACTCGGATAGACCGAATTCGGCTAAAATTTCCTGAATTTTAGCCAAAATTGCGGCGCCAGTGTGTGCACCAGAAAAATGGGCAAATGCCAGCAGAAGGTTTCGGAATTTAAAGTTCGAGTCAATAAATTGAGCTCGAACTCCGAGAACCGACTGCTGGCGCCGGCTCGACCAAATGTCCAACGTCAGGTGTAACGTCCCCTGTGCCAAATTGCCAAGAATCCTCTGACATGTAAAACAAATGAGCAATGTTATAAATACAACTGCAAATAAATAACTTGAGGATATTTATTTGTAACATTCCAAAAAATTTCATTACCGTGATTTTCGGCTTTAATTCATTCGTAACGATGTGCGCCAACTCAGAGGTGACGGACCTACGGCTAAATACGTCCAGGGACGGGTTGGCGAACGCCATTACCTTTCGAAAACCTTTCCCGTCCACCACGCTGAAAGGCAACCCGTCAATGGCTATCATATTGACAAGCCATCGCTTGAAGAGGGCCTGGTTGATTTTCTTGGCGGCCGGGTCCAGTTTGGTCCTCTTAGATGGTGGAGGAATCAAATCGCTCCCCGATCCCAAAACGTCCATCTGGTATTCGCCGTCGTCGTTGGAATCAGGCGTCAAAGAAAGATTATGGACAGCAATCTTATAAGCAAAAATAAATGAAAACACGTTAGAACTGAAAAAAATTTCAAGGCGTAAATATTAAACTTACGGCATGCCGTTCCATAGCGTAAGCGCTACTGACTCCCCCGACGATCAACTGATTACAACCGTCGAACTTGCACCGCCCCACCACAGAAATGGCAGGTGTGCCATCAGCCTCGAGATGGTTTCCGACGTAATCGAAATGCAGATGGATATTTTTTCGTCCATATCTGCCCGTTTCGAATTTCTCAACAATCGAGGGCACCCTGACCGTAGGTCTGGGAGTACCCTTAGGCGGTCGAGTCGGTCGCAGACGACCATTACTGTTGGTAACGGGCGTCGTAACTCCGATACAAACTAAACTACTAGAAGACCTGCAATATACCGATTCAGACGTATAAATAAAGGGCATAATTTGTAATTACAGGAAAATTTCTAAAATTTTAGCATTAGAATTTTCACGCGTTCTTTAAAAATTAAAATAAATTAAATGGAAATAAATATAGAGACTACTTAAGAGATACTTTTTCACCTATTACAGTACAATTTAAGTAATCTAAGTCTAGCTTATTAAAGATAAAGAGAAAATTTCGATATACTTACATAATTATCTCCAAAGCAACAAAAAACCTAGTGAAAACTAAGGAAGCAGCGAAAAAACTTAGTGAAAACTAATGAAGCAGCGACTAGCGCAAAGATAATACTTGAAGATGGTAAGATCGACAAGAAACTGTGCTCCATTTGTGTCTTTTGCCCCTTTTTATACCATCAACCGTGCCCCAACCCCTTTCCTCCCCCATAACTTTTGACGCGTTAATTGTTGCATCCAAAACCCGGCATAGGATTGTCGCCACTCAGTCGCCGGGTTCCAAAATTTTACCTGTCCGCGCGCGGACGTTTGAGCCTTCCACCGTGTATTTGGTCAAGCTAAAATGACAAGAGTGAGGCCTGCGGTCTCCTTCGCGTATTTTTCCAAGACGGATTAAAAACACAATAAGGAGCGGAGGGGAAATTGGTTTTGCGCTTCCAGAAAGATTTTTGAAAGTTGGAAAGTACGATGCTGGCGCCTACATGTCTGAAACACGAAATCTACGGTGTGATACCTCAGAAACTCGGAAAGAACTTTAATTTTAAATATTTTACACTTTTATAACTTAATGAATGAAGTTATTTTTCAGTTCAGGAAATAATATTCCAATACAAATTAAAAAAGTGACGTAAAACGATTTTAATTTACTTTAAATGTGATATAAAATCGAAAGTTTCCGAGGAACGGTATTCCTCCAAACGTCGAATTTTAAATAAATTTATTGTGGATTAAAACCGACCAATTAGACATTGTATTCGAAAGAAACAAAGGATTAAAATGTATAATTTTTATATCAAACTTAGGCTTAGGAGTCAGATTAAGAATCAAACGGTCATAAATGAATTTTAATAAAACTTTATTTACACAGCTTTTTATGGGAAATTAAATAAACAAACGGTAAATACTAGATAATGTCTTTAATGCTTTTGGCGTAATCTATAATATTTAATTGACCATCTAATCAAAAATAGCTTGTGAATTTTATGATTGAAGTGGCTCGAAAAATAGTTAGTGTAGTCTAATAAGATATTATTAAATCGAAATTAGGGACGTCATTTGGGTAGGGCAGGGAGGTGCATTTGTCCCCTCTGATTTTTTTTACCTAAAATTGTTCATGAATAAATTTGCATTGAGCTGCATTAGAATCGTACTGTTTAATTTCATGTATTGGTGCAATAACTATTTCTATTAAATATTCAAATAATAATAAATTTGTCGCATTTTTGCTCTGGAAACTAAAGTTTTTCCACCGCCTGTTCTTTGGTCATTCTCAACCCGCTTTCTGTGCTGCGTTGCACAATAGTCGATATGACCGGAACGCCGAAACGGATTTTCGGCGGCGTTATCCAACTGGCATATTTTCAGAGAGAAGTGTTGCCAGACATATTTTTCGAAAATCTTAATGCTTAAAATAATTTTGAGAATTCTTATAATTAACAAGATATAAGGTCCTAACTAATTCGCCCCTCAAATCAGTTTCAAAACGGTTCCAAAGTGTCTAGTGTGGACGTCGCTTAAATTACTTTTAAAGGTTGAGCCTTCACCTTGTATCTTAGGGTTTAAAAGCAGCTAAATAAGCCTAATAAACCTCATAATGTAGATATGGTGTCACGCGCATAAACGTAATTTCAAGATCCGTCAATAACTGTAAATCTCATTAATTGTCATACTTATTGTTAATATGTTTCTCATTTTTATAGTTAGTGAAAAATATGGTATTACTTCTGATTAGCCTCCCTTAATTTCAATTAACTTGATTACTAAATAAACTAATAGATCAGCAATAAGTATCCCATAATTGAAATAAAATTACCTGTTTTTCTTTCAAAAATATTAGAAGAATTAATTATGGTAAAAATCGATGGTCATTTCATTTACAAAAAAAACAAGGTTGATTTTTGATGGCTATACCAAAACGAGTTATCAAACCCGAAAATATGAAATGTAAGTATGAACCTAAGTAAACGCTTACGTAACTTTAACTATAATTAGTATAAAGTTACATGGTTTTTTGCTTTCAGGCGACGAATAGCGTGCACTCAGCCGTCGAGTAGGGCTTTGGAAAATATAATTTCTGATTGGAAGTTAGACTATCTGATCCCCTTAAGCCTACTAATTTGATTGATGACATACTTATGGGTAATTATGTTACATATGATATTATCCATTAGATAAACAGCGATTTAATATGCAAAAAATATTTTATATTTTGTCGGATAATTGTAGTTTATCTTCATAATAAATCCAAACGCCGAGCTCTATGTATATTACAGCGTAGTTTCCGTGTTTCAGCCAGCTTCCGATTCGTATTTCCCAACTTTAAAAATCGTTTCGGAAGCGCGAAAATAATTTCCCCTCCGCTGCTTATTGTGTTTTTAATCCGGCTTCGGAAAATATCCAAAAAGACAGCAAGCCTACTGTAGGCCTGTTTCTCTATCTTGTCATTTTAGCTTGACCAAACACACGGTGGAAGGCGCGCGGAGGTAAATTTTTTTGAGCCGGCGACTGAGTGGCGACAATCCGATGCCGGGTTTTGAATGCAAAAATTAACGCGTCCAAAGTTACGGAGGGAGGAAGGGGGTTGCGCTAGTCTCGAGATAGCAAATATCGAGATATTAACAATAATAGAAAAACCCATCCCAAAGCCGAGTTGCCCCTTTCTTATTGGTAATGCGCTTGGAGACGCCAAGTCTGGCTATCACCTGTGGCCGAAACTTTCGCTTTTCTTAAGCCCTATCCACACGGCCCCTGTTCTTAACTTCTTATCCCGTTCTCAACCCGGCCAAATTATGGGGGGGGGGGTAATCAGTGCCAGTAAATCCCCCATAGTATCCCGGTCTGAAAACCCCTCCCGTCTCGACTTGGTAAATCCGGAGAAGTCTTCTTCATTTCTTTTTACGATTTGGTTTCGACTGTTTCGACATGAGCACTCTCCCAGACAGCCAAGAGTTTTTGTTGATGGACGAGCCAATTCCATTTCCAGAATCTCAAGATTGGCCAGGGTATGACCTGGATGACACGCAAAAATTGTGCGACGCAGCGCAGATTGCGGCTGGTCATCCGGTCATTTCGCCCGTCAAGCGCCAACCTCCAGGTACTATTATTAATCTCTTACATTTTTTAATTGTCACACAGGAATGGACAACCGCTGTATCGTGATCGTACCATGTTTTTATTATTATTATTATAGAGCGTAACGATTCTGAATCTGAAACCGACCGTCATGACCGTTTGATGGAAGGGCTTCGTCTTCAATCGGAAAACTGTTCTCTGAAACGTATGGACAACTCATTAATTAGTATTAATATTATAGGTTTAGGTTTATTTATTTCGTAATTTGAAATTGCAGGACGACTCGAAGAGGCAGAACTGTGCTATTCGTCGAAATTTGCCCGCATGGAAAGGGAAATTGGGAGCAAGGACGCCAAATTAATTGAGGCTTCGGTAGAGAAGAGCCAATTGCAAGATAAACTCAAGAGTTATAAGAAGGACCTAAATGAAGCGAACAGAATTTTAAGAAAAGTCTTAACGGGCTGTTCTTGCAGAAATGCACCAAAGACGGAAGGCGTCAATTAATTGGCGTTGATTAATCATCAGATTAATCAAAATATAAAAACGGCCCTTTTCAGGGCCACTCTCCTTTTGAAACGCAATAAGGTTTCACTTATTATGTATTGGTCAAAAGAGTACTTTTATTCTAATAGTTGAAATAAGCTTACATAGCGTAGTTTCACTCTGTCAAACTTATTTGTTACTTCTGGTCATACGTTGAAAGCGATAAACACACATTCGACCAGTGTCGAATACAGCATAAGGGGTTTTTTTTTTCAAAAGTACCCCTTGACCCCCTAAATGTTTTCTCCTATATCGCTGTCCCTCAATAAATAAAACTCAAGGTGGGTCGGGGGCCCTACGAGTGCCGGGTAAAAATATCACTATTTCAAAGTCTGATATTTGTCATATTATGCTAGATATTATGAAACTTCCAAGCCAAAAAAAACTGTATGCAAATTTTGGTCGAAATCGAAAGGGGTCGGGTGTTCTGCTTCAGGCGTTTTGTCATGGAATGACCCACACACAAATCCCTATTGTGTGTAAAAATCGCTTTCGACGAGCGAGATTTCGGCCGTTTCCTCCTTTACCTTTGACCTACTGAAAGTGTATACATATATAGTTTCCTGGCCTATTATATATCATGATGTAGATGAGGTGTCACGCGCAAAAACGTAATTTTAAGATTCGTCAATAACTATGAAAATCAGTTTCGTGGTACATCTCGTTAATTGCCATACTTATAGGTTATTATGTTACTTATGGTTATAGTTAGTGAAAAAAATTATATTATTTTTGAATAGCTTGCCTTAATTTAAATTAACTTGATTACTAAATAAACTAATAGATAAGTTATAAGAATTTTTCATAACTTTCATACTAATCAAAATAAACCCAGAGCCGTCATTGCAGATTTGTTCAGCAGGGGGCAAAACTTGAGTGTCCTGGGCAAAAACGTGTAAAATTTTATATTATTTGATTTTTTAATAGAAATAGTTATTGCACCAATACATGAAAATAAAAAGTACGTTTCTAATGTAGCTAAATGGAAATTTATTCATGAACCTTTTTAGGTCAAGAAATTCGGGGGGGGGGGCACTCTCATTTTGGTGAAAGATACTTAATAATGTATTGAACTCATTTAATATAAGAAAAAACCTTTTCAGTGGTTTTCGCTTTAAATAATGCTATTTTTAATCGAAACATCGCTTTTTCAGTGGTTTTCGCTTAAATAGTGCTTTTTTATTCAAAACATCCCTTTTTGATAAATTCACTTAGAAAGAGAAACATTTAAACAAGGTTACGTTTAAAACTTGTAAGAAAAATTGAAATAGGCTTACGTTGAAATCTTAGTGCGAGGAACATTTAAATAAGCTTACGTTTAAAACTTGCAAGAGACATTTAAATCAGCTTACGTTTAAAACTTGCAAGAGACATTTAAATCAGCTTACGTTTAAAACTTGTAAGAAACATTTAAATCAGCCTACGTTTAGAACTTAGGACGAGGAACATTTAAATAAGCTTACGTGTAAAACTTGCAAGAGACATTTAAATCAGCTTACATTTAAAACTTAGGACGATAAAAATTGAAATAAACTTCTGAAATATATGGGCGTCAGTACTAAAGATTACGCAAATATCGGGATTGAGAAAAACTCATCCCAAATGCCGAGTTCCCCCTTTCTTATTATTTTGTAACGCGCTGGCGACGGTTCTGATATTTTTTTTAACCCCAAACCAACACCCCCCCCCCCTCTTTCAATACGCTCTTGGCGTTCAATGTCTTGAACGTCATGAAATTGACGCCTTTACTTACTTTTGTCACTTTTACCAGTGTAGTTATGGACAAATAACATTGATAGATAAAAGTAATAACGGATAATAAGTGTATTACTTGAACGGAAGTAAATAAAATTTACAAATACCCTGGTGGTAGGCCAACCGCAGAACACGTTGGTCTACCACCAGGGTATTTGTGTGTGGGGCAGGATAGTAGATATATTAATTAATGAGAGACCAGTAAAATGCGTCGAAAAATCACAATTTCTAAATTAGCCACTAAAATTTACCGTAGTATTAAAATATCTTGGCCGAAAACATTGAAATATGCTTACTTTCTACACAGGACGAAAACCTTTAAATCGGCTTACTTGCTATACATGGACGAAAACTCTGCAATAAGCTTACATTTAAAAAATCTTACATTAAATAGTTAAGGAAGTTCTCTTACAATAAAAATAAATCAGCTTAAAATAAAACACAAATTTGGCACACCACAATACGAAGCGTAGGTTGTTAAGTATGACTTCATATCTTGAAACTCGAACAATTAATCACACAAAAATAAACTACATTTAAATATTTTCCCAATTATTAATTTTTGGACGTTTATAATAAATATAAATTCTGATTTCGAATCCATTAAAGGGTGAAAAAATATTGAAATTCGAAATTCGCGCCCTTTCGAAGTGCGCCACGGAAATGAAAAGAGCGGAATCGAGAGGGACGAGAGCGTCGCACTTTTAGAAGGGCGACTTGACGAAAGAGGGGAAAATACGCTCTTCGCGAAGAGCCCACAATAGCAAGTGCGAGAGGGGAGCGAAATCACCGCCCTTTTTTCTGACGCTCTTCCTACAGAGCGAGAGCGCCGAGAGAGAGAGCGTCGAAAGAGGGGGAAATACGCTCTTTAAGAGGGAGCGCTTCACGTGAGAGCGAGAGCGAAAGAGCGACCGATTTTTCGCTCTTTCGGTTTTCGCACTGTGCGTCGCCCATCTCTGATTTATGGACCTCGTGTCCTCGTTCGGGCCTCGGGCTAAAAAGGGATCACGCTTATTGTCAAAAGAAACAACCCAAATCTAAAAAGCCGAATGGTTAGTATTACAACTTTAATTATCATCGATGTAGTCATAAATTGTTTGTTTTAAATATAATTTCAGGGGTAAACTTTAAAAAACGCTTCAAAATTAATATCTTTGCCCAATGAAGAGATTGAATCTCCTGATTTACCTTTTGTAAAAATATGTTTTAAATGCTTAATTTCAAATGTTTTTCTATATTTTTATTCTTTTTACACAGCTATGCTTAGATAAAAATTAAAGCAAATCCAATAAAAATGATGACAAATGAATCATTCCATTACCAACGTATTAATAAACTTCGCTACAATTTCAATTTAACCCAACTTATGATTAAAGATGATTTGAGATAGTTCTTACAACTCTTGAATTGGCAAGATTTTCCCATATTTAGTTTACACCTTGGTAAAATAAAATAAACCTTAGTTTAATATTATATCTGGTTAATGTAACTTGAAACAAATACCTTTGAAATCCAATCAGTAAAATAAAGAAAATTTACGCTTCAAATCAAACTTGGTCGAACCAAAGATGGTCGAACCCTTGGGCCTCGTCCTCGAGTCCCAATTTTTTTATTTAGACTGCCAGCAGTCAGCAACGACCGCGAATACGAGATTTAAAACTGAACCGAACTGAATTTTTCAGACTTTTTACCCCCACGCTATTGCATTGCCCCCCTCAACTAGGGAATCGTATGGTTAGACGAGAGCCCGTAGGAATCTCGCCGCATTTCCAATCTAGGGTACGTAGTCTAGATTATCTTTGGTAAGCGCGAGTCAGAATACTGAAATTTAAATTAGGCCTATATGAAAATAAGTGGAAATAAATTATGGCAGCATCTGGATTATATAGTTGTGTTAAATGTACGTATTACTCGAAAAGGTTTACGGCACTGTTAACTCACATGCAAAACAGCCATTCTCACGATAAAAATTTTAATATTACTTGCGGACTGGAAAACTGCGGTAGGTCATATCAAAAGATTAGCTCGTATCAACGACACGTTAGATATAAACATAAACAGTTTCTTTCGGACGTTAACTATCCACCTGGTGTTACGCACGAAGAGAACGCTATGGATATAGAAAATGAAAGTGAACCTGAATTGAGTGACGATGATTCGGGAACTAGGAATGAAAGGCAATTAAAACCTGCGGAAATTCGTGAAACCTTACTGAAAATCATTCTGAAGTATCGCGAAGCCCATCATCTACCGCGAAGTGTTGTGGAATCGTTAACCAATGATATTAAGAATGGCCTACCGGCCATTCTTATTTAAGGGGTCAGCGCGATTTCCTATGGCTAAAATTAATACAGCCAATCGCAGGAGAATCAATAGTCTGGTCGCTAAAAATTTTAAGACTTTATTTTAAGCGATTTTCATGCCCAAGATTCAGTATTGTGGATCCCTAGCGGGATTATACTTACTGTCAACAATTATTGTCTGGCAGTACTACAATTAATTTTAATGTAACAGCGAGAAACGTATTAGAATCCCGTCATTTAACGAAAGTTAGTCGACTGTAGATAAGAACCTTCGTACATTAATGAGTTAGTGTATCATTTTTGACATGGAAGGCTAACTAGCTCGTATCCAGTTTCCCGGAAAAATGCAAAAATCAAATTTTGGCCGTCTTCGAGTTAACGTTGTTTTTCGCAATTTACTCAAGAAATAATAAACCATTTCTTATGGGAACTTTATTTAAATCTCATTATTTATACGTAATTAAGTATTTTTTAACTAAAAATTATCATTATCGTAATTAATTTAATTGCAGTGCAATAGTAATTAACATTTAACCGTTAAGCCTTTGCTTCATAGGGAAAATTAGCCCGTAGAACCCGAATTACCCGATCATATATTCTACGTAAAAATCACGCATTTAGATAATTTAGTAGTACCAGAAAGAATTTTGTGGAAAGTGAAATTTAGTTTAAAGTTAATTTTGTTTTATCTCTTCCATAAGTTTTTTTAACAAGCTGCTTTTAAAAAAAATGAATAATTCAATTTTAATTTAGGAGTATCCATCTAGCATTGTGTAAATGATTTTGGGAATTTTAATTACAGTAATGAAGTATGGTAAATATTTGAATAATTTTTCATAACAATGATCAATCTGGGCATACAAACTTAATCCTCTATGTAAAGGCGTCTTAATTATTCAGAAGCTTAACAAGTGAGTAGACTGAAATTATTGTTATTTGAGGATCAGTTATCATCGGTAGTGTACGAGCCATACCGTTGTAAGGTACTAAAGCCAGAACAGGGCTGGAGACTCACCATTCAAGAACTGTTGATAAATGTTTGCCTTTGTGAATATAAATTAGACTTTGCCTCGGTGAATATAAATTACACTTTGCCTCGGTGAATATAAATTACACTTTGCCTCGGTGAATATAAATTACACTTTGCCTCGGTGAATATAAATTACACTTTGCCTCGGTGAATATAAATTACACTTTGCCTCGGTGAATATAAATTACACTTTGCCTCGGTGAATATAAATTACACATGGTTGGTTTTTAATTTGAAAGCTTGGCAGAGTTGGAAACTCTTGATACATGATTGAAGTCTGTTTTTTATTGAAAGTTTTACCAAAATTAGCATATTGCACTTGCTTAATAGAACCAGTTATCCACCTATTATCTTGTTATCTAAGTCTTAATGGGAAATTAAAACTCAATTTAACATAACCAATTATCATCATTATTTCCCAATGTTAAGTAAATATTTAAAATAATATTCAATATATTAAATTACATTCAATAATATTAAAATTTCTGTTCAAAATATATTTAAAATTAAACCTATTTATTTTCAAACTTACGGCTTTTATTTTAAATTATTAATTTTAGGAAAAATATGCCCTGAGGCAGAGCAAAGACACAGATATTAAATAAAAAATGCTTTAATCAAAGCAGTTGGAAGGTTGATTTAAGGGGTAGTTGGGATCCATGAAGGCACAGATATTGGAAATGTTTTAGAATTAAAGAGTTATTTTTTTGAATTATTTTAAAAAGCAAAATATGTTTCTAAAATAATTTCCATCGATTTTCCACACCTTTTATAGATTTTAAAACCCTTTCCTTAAATTTGAGCCTTGAAACTGTAACAGTAAACTGAGAAAATCTTAAATTGTAAAGGATTACGTGTAAAATTACAACATTTAAATTGCTGAAACTCATTATAGAAACTAAACTAGTAAAAAAGTCATCAATAAAAGGGATTTGCAATCAATTTAATCAAGACTGTTCAAGTTAACAGAGGAAATTTGGATGTAATTATAGCTTCTATTTTCACGAACAACAGATGATAGTCTCTTCCTTTAGAGAGAGCAAGCAAGTGCAAGGAGAGCCATGTGTCTTGTCCTTTAGCTTAGAAAAGATAAGTCATGAATTTTCTTTTATTAAAAAGACTTCCAAGAGACCCTCTAGTCAATTTAAAATTCGTAATTCAGTTTCCGTACATTGTAAACCCAAAGTTACGACTGAATGACTTATTTCAATTCGACTAGGTCTTTCTTGAAAGTCCCTTTAACATTTCAAACAGGCTACTGCAGTGTAACTGCACACATTTTATCAGTCCTTTCTAGAAATAAATGTGGTCATTTTAATGTAACTCTAAATGTTACTCTTTTTTACTACCAGCGGGTACTTGACTTGTGAGGATCTTCAGATTTTCATGATGCATGCCAAATTTATATACTGATGTATTATTCTACTTTAAATCAGAAGTTTAAAATAATAAGTGCAGACTTGGATAGATGTAATTTAGTAAAGTCAGTTTTATAAATTCATTAAGAGAATTAGCTTACATAGAAAGTAGCAAACTCCTTGAACCGTTTAATTTCTTATGTATTAATACAAAATTTTAATTTAACATATAAAACAGCATGTTAATTAAGGTTATAATATTTTCCGAGTAGTAGCATGGTAGTAGTTTGAAACACAAAACTGCAGAATCCAGTTACGACAGCGTAGCAGACGTCTATACAGGGCTTTTTGTTTTTTTTTTTGGTTTGAGACTCGCACACATCGGTGTCGACCCTAGGCCTTAGACACCAGCACACGCACAATAACTGATTAATCAGGGTGAGATATGTGTAACGGCCACGCCACGGCGGGATACGTGGCGATAGGGGTGGGGACACGCGTGGCGGAAGTATCCCGACCACTTATACTTAATTCTTAACTAAACACGCGTACTCCTTTACAATTTAAAATTTTCTCAGTTTACTGTTACAGTTTCAAGGCTCAAATTTAAGGAAAGGGTTTTAAAATCTATAAAAGGTGAGGAAAATCGATGGAAATTATTTTAGAAATATATTTCGCTTTTTAAAATAATTCCAAAAAATAACTCTTTAATTCTAAAACATTTCCAATACCTGTGCCTTCATGGATCCCAACTACCCCTTAAATCAACCTTCCAACTGCTTTGATTAAAGCATTTTTTATTTAATATTATTATTTTGTGAACATATTATTTTAATGAATAAGAAAAATGTGTTAAGCGTTATTCGTTCGAAAACCATAAATATTGACGAGAAAGAATTATTTTCAAAAACTACCGAAGTTGGAACCGCTTTCGAAAGCTTAAATTCAAATTATAAAATTAACAAACTTTGCAAATCTAACTACGGATTAATAGATCCAGTACAATGCCCGTTTTCGGAATCTTTAGACAAGATAGAAAAAAGCTACTTTCATTATGTTCCGATACTTAAAGTCTTTCAAAAACTATATTCTTCGGTTCAACAGTTAGGTAAACAGGAAGATTTAAAAAAAATACCTGATCAGTGTATTGGACATTTTCTTCAAGGATCTGTCGCTAAAAGAATCATAGCGGAAAACCCAAGTTTTAACCTAAACACGCTGCAATTGCAAATTTATACCGATGAATTTGAAATTACAAACCCTCTTGGGTCAAAACGTGGAAAACACAAAATAGTAGCCTTTTATTTTTCAGTGCTCAACTTGCAGGCGAAATACCGATCTAGACTAAGTGATATAAATTTAATTTTGATGGCGAAGTCAAAAGACATTGATCAATATGGCTAGTACGACGTCTTAGAACCCCTTATTTTTTATCTTAACTTTTTGTTGCGAGAGGGAGTAACCATTGATAACCAAGCGATGTATTTAACCGGAATTGGGGCAATATTTACAGGGGATAACCTTGGACTCGCTAAAATAGCCGGGCTCAACGCGTGCTTTAGTTCCGGAAAAATATGTCGTTTCTGTATGATTTCCAAGAACGATATTTCAAGTAAACTCAAGGAAAATGAGCTGCAATTAAGAACGTTAGCTCGACATAGATACCATCTACAGAGCATCGAAAGGCTTCCGAGTGACCAATCTATTTATGGTGTTCGATTCGAAAGTCCCCTAATGAAGATAAATGGCTTCGATATTACCCAACAATTACCACCAGATCCCATGCACGACTTAAAAGAAGGAATTATGCCGAGTATTTTAAAGCGCATTTTGAACTATATGTTTATTCACACAAATTTGAATATCGAAAAACTGAATAATATTTAAAAAAATTTCCGATATGGTAAAACCGAGAGTAGTAGGCCAGAAATCCAAATTCGTTCGGCAATAGCGGGTGACGGGAATTTAAAAGGTTCTGCTAGTGAGATTTATTGTCTATTTCGACTGCCAGGGGCGTAGGAACCGGGAGGGGCAGGGGGGCAATGCCCCTCCCTAGAATTTTGCTGGGAGGGGCAACTAATGCTATTGCCCCCTCCAACC